>NW_024609846.1:153999834-154283346 GCF_016920785.2 Ixodes scapularis
CGATAGAACTATCCATAGCTTTTCGATCGTCGACTATCGATAGTACTATCGATAGTTATTCGAAAGTCGACTATCGATAGTTTTTCGACAGTCAACTATAGATAGTACTATCGATAGTCTTGCACCGCTGGTTCGTAGTAGTATTCGCGTGCGGAGAGAACACAGTTGTCGCACCGCCGCCCTCGCCTCCCTTTCCCCTCTCTTCGCCCCAAACTCCCGTCTTCGTCATCTCTAAAAGCTGAACCACAGTTGGGAAGGTAGGTGCTTGAGCTAACTTGTGTCCCATTTGAAAAAATAAAGCGAGAAAAAGAGAAGAGGGAGCAACTAAAACTGCTAGTGTCGCGAAACTATCGATAGTAATCCGTCGGCAGTACTATAGATTGGTTTACGATAGTAGACTATCGATAGTTTCCCGATAGTCGATTATTGATAATTTTGTGATAGTCGACTATCGATAGAATTATCCATAGCTTTTCGATTGTCGACTATCGATAGTACTATCGATAGTTCTCCGATAGCCGATTAACGATAATTTTGTGATAGTCGACTCTCGATAGAACTATCCATAGCTTTTCGATAGTCGACTATCGATAGTACTATCGATAGTTATTCGAAAGTCGACTATCGATAGTTTTGCAATAGTCGACTATCGATAGAGCTATCCATAGCTTTTCGATAGTCGACTATCGATAGTACTATCGATAGTTATTCGAAAGTCGACTATCGATAGTTTTTCGACAGTCAACTATAGATAGTACAATCGATAGTCTTGCACCGCTAGTTCGTAGTAGTATTCGCGTGCGGAGAGAACACAGTTGTCGCACCGCCGCCCTCGCCTTCCTTTCTCCTCTCTTCGCCCCAAACTCCCGTCTTCGTCATCACTAAAAGCTGAACCAAAGTTGGGATGGTAAGTGCTTGGGCTAATTGGTGTCCCATTTGAGAAAATAAAGTCACAAAAAATAGAAAAGGGAGCGACTAAAACTACTTGTGTCGGGAAACTATCGATAGTAAACCGTCGACTGTACTATAGATAGGTTTACGATAGTAGACTATCGATAGTTTCCCGATAGTCGATTAATGATAATTTTGTGATAGTCGACTACCGATAGAATTATCCATAGCTTTTCGTAAGTGGACTATCGATTGTACTATCGATAGTCTTCCAATAGTCGATTAACGATAATTTTGCAATAGTCGACTATCGATAGAATTATCCATAGCTTTTCGATAGTCGACTATCGATTGTACTATCGATAGTCTTCTAATAGTCGATTAACGATAATTTTGCAATAGTCGACTATCGATAGAACTATCCATAGCTTTTCGATAGTCGACTATCGATAGTACTATCGATAGTTATTCGAAAGTCGACTATCGATAGTTTTTCGACAGTCAACTATAGATAGTACTATCGATAGTCTTGCACCGCTAGTTCGTAGTAGTATTCGCGTGCGGAGAGAACACAGTTGTCGTACCGCCGATCTCGCCTCCCTTCCCCCTCTCTTCGCCCCAAACTCCCGTCTTCGTCATCACTAAAAGCTGAACCAAAGTTGGGATGGTAAGTGCTTGGGCTAATTGGTGTCCCATTTGAGAAAATAAAGTCACAAAAAATAGAAAAGGGAGCGACTAAAACTACTTGTGTCGGGAAACTATCGATAGTAAACCGTCGACTGTACTATAGATAGGTTTACGATAGTAGACTATCGATAGTTTCCCGATAGTCGATTAATGATAATTTTGTGATAGTCGACTATCGATAGAATCATCCATAGCTTTTCGTAAGTCGACTATCGATTGTACTAGCGACAGTTTTCCGATAGTCGATTAACAATAATTTTGCAATAGTCGTCTATCGATAGAATTATCCATAGCTTTTCGATAGTCGACTATCGATAGTACTATCGATAGTCTTCCGATAGTCGATTAACGATAATTTTGCAATAGTCGACTATCGATAGAACTATCCATAGCTTTTCGATAGTCGACTATCGATAGTACTATCGATAGTTATTCGAAAGTCGACTATCGATTGTTTTTCGACAGTCAACTATAGATAGTACAATCGATAGTCTTGCACCGCTAGTTCGTAGTAGTATTCGCGTGCGGAGAGAACACAGTTGTCGCACCGCCGCCCTCGCCTCCTTTTCTCCTCTCTTCGCCCCAAACTCCCGTCTTCGTCATCACTAAAAGCTCAACCAAAGTTGGGATGGTAAGTGCTTGGGCTAATTGGTGTCCCATTTGAGAAAATAAAGTCACAAAAAATAGAAAAGGGAGCGACTAAAACTACTTGTGTCGGGAAACTATCGATAGTAAACCGTCGACAGTACTATAGATAGGTTTACGGTAGTAGACTATCGATAGTTTCCCGATAGTCGATTAATGATAATTTTGTGATAGTCGACTATCGATAGAATTATCCATAGCTTTTCGATTGTCGACTATCGATAGTACTATCGATAGTTCTCCGATAGCCGATTAACGATAATTTTGTGATAGTCGACTCTCGATAGAACTATCCATAGCTTTTCGATAGTCGACTATCGATAGTACTATCGATAGTTATTCGAAAGTCGACTATCGATAGTTTTTCGACAGTCAACTATAGATAGTACTATCGATAGTCTTGCACCGCTAGTTCGTAGTAGTATTCGCGTGCGGAGAGAACACAGTTGTCGCACCGCCGCCCTCGCCTCCCTTTCTCCTCTCTTCGCCCCAAACTCCCGTCTTCGTCATCACTAAAAGCTGAACCAAAGTTGGGATGGTAAGTACTTGGGCTAATTGGTGTCCCATTTGAGAAAATAAAGTCACAAAAAATAGAAAAGGGAGCGACTAAAACTACTTGTGTCGGGAAACTATCGATAGTAAACCGTCGACAGTACTATAGATAGGTTTATGATAGTAGACTATCGATAGTTTCCCGATAGTCGATTAATGATAATTTTGTGAGAGTCGACTATCGATAGAATTATCCATAGCTTTTCGATTGTCGACTATCGATAGTACTATCGATAGTTCTCCGATAGCCGATTAACGATAATTTTGTGATAGTCGACTATCGATAGAATTATCCATAGCTTTTCGATAGTCGACTATCGATAGTACTATCGATAGTCTTCTAATAGTCGATTAACGATAATTTTGCAATAGTCGACTATCGATAGAACTATCCATAGCTTTTCGATAGTCGACTATCGATAGTACTATCGATAGTTCTCCGATAGCCGATTAACGATAATTTTGCAATAGTCGACTATCGATAGAATTATCCATAGCTTTTCGATAGTCGACTATCGATTGTACTATCGATAGTCTTCTAATAGTCAATTAACGATAATTTTGCAATAGTCGACTATCGATAGAACTATCCATAGCTTTTCGATAGTCGACTATCGATAGTACTATCGATAGTTATTCGAAAGTCGACTATCGATAGTTTTTCGACAGTCAACTATAGATAGTACTATCGATAGTCTTGCACCGCTAGTTCGTAGTAGTATTCGCGTGCGGAGAGAACACAGTTGTCGTACCGCCGCCCTCGCCTCCCTTTCTCCTCTCTTCGCCCCAAACTCCCGTCTTCGTCATCACTAAAAGCTGAACCAAAGTTGGGATGGTAAGTGCTTGGGCTAATTGGTGTCCCATTTGAGAAAATAAAGTCACAAAAATAGAAAAGGAGCGACTAAAACTACTTGTGTCGGGAAACTATCGATAGTAAACCGTCGACTGTACTATAGATAGGTTTACGATAGTAGACTATCGATAGTTTCCCGATAGTCGATTAATGATAATTTTGTGATAGTCGACTATCGATAGAATCATCCATAGCTTTTCGTAAGTCGACTATCGAT
This sequence comes from Ixodes scapularis, assembly GCF_016920785.2. Classification (NCBI taxonomy): domain Eukaryota; kingdom Metazoa; phylum Arthropoda; class Arachnida; order Ixodida; family Ixodidae; genus Ixodes; species Ixodes scapularis. The sequence goes on from NW_024609846.1 coordinate 154,003,680, forward strand.
TGTACTAGCGACAGTTTTCCGATAGTCGATTAACGATAATTTTGCAATAGTCGTCTATCGATAGAATTATCCATAGCTTTTCGATAGTCGACTATCGATAGTACTATCGATAGTCTTCCGATAGTCGATTAACGATAATTTTGCAATAGTCGACTATCGATAGAACTATCCATAGCTTTTCGATAGTCGACTATCGATAGTACTATCGATAGTTATTCGAAAGTCGACTATCGATAGTTTTTCGACAGTCAACTATAGATAGTACTATCGATAGTCTTGCACCGCTAGTTCGTAGTAGTATTCGCGTGCGGAGAGAACACAGTTGTCGCACCGCCGCCCTCGCCTCCCTTTCCCCTCTCTTCGCCCCAAACTCCCGTCTTCGTCATCTCTAAAAGCTGAACCACACTTGGGAAGGTAGGTGCTTGAGCTAACTTGTGTCCCATTTGAAAAAATAAAGCGAGAAAAAGAGAAGAGGGAGCAACTAAAACTGCTAGTGTCGCGAAACTATCGATAGTAATCCGTCGGCAGTACTATAGATTGGTTTACGATAGTAGACTATCGATAGTTTCCCGATAGTCGATTATTGATAATTTTGTGATAGTCGACTATCGATAGAATTATCCATAGCTTTTCGATTGTCGACTATCGATAGTACTATCGATAGTTCTCCGATAGCCGATTAACGATAATTTTGTGATAGTCGACTCTCGATAGAACTATCCATAGCTTTTCGATAGTCGACTATCGATAGTACTATCGATAGTTATTCGAAAGTCGACTATCGATAGTTTTGCAATAGTCGACTATCGATAGAGCTATCCATAGCTTTTCGATAGTCGACTATCGATAGTACTATCGATAGTTATTCGAAAGTCGACTATCGATAGTTTTTCGACAGTCAACTATAGATAGTACAATCGATAGTCTTGCACCGCTAGTTCGTAGTAGTATTCGCGTGCGGAGAGAACACAGTTGTCGCACCGCCGCCCTCGCCTTCCTTTCTCCTCTCTTCGCCCCAAACTCCCGTCTTCGTCATCACTAAAAGCTGAACCAAAGTTGGGATGGTAAGTGCTTGGGCTAATTGGTGTCCCATTTGAGAAAATAAAGTCACAAAAAATAGAAAAGGGAGCGACTAAAACTACTTGTGTCGGGAAACTATCGATAGTAAACCGTCGACTGTACTATAGATAGGTTTACGATAGTAGACTATCGATAGTTTCCCGATAGTCGATTAATGATAATTTTGTGATAGTCGACTACCGATAGAATTATCCATAGCTTTTCGTAAGTCGACTATCGATTGTACTATCGATAGTCTTCCAATAGTCGATTAACGATAATTTTGCAATAGTCGACTATCGATAGAATTATCCATAGCTTTTCGATAGTCGACTATCGATTGTACTATCGATAGTCTTCTAATAGTCGATTAACGATAATTTTGCAATAGTCGACTATCGATAGAACTATCCATAGCTTTTCGATAGTCGACTATCGATAGTACTATCGATAGTTATTCGAAAGTCGACTATCGATAGTTTTTCGACAGTCAACTATAGATAGTACTATCGATAGTCTTGCACCGCTAGTTCGTAGTAGTATTCGCGTGCGGAGAGAACACAGTTGTCGTACCGCCGATCTCGCCTCCCTTCCCCCTCTCTTCGCCCCAAACTCCCGTCTTCGTCATCACTAAAAGCTGAACCAAAGTTGGGATGGTAAGTGCTTGGGCTAATTGGTGTCCCATTTGAGAAAATAAAGTCACAAAAAATAGAAAAGGGAGCGACTAAAACTACTTGTGTCGGGAAACTATCGATAGTAAACCGTCGACTGTACTATAGATAGGTTTACGATAGTAGACTATCGATAGTTTCCCGATAGTCGATTAATGATAATTTTGTGATAGTCGACTATCGATAGAATCATCCATAGCTTTTCGTAAGTCGACTATCGATTGTACTAGCGACAGTTTTCCGATAGTCGATTAACAATAATTTTGCAATAGTCGTCTATCGATAGAATTATCCATAGCTTTTCGATAGTCGACTATCGATAGTACTATCGATAGTCTTCCGATAGTCGATTAACGATAATTTTGCAATAGTCGACTATCGATAGAACTATCCATAGCTTTTCGATAGTCGACTATCGATAGTACTATCGATAGTTATTCGAAAGTCGACTATCGATTGTTTTTCGACAGTCAACTATAGATAGTACAATCGATAGTCTTGCACCGCTAGTTCGTAGTAGTATTCGCGTGCGGAGAGAACACAGTTGTCGCACCGCCGCCCTCGCCTCCTTTTCTCCTCTCTTCGCCCCAAACTCCCGTCTTCGTCATCACTAAAAGCTCAACCAAAGTTGGGATGGTAAGTGCTTGGGCTAATTGGTGTCCCATTTGAGAAAATAAAGTCACAAAAAATAGAAAAGGGAGCGACTAAAACTACTTGTGTCGGGAAACTATCGATAGTAAACCGTCGACAGTACTATAGATAGGTTTACGGTAGTAGACTATCGATAGTTTCCCGATAGTCGATTAATGATAATTTTGTGATAGTCGACTATCGATAGAATTATCCATAGCTTTTCGATTGTCGACTATCGATAGTACTATCGATAGTTCTCCGATAGCCGATTAACGATAATTTTGTGATAGTCGACTCTCGATAGAACTATCCATAGCTTTTCGATAGTCGACTATCGATAGTACTATCGATAGTTATTCGAAAGTCGACTATCGATAGTTTTTCGACAGTCAACTATAGATAGTACTATCGATAGTCTTGCACCGCTAGTTCGTAGTAGTATTCGCGTGCGGAGAGAACACAGTTGTCGCACCGCCGCCCTCGCCTCCCTTTCTCCTCTCTTCGCCCCAAACTCCCGTCTTCGTCATCACTAAAAGCTGAACCAAAGTTGGGATGGTAAGTACTTGGGCTAATTGGTGTCCCATTTGAGAAAATAAAGTCACAAAAAATAGAAAAGGGAGCGACTAAAACTACTTGTGTCGGGAAACTATCGATAGTAAACCGTCGACAGTACTATAGATAGGTTTATGATAGTAGACTATCGATAGTTTCCCGATAGTCGATTAATGATAATTTTGTGAGAGTCGACTATCGATAGAATTATCCATAGCTTTTCGATTGTCGACTATCGATAGTACTATCGATAGTTCTCCGATAGCCGATTAACGATAATTTTGTGATAGTCGACTATCGATAGAATTATCCATAGCTTTTCGATAGTCGACTATCGATAGTACTATCGATAGTCTTCTAATAGTCGATTAACGATAATTTTGCAATAGTCGACTATCGATAGAACTATCCATAGCTTTTCGATAGTCGACTATCGATAGTACTATCGATAGTTCTCCGATAGCCGATTAACCATAATTTTGCAATAGTCGACTATCGATAGAATTATCCATAGCTTTTCGATAGTCGACTATCGATTGTACTATCGATAGTCTTCTAATAGTCGATTAACGATAATTTTGCAATAGTCGACTATCGATAGAACTATCCATAGCTTTTCGATAGTCGACTATCGATAGTACTATCGATAGTTATTCGAAAGTCGACTATCGATAGTTTTTCGACAGTCAACTATAGATAGTACTATCGATAGTCTTGCACCGCTAGTTCGTAGTAGTATTCGCGTGCGGAGAGAACACAGTTGTCGTACCGCCGCCCTCGCCTCCCTTTCTCCTCTCTTCGCCCCAAACTCCCGTCTTCGTCATCACTAAAAGCTGAACCAAAGTTGGGATGGTAAGTGCTTGGGCTAATTGGTGTCCCATTTGAGAAAATAAAGTCACAAAAATAGAAAAGGAGCGACTAAAACTACTTGTGTCGGGAAACTATCGATAGTAAACCGTCGACTGTACTATAGATAGGTTTACGATAGTAGACTATCGATAGTTTCCCGATAGTCGATTAATGATAATTTTGTGATAGTCGACTATCGATAGAATCATCCATAGCTTTTCGTAAGTCGACTATCGATTGTACTAGCGACAGTTTTCCGATAGTCGATTAACGATAATTTTGCAATAGTCGTCTATCGATAGAATTATCCATAGCTTTTCGATAGTCGACTATCGATAGTACTATCGATAGTCTTCCGATAGTCGATTAACGATAATTTTGCAATAGTCGACTATCGATAGAACTATCCATAGCTTTTCGATAGTCGACTATCGATAGTACTATCGATAGTTATTCGAAAGTCGACTATCGATAGTTTTTCGACAGTCAACTATAGATAGTACTATCGATAGTCTTGCACCGCTAGTTCGTAGTAGTATTCGCGTGCGGAGAGAACACAGTTGTCGCACCGCCGCCCTCGCCTCCCTTTCCCCTCTCTTCGCCCCACACTCCCGTCTTCGTCATCTCTAAAAGCTGAACCACACTTGGGAAGGTAGGTGCTTGAGCTAACTTGTGTCCCATTTGAAAAAATAAAGCGAGAAAAAGAGAAGAGGGAGCAACTAAAACTGCTAGTGTCGCGAAACTATCGATAGTAATCCGTCGGCAGTACTATAGATTGGTTTACGATAGTAGACTATCGATAGTTTCCCGATAGTCGATTATTGATAATTTAGTGATAGTCGACTATCGATAGAATCATCCATAGCTTTTCGACAGTCGACTATCGATAGTAGTATCGATAGTCTTCTGATAGTCGATTAACGATAATTTTGCAATTGTCGAATATCGATAGAATTATCCATAGCTTTTCGATAGTCGACTATCGATAGTACTATCGATAGTTATTCGAAAGTCGACTATCGATAGTTTTTCGACAGTCAACTATAGATAGTACTATCGATAGTCTTGCACCGCTAGTTCGTAGTAGTATTCGCGTGCGGAGAGAACACAGTTGTCGCACCGCCGCCCTCGCCTCCCTTTCTCCTCTCTTCGCCCCAAACTCCCGTCTTCGTCATCACTAAAAGCTGAACCAAAGTTGGGATGGTAAGTGCTTGGGCTAATTGGTGTCCCATTTGAGAAAATAAAGTCACAAAAAATAGAAAAGGGAGCGACTAAAACTACTTGTGTCGGGAAACTATCGATAGTAAACCGTCGACAGTACTATAGATAGGTTTACGATAGTCGACTATCGATAGTTTTTCGACAGTCAACTATAGATAGTACTATCGATAGTCTTGCACCGCTAGTTCGTAGTAGTATTCGCGTGCGGAGAGAACACAGTTGTCGCACCGCCACCCTCGCCTCCCTTTCTCCTCTCTTCGCCCCAAACTCCCGTCTTCGTCATCACTAAAAGCTGAACCAAAGTTGGGATGGTAAGTGCTTGGGCTAATTGGTGTCCCATTTGAGAAAATAAATTCACAAAAAATAGAAAAGGGAGCGACTAAAACTACTAGTGTCGGGAAACTATCGATAGTAAACCGTCGACAGTACTATAGATAGGTTTACGATAGTAGACTATCGATAGTTTCCCGATAGTCGATTAATGATAATTTTGTGATAGTCGACTATCGATAGAATTATCCATAGCTTTTCGATAGTCGACTATCGATAGTACTATCGATAGTTCTCCGATAGCCGATTAACGATAATTTTGTGATAGTCGACTCTCGATAGAACTATCCATAGCTTTTCGATAGTCGACTATCGATAGTACTATCGATAGTTATTCGAAAGTCGACTATCGATAGTTTTTCGACAGTCAACTATAGATAGTACTATCGATAGTCTTGCACCGCTAGTTCGTAGTAGTATTCGCGTGCGGAGAGAACACAGTTGTCGCACCGCCGCCCTCGCCTCCCTTTCTCCTCTCTTCGCCCCAAACTCCCGTCTTCGTCATCACTAAAAGCTGAACCAAAGTTGGGATGGTAAGTGCTTGGGCTAATTGGTGTCCCATTTGAGAAAATAAAGTCACAAAAAATAGAAAAGAGAGCGACTAAAACTACTTGTGTCGGGAAACTATCGATAGTAAACCGTCGACAGTACTATAGATAGGTTTACGGTAGTAGACTATCGATAGTTTCCCGATAGTCGATTAATGATAATTTTGTGATAGTCGACTATCGATAGAATTATCCATAGCTTTTCGATTGTCGACTATCGATAGTACTATCGATAGTTCTCCGATAGCCGATTAACGATAATTTTGTGATAGTCGACTCTCGATAGAACTATCCATAGCTTTTCGATAGTCGACTATCGATAGTACTATCGATAGTTATTCGAAAGTCGACTATCGATAGTTTTTCGACAGTCAACTATAGATAGTACTATCGATAGTCTTGCACCGCTAGTTCGTAGTAGTATTCGCGTGCGGAGAGAACACAGTTGTCGCACCGCCGCCCTCGCCTCCCTTTCTCCTCTCTTCGCCCCAAACTCCCGTCTTCGTCATCACTAAAAGCTGAACCAAACTTGGGATGGTAAGTGCTTGGGCTAATTGGTGTCCCATTTGAGAAAATAAAGTCACAAAAAATAGAAAAGGGAGCGACTAAAACTACTTGTGTCGGGAAACTATCGATAGTAAACCGTCGACAGTACTATAGATAGGTTTACGATAGTAGACTATCGATAGTTTCCCGATAGTCGATTAATGATAATTTTGTGATAGTCGACTATCGATAGAATTATCCATAGCTTTTCGATAGTCGACTATCGATTGTACTATCGATAGTCTTCCAATAGTCGATTAACGATAGTTTTGCAATAGTCGACTATCGATAGAATTATCCATAGCTTTTCGATAGTCGACTATCGATAGTACTATCGATAGTCTTCCGATAGTCGATTAACGATAATTTTGCAATAGTCGACTATCGATAGAACTATCCATAGCTTTTCGATAGTCGACTATCGATAGTACTATCAATAGTTATTCGAAAGTCGACTATCGATAGTTTTTCGACAGTCAACTATAGATAGTACTATCGATAGTCTTGCACCGCTAGTTCGTAGTAGTATTCGCGTGCGGAGAGAACACAGTTGTCGCACCGCCGCCCTCGCCTCCCTTTCCCCTCTCTTCGCCCCAAACTCCCGTCTTCGTCATCTCTAAAAGCTGAACCACAGTTGGGAAGGTAGGTGCTTGAGCTAATTGGTGTCCCATTTGAAAAAATAAAGCGAGAAAAAGAGAAGAGGGAGCAACTAAAACTGCTAGTGTCGCGAAACTATCGATAGTAATCCGTCGGCAGTACTATAGATTGGTTTACGATAGTAGACTATCGATAGTTTCCCGATAGTCGATTATTGATAATTTTGTGATAGTCGACTATCGATAGAATCATCCATAGCTTTTCGACAGTCGACTATCGATATTAGTATCGATAGTCTTCTGATAGTCGATTAACGATAATTTTGCAATTGTCGAATATCGATAGAATTATACATAGCTTTTCGATAGTCGACTATCGATAGTACTATCGATAGTTATTCGAAAGTCGACTATCGATAGTTTTTCGACAGTCAACTATAGATAGTACTATCGATAGTCTTGCACCGCTAGTTCGTAGTAGTATTCGCGTGCGGAGAGAACACAGTTGTCGCACCGCCGCCCTCGCCTCCCTTTCTCCTCTCTTCGCCCCAAACTCCCGTCTTCGTCATCACTAAAAGCTGAACCAAAGTTGGGATGGTAAGTGCTTGGGCTAATTGGTGTCCCATTTGAGAAAATAAAGTCACAAAAAATAGAAAAGGGAGCGACTAAAACTACTTGTGTCGGGAAACTATCGATAGTAAACCGTCGACAGTACTATAGATAGGTTTACGATAGTAGACTATCGATAGTTTCCCGATAGTCGATTAATGATAATTTTGTGATAGTCGACTATCGATAGAATTATCCATAGCTTTTCGATAGTCAACTATCGATTGTACTATCGATAGTCTTCCAATAGTCGATTAACGATAATTTTGCAATAGTCGACTATCGATAGAATTATCCATAGCTTTTCGATAGTCGACTATCGATTGTACTATCGATAGTCTTCTAATAGTCGATTAACGATAATTTTGCAATAGTCGACTATCGATAGAACTATCCATAGCTTTTCGATAGTCGACTATCGATAGTACTATCGATAGTTATTCGAAAGTCGACTATCGATAGTTTTTCGACAGTCAACTATAGATAGTACAATCGATAGTCTTGCACCGCTAGTTCGTAGTAGTATTCGCGTGCGGAGAGAACACAGTTGTCGTACCGCCGCCCTCGCCTCCTTTTCTCCTCTCTTCGCCCCAAACTCCCGTCTTCTTCATCACTAAAAGCTGAACCAAAGTTGGGATGGTAAGTGCTTGGGCTAATTAGTGTCCCATTTGAGAAAATAAAGTCACAAAAAATAGAAAAGGGAGCGACTTAAACTACTTGTGTCGGGAAACTATCGATAGTAAACCGTCGACAGTACTATAGATAGGTTTACGGTAGTAGACTATCGATAGTTTCCCGATAGTCGATTAATGATAATTTTGTGATAGTCGACTATCGATAGAATTATCCATAGCTTTTCGATTGTCGACTATCGATAGTACTATCGATAGTTCTCCGATAGCCGATTAACGATAATTTTGTGATAGTCGACTCTCGATAGAACTATCCATAGCTTTTCGATAGTCGACTATCGATAGTACTATCGATAGTTATTCGAAAGTCGACTATCGATAGTTTTTCGACAGTCAACTATAGATAGTACAATCGATAGTCTTGCACCGCTAGTTCGTAGTAGTATTCGCGTGCGGAGAGAACACTGTTGTCGTACCGCCGCCCTCGCCTCCTTTTCTCCTCTCTTCGCCCCAAACTCCCGTCTTCGTCATCACTAAAAGCTGAACCAAAGTTGGGATGGTAAGTGCTTGGGCTAATTGGTGTCCCATTTGAGAAAATAAAGTCACAAAAAATAGAAAAGGGAGCGACTAAAACTACTTGTGTCGGGAAACTATCGATAGTAAACCGTCGACAGTACTATAGATAGGTTTACGATAGTAGACTATCGATAGTTTCCCGATAGTCGATTATTGATAATTTTGTGATAGTCGACTATCGATAGAATCATCCATAGCTTTTCGACAGTCGACTATCGATAGTAGTATCGATAGTCTTCTGATAGTCGATTAACGATAATTTTGCAATTGTCGAATATCGATAGAATTATCCATAGCTTTTCGATAGTCGACTATCGATAGTACTATCGATAGTTATTCGAAAGTCGACTATCGATAGTTTTTCGACAGTCAACTATAGATAGTACTATCGATAGTCTTGCACCGCTAGTTCGTAGTAGTATTCGCGTGCGGAGAGAACACAGTTGTCGCACCGCCGCCCTCGCCTCCCTTTCTCCTCTCTTCGCCCCAAACTCCCGTCTTCGTCATCACTAAAAGCTGAACCAAAGTTGGGATGGTAAGTGCTTGGGCTAATTGGTGTCCCATTTGAGAAAATAAAGTCACAAAAAATAGAAAAGGGAGCGACTAAAACTACTTGTGTCGGGAAACTATCGATAGTAAACCGTCGACAGTACTATAGATAGGTTTACGATAGTAGACTATCGATAGTTTCCCGATAGTCGATTAATGATAATTTTGTGATAGTCGACTATCGATAGAATTATCCATAGCTTTTCGATAGTCAACTATCGATTGTACTATCGATAGTCTTCCAATAGTCGATTAACGATAATTTTGCAATAGTCGACTATCGATAGAATTATCCATAGCTTTTCGATAGTCGACTATCGATTGTACTATCGATAGTCTTCTAATAGTCGATTAACAATAATTTTGCAATAGTCGACTATCGATAGAACTATCCATAGCTTTTCGATAGTCGACTATCGATAGTACTATCGATAGTTATTCGAAAGTCGACTATCGATAGTTTTTCGACAGTCAACTATAGATAGTACAATCGATAGTCTTGCACCGCTAGTTCGTAGTAGTATTCGCGTGCGGAGAGAACACAGTTGTCGTACCGCCGCCCTCGCCTCCTTTTCTCCTCTCTTCGCCCCAAACTCCCGTCTTCGTCATCACTAAAAGCTGAACCAAAGTTGGGATGGTAAGTGCTTGGGCTAATTGGTGTCCCATTTGAGAAAATAAAGTCACAAAAAATAGAAAAGGGAGCGACTAAAACTACTTGTGTCGGGAAACTATCGATAGTAAACCGTCGACAGTACTATAGATAGGTTTACGGTAGTAGACTATCGATAGTTTCCCGATAGTCGATTAATGATAATTTTGTGATAGTCGACTATCGATAGAATTATCCATAGCTTTTCGATTGTCGACTATCGATTGTACTAGCGACAGTTTTCCGATAGTCGATTAACGATAATTTTGCAATAGTCGTCTATCGATAGAATTATCCATAGCTTTTCGATAGTCGACTATCGATAGTACTATCGATAGTTATTCGAAAGTCGACTATCGATAGTTTTTCGACAGTCAACTATAGATAGTACAATCGATAGTCTTGCACCGCTAGTTCGTAGTAGTATTCGCGTGCGGAGAGAACACAGTTGTCGCACCGCCGCCCTAGCCTCCTTTTCTCCTCTCTTCGCCCCAAACTCCCGTCTTCGTCATCACTAAAAGCTGAACCAAAGTTGGGATGGTAAGTGCTTGGGCTAATTGGTGTCCCATTTGAGAAAATAAAGTCACAAAAAATAGAAAAGGGAGCGACTAAAACTACTTGCGTCGGGAAACTATCGATAGTAAACCGTCGACTGTACTATAGATAGGTTTACGATAGTAGACTATCGATAGTTTCCCGATAGTCGATTAATGATAATTTTGTGATAGTCGACTATCGATAGAATTATCCATAGCTTTTCGTAAGTCGACTATCGATTGTACTATCGATAGTCTTCCAATAGTCGATTAACGATAATTTTGCAATAGTCGACTATCGATAGAATTATCCATAGCTTTTCGATAGTCGACTATCGATTGTACTATCGATAGTCTTCTAATAGTCGATTAACGATAATTTTGAAATAGTCGACTATCGATAGAACTATCCATAGCTTTTCGATAGTCGACTATCGATAGTACTATCGATAGTTATTCGAAAGTCGACTATCGATAGTTTTTCGACAGTCAACTATAGATAGTACTATCGATAGTCTTGCACCGCTAGTTCGTAGTAGTATTCGCGTGCGGAGAGAACACAGTTGTCGCACCGCCGCCCTCGCCTCCCTTTCCCCTCTCTTCGCCCCAAACTCCCGTCTTCGTCATCTCTAAAAGCTGAACCACAGTTGGGAAGGTAGGTGCTTGAGCTAATTGGTGTCCCATTTGAGAAAATAAAGTCACAAAAAATAGAAAAGGGAGCGACTAAAACTACTTGTGTCGGGAAACTATCGATAGTAAACCGTCGACTGTACTATAGATAGGCTTACGATAGTAGACTATCGATAGTTTCCCGATAGTCGATTAGTGATAATTTTGTGATAGTCGACTATCGATAGAATTATCCATAGCTTTTCGTAAGTCGACTATCGATTGTACTATCGATAGTCTTCCAATAGTCGATTAACGATAATTTTGCAATAGTCGACTATCGATAGAATTATCCATAGCTATTCGATAGTCGACTATCGATTGTACTATCGATAGTCTTCTAATAGTCGATTAACGATAATTTTGCAATAGTCGACTATCGATAGAACTATCCATAGCTTTTCGATAGTCGACTATCGATAGTACTATCGATAGTTATTCGAAAGTCGACTATCGATAGTTTTTCGACAGTCAACTATAGATAGTACAATCGATAGTCTTGCACCGCTAGTTCGTAGTAGTATTCGCGTGCGGAGAGAACACAGTTGTCGCACCGCCGCCCTCGCCTCCCTTTCTCCTCTCTTCGCCCCAAACTCCCGTCTTCGTCATCACTAAAAGCTGAACCAAAGTTCGGATGGTAAGTGCTTGGGCTAATTGGTGTCCCATTTGAGAAAATAAAGTCACAAAAAATAGAAAAGGGAGCGACTAAAACTACTTGTGTCGGGAAACTATCGATAGTAAACCGTCGACAGTAATATAGATAGGTTTACGATAGTAGACTATCGATAGTTTCCCGATAGTCGATTAATGATAATTTTGTGATAGTCGACTATCGATAGAATTATCCATAGCTTTTCGATAGTCAACTATCGATTGTACTATCGATAGTCTTCCAATAGTCGATTAACGATAATTTTGCAATAGTCGACTATCGATAGAATTTTCCATAGCTTTTCGATAGTCGACTATCGATTGTACTATCGATAGTCTTCTAATAGTCGATTAACGATAATTTTGCAATAGTCGACTATCGATAGAACTATCCATAGCTTTTCGATAGTCGACTATCGATAGTACTATCGATAGTTATTCGAAAGTCGACTATCGATAGTTTTTCGACAGTCAACTATAGATAGTACAATCGATAGTCTTGCACCGCTAGTTCGTAGTAGTATTCGCGTGCGGAGAGAACACAGTTGTCGTACCGCCGCCCTCGCCTCCTTTTCTCCTCTCTTCGCCCCAAACTCCCGTCTTCGTCATCACTAAAAGCTGAACCAAAGTTGGGATGGTAAGTGCTTGGGCTAATTAGTGTCCCATTTGAGAAAATAAAGTCACAAAAAATAGAAAAGGGAGCGACTAAAACTACTTGTGTCGGGAAACTATCGATAGTAAACCGTCGACAGTACTATAGATAGGTTTACGGTAGTAGACTATCGATAGTTTCCCGATAGTCGATTAATGATAATTTTGTGATAGTCGACTATCGATAGAATTATCCATAGCTTTTCGATTGTCGACTATCGATAGTACTATCGATAGTTCTCCGATAGCCGATTAACGATAATTTTGTGATAGTCGACTCTCGATAGAACTATCCATAGCTTTTCGATAGTCGACTATCGATAGTACTATCGATAGTTATTCGAAAGTCGACTATCGATAGTTTTTCGACAGTCAACTACAGATAGTACAATCGATAGTCTTGCACCGCTAGTTCGTAGTAGTATTCGCGTGCGGAGAGAACACAGTTGTCGCACCGCCGCCCTAGCCTCCTTTTCTCCTCTCTTCGCCCCAAACTCCCGTCTTCGTCATCACTAAAAGCTGAACCAAAGTTGGGATGGTAAGTGCTTGGGCTAATTGGTGTCCCATTTGAGAAAATAAAGTCACAAAAAATAGAAAAGGGAGCGACTAAAACTACTTGTGTCGGGAAACTATCGATAGTAAACCGTCGACTGTACTATAGATAGGTTTACGATAGTAGACTATCGATAGTTTCCCGATAGTCGATTAATGATAATTTTGTGATAGTCGACTATCGATAGAATTATCCATAGCTTTTCGTAAGTCGACTATCGATTGTACTATCGATAGTCTTCCAATAGTCGATTAACGATAATTTTGCAATAGTCGACTATCGATAGAATTATCCATAGCTTTTCGATAGTCGACTATCGATTGTAGTATCGATAGTCTTCTAATAGTCGATTAACGATAATTTTGCAATAGTCGACTATCGATAGAACTATCCATAGCTTTTCGATAGTCGACTATCGATAGTACTATCGATAGTTATTCTAAAGTCGACTATCGATAGTTTTTCGACAGTCAACTATAGATAGTACAATCGATAGTCTTGCACCGCTAGTTCGTAGTAGTATTCGCGTGCGGAGAGAACACAGTTGTCGCACCGCCGCCCTAGCCTCCTTTTCTCCTCTCTTCGCCCCAAACTCCCGTCTTCGTCATCACTAAAAGCTGAACCAAAGTTGGGATGGTAAGTGCTTGGGCTAATTGGTGTCCCATTTGAGAAAATAAAGTCACAAAAAATAGAAAAGGGAGCGACTAAAACTACTTGTGTCGGGAAAGTATCGATAGTAAACCGTCGACTGTACTATAGATAGGTTTACGATAGTAGACTATCGATAGTTTCCCGATAGTCGATTAATGATAATTTTGTGATAGTCGACTATCGATAGAATTATCCATAGCTTTTCGTAAGTCGACTATCGATTGTACTATCGATAGTCTTCCAATAGTCGATTAACGATAATTTTGCAATAGTCGACTATCGATAGAATTATCCATAGCTTTTCGATAGTCGACTATCGATTGTACTATTGATAGTCTTCTAATAGTCGATTAACGATAATTTTGCAATAGTCGACTATCGATAGAACTATCCATTGCTTTTCGATAGTCGACTATCGATAGTACTATCGATAGTTATTCGAAAGTCGACTATCGATAGTTCTTCGACAGTCAACTATAGATAGTACAATCGATAGTCTTGCACCGCTAGTTCGTAGTAGTATTCGCGTGCGGAGAGAACACAGTTGTCGCACCGCCGCCCTCGCCTCCTTTTCTCCTCTCTTCGCCCCAAACTCCCGTCTTCGTCATCACTAAAAGCTGAACCAAAGTTGGGATGGTAAGTGCTTGGGCTAATTGGTGTCCCATTTGAGAAAATAAAGTCACAAAAAATAGAAAAGGGAGCGACTAAAACTACTTGTGTCGGGAAACTATCGATAGTAAACCGTCGACTGTACTATAGATAGGTTTACGATAGTAGACTATCGATAGTTTCCCGATAGTCGATTAATGATAATTTTGTGATAGTCGACTATCGATAGAATCATCCATAGCTTTTCGTAAGTCGACTATCGATTGTACTAGCGACAGTTTTCCGATAGTCGATTAACAATAATTTTGCAATAGTCGTCTATCGATAGAATTATCCATAGCTTTTCGATAGTCGACTATCGATAGTACTATCGATAGTCTTCCGATAGTCGATTAACGATAATTTTGCAATTGTCGAATATCGATAGAATTATCCATAGCTTTTCGATAGTCGACTATCGATAGTACTATCGATAGTTATTCGAAAGTCGACTATCGATAGTTTTTCGACAGTCAACTATAGATAGTACTATCGATAGTCTTGCACCGCTAGTTCGTAGTAGTATTCGCGTGCGGAGAGAACACAGTTGTCGCACCGCCGCCCTCGCCTCCCATTCTCCTCTCTTCGCCCCAAACTCCCGTCTTCGTCATCACTAAAAGCTGAACCAAAGTTGGGATGGTAAGTGCTTGGGCTAATTGGTGTCCCATTTGAGAAAATAAATTCACAAAAAATAGAAAAGGGAGCGACTAAAACTACTAGTGTCGGGAAACTATCGATAGTAAACCGTCGACAGTACTATAGATAGGTTTACGATAGTAGACTATTGATAGTTTCCCGATAGTCGATTAATGATAATTTTGTGAGAGTCGACTATCGATAGAACTATTCATAGCTTTTTGACAGTCGACTATCGACAGTACTATCGATAGTTTCCCGATAGTCGATTATTGATAATTTTGTGATAGTCGACTATCGATAGAATCATCCATAGCTTTTCGACAGTCGACTATCGATAGTAGTATCGATAGTCTTCTGATAGTCGATTAACGATAATTTTGCCATTGTCGAATATCGATAGAATTATCCATAGCTTTTCGATAGTCGACTATCGATAGTACTATCGATAGTTATTCGAAAGTCGACTATCGATAGTTTTTCGACAGTCAACTATAGATAGTACTAAAGATAGTCTTGCACCGCTAGTTCGTAGTAGTGTTCGCGTGCGGAGAGAACACAGTTGTCGCACCGCCGCCCTCGCCTCCCTTTCTCCTCTCTTCGCCCCAAACTCCCGTCTTCGTCATCACTAAAAGCTGAACCAAAGTTGGAATGGTAAGTGCTTGGGCTAATTGGTGTCCCATTTGAGAAAATAAATTCACAAAAAATAGAAAAGGGAGCGACCAAAACTACTAGTGTCGGGAAACTATCGATAGTAAACCGTCGACAGTACTATAGATAGGTTTACGATAGTAGACTATCGATAGTTTCGCGATAGTCGATTAATGATAATTTTGTGAGAGTCGACTATCGATAGAACTATTCATAGCTTTTTGACAGTCGACTATCGACAGTACTATCGATAGTTTTCCGATAGTCGATTAGCGATAATTTTGTGATAGTCGAGTATCGATAGAACTATCCATATCTTTTCGATAGTCGACTATCGATAGTACTAACGATAGTTTTCCGATAGTCGATTAACGATAATTGTGTGATAGTCGAGTATCGATAGAACTATCCATAGTTTTTCGACAGTCGATTACCTATAGTGCTATCGATAGTTATTCGAAAGTCGACTATAGATAGTACCGTCGATAGTTTTGCACCGCTAGATCGTAGTAGTATTCGCGTGCGGAGCGAACACAGTTGCCGCACCGCCGCTCGCCTCCCTTCCTCCTCTCTTCGCCCAAACTCCCGTTTTCGTCATCACTAAAAGCTGAACCAAAGTTGGGATGGCAAGTGCTTGGGCTAATTGGTGTCCCATTTAAGAAAATAAAGTGTGAAAAAGAAAAAAGAGAGCGACTAAAACTACTAGTGTCGCTAAACTATCGATAGTAAACCGTCGAGAGTACTATCGATAGGTTTACGATAGTCGGCTATCGACTATCGATAGTTTCGCGATATTCGATTAAAGATAATTTTGCGATTGTTGACTATCGATAGAACTATCCATAGCTTTTCGATAGTCGACTATCGATAGTACTAACGATAGTTTCGCGATAGTCGATTAACGATAATTTTGTGATAGTCGACTATCGATAGAACTATCCATAGCTTTTCGACAGTCGACTATCTATAGTGCTATCGATAGTTATTCCATAGTCGACTATCGATAGTTTTTTTGACAGTCGACTATAGATAGTACTATCGATAGTTTTGCACCACTAGTTCGTAGTAGTAATTGCGTGCGGAGCGAGCACAGTTGCCGCACCGCCGCTCGCCTCCATTCCTCCTCTTTTCGCTCAAACGCCCGTCGCCGTCATCACTGAAAGCTGAACAAAAGTTGGGATGGTAAGTGCTTTGGCTAATTGGTGTTTCATTTGAGTAAATAAATTGAGAAAACGAGAAAAGGGAGCGACTAAAACTACTAGTGTCGCGAAACTATCGATAGTAAACCGTCGACAAATACTATCGATAGGTTTACGATAGTCGACAATCGACTATCGATAGTTTTCCGATAGTCGATTAACGATAATTTTGTGATAGTCGACTATCGATAGAACTATTCCTAGCTTTTCGACAGTCGCCTGTCTAAAGCACTATCGACAGTTTTTCGACAGTCGACTATAGATAGTACTATCGATTGTTTTGCACCACTAGATCGTAGTAGTATTCGCGTGCGAAGCGAACACAGTTGCCGCACCGCCGCCTCGCCTCCTTCCTCCTCTCTTCCCCAAAGGTCCCGTCTTCGTCATCACTAAAATCTGAAAAAAAGTTGGGATGATAAGTGCTTGGGCTAGTTGGTGTCCCATTTGAGAAAATAAAGCGAGATAAAAAAGAGGGAGCGACGCAAGCTTCTAGTGTCGTAAAACGATCGATGGTAAACCGTTGACAGTACCATCGATAAGTTTACGATAGTCGAATATCGATAGTACTATCGATAGTCGATTATCGATAGTTTTTTTGATAGTCGACTATCGATAGTACTATCAATAGTTTTTTTATTATCGATAGTCATATTTCTGGCGACTATCGACACCATCAATAGTATTATCGATAGTTTTGCACCATTAGTTTCTTCCCAAGCTTGACGCTGACTTTCCCAAAGTCGCCGCCGATGGCCGCACACCCTAGGCCATAAGCACAGCGCTTCCTGCGTGTCAAACTGTGACCCCTGCAGTGGAACTGCAACGGACTTCAGAATCGGCTCCTGGACTTTCAGGACCATCGGCAGGTGCACCGCTGCGTGGCCGTTGCGCTGCAGCAGCCCAACATGGCGGATGCTGAGCTGTGTTTCAAGGACTACGTAACGTACAGCAGCCCACCCTGACGCGCGGGGTGCAGCGCATCGCGCCGTTGCTCTCGTGCGGCAGGAGATTACGCAGAACAGCCTCAACCTGTATGACCTCTCAACGGAGTTAGCGGATTATACGGCGGCAACCCTGATCATTAGCGGGCAAAATGTGCGTGTGGTGTCTCGCTACATTGCGTGCGTCGTGCCCTGGGTACCGCGGGCTCTGGTCACGATCCGACCGAGAGCGAGAGGCGAAGCGCAAGTCTGCAGCGATTTCAACGCGCACCAGGAGACCTGGGGGAAGAAGACAACAACAAGGGGCAGGATACTGCAGGACCCCTTGAACGAACAGAACTTCCGGAATATCTCCAGCGAACAGCCCACGCACGTTCATGCAGGGGCGCAGCCCAGCGCCATTGACTCCACCCTTATGGCCCGAGCACTGCGGCTGACGCAACACCGCAGCCCGACAGGTGGGGCACTGACCACATCCGATAAACATATTGAAGCCGGTCAAGGCCCCGCCGAAACGCTGTTGGGTTATACAGTGGGACGTCTACAGTGCTCTCGGAGTCTTTTCGCTGTGTTCAGTGCAGCCTCTCGCCGCCGACATTCTTTTCTTGGCTCTCTGAGCGGCGGCACGAAAAGTGCAAGTGGCATCTCGCCACCTCAGTCACGATCTATGCTGGCTCTAGCTGAGAGCGCAAAGGAGTAGCGCCCAACGTCGCTATTGGCGCACCCAGAAGCCGGAGTACGCACTGGACTTGCAAAGACTGAACGCCAAGTACAACTGCAACAGAAAACGAGACCCTCGGCAGGTGAGGGGGGTGCATGCGGGTTTAGAAATCGCGGACGCGCTGGCGCGGAGGCCGGTGCCGCGCAACTCTCCATGGAGTCAGTGGCGGCTGCACTCATAGTCACATTCTCCATGTAGTCGAGCTGCTGGCAGACACGTTCACTCACGTCAATCCCAGATGCCCCGCTCCGGGCCCCGAACCCTCGGGCTGGGGCAGCCCCGAGCTACCCAGTGCCCCACCAATGCAGAACGCGGATACAGCCTCCACGCTGTAATGGCGCATTCACACTGGAAGCGGATCCGCGTTCGCGAAGCGGTTGCGGATGCGGTTCGCGAGCGACCCCGTTCAGACACATCCAGAGGCGGTTGGCGGTTTCTCAGCGATCACGCGTGATCTTTTGAGACTTACGTTTGGCAACCCTGCTTTACAATCCAAAATCCACTTTAATCCCCAATCCAAAGCCAAAACTTTGCTATTTTGGCACTCCGAAGACTTTTCTTCGGGAAGTTTGCACGCATCAAGAGTTCAGGCAGCGAAAAAAGAGGGATGGACCCGCAAAACTGGCCTGCGCATCGCTCGACTTCGCAAAAAAGCAAAACCTAGCTCGGCGCGCCTTGCTGACTCAGAACAGGATGCGCCGACCTTTCTTCGAAGTGGACCTTTCCCGCATGAATAGCTGACTTTGTTTTTGGGATAGAGGGCCAGTTTTCACCCCTCATTCGCTCTTATTATTTTTGTAGTTGTAAGCGGTGGGGTGGTCAGTGTTGCGGGGGAATGTGTTCGGTGCTAGCCGGTCGTGGCTTCGTTGGACTCTCCTCTCGTCACTCGCACGTCGATGGCGTGTACTGTTTGTTTGACATTAAGCTCTAATAAACGCCATATGGATTACCACTGCATCGTCTGGTACGTACACTTTATTTCTTGAGTGTATGTTCCCTTCATTTCTCTTGTTAATTGTAAACGTTACAGGTCGAGCTAGCGCAGGTACCCTCCCTGCTCCGCGGTTGTGCGTTGGCTATGCCTTCAGGCTCACGACGTTTTCACAGCCTTCGTGGTAGTCATGCACGGTGTCGAAAGCTTTCAATAGTTAACGCGACTATCTTAGTGGCTACAAAAGCTGACATTTCGGTCGATCAGAGGCGGTTTCCGACGTTCTATGGGCAGGGACTAACAAAGCTTCGAACTTTGGGCTGTGGCACCCGGAATAATCAAACTCTTACCCGAACCGAATCACCGGTGCAAAGCCCATTAAGATTACGAGTCAATTCTTTTCGCGGCGGATTCAAGTGACGGAAGTGAACATCACGTTTCTCCGTCGATTTCTCTGCTGTAACGCTAGGACTACAGCGCCTTGGACGCCTCACCAGCGACAGTTGCCATCTTGTTTCGAAAGTCACTGACGTCGCGTCAGCATCGCGTTGCGATTGGTTGCTGCTTCGCGGTTCCTGAAAGCGGTTGAGAGAAATCAGTCCCGAAGCGGGTGGCAGAAACGCGCTCCAACCGCTCGATCCTAGCCGCTTTGCGGTGGAGAACGCGCGGATCCGCTTCGCGTTTGCGGATCCGCTTCCAGTGTGAACCCGCCATAAGAGCTGCGCTACGCCATCGCGGCACACCCCTGCCGCCGCTCCTTACCGGGGATGGAGGGGATAATTGCACATGCACGGCGGACTTTGGACGAGTTCGTGCTCCTGTGGCTGTTAGACCTGATAAACACTGTCTGGAGCACTACTGACGTCCCCATTGATTGGCACACATCGATCACCATCCACCTGCTCAACCTGGGCAAGGATTCAAGCAAGCCAGGAGGACAGGCTCGTACAGGCCCTAATTTCCCACGTCGCGCCTCGGAAAGGCAATGGAGTGGATGCTCCGGCGCCGTTTTAACTACCACCTCGAGAAAGCCGGCTCCCGGCCTGACTGCATCTGCGGCTTCCGCAGGCAGAGTTGAACAGCGGACGCCATAGAGAACTGGTGAGCTGGCTAGAGGAGGCTCAAGCGCAGAAGCACTCTGTCGCGAGTGTGTTCCTGGACATCACTAAGGCTTTCAACACGCTGCCCCGTTTCTCCATCATCTCTGTCCTGCGTAGGCTTGGGGCCCATTGCCGTCCTCTGGCATGCGCGTGCGAGTTCCTGGCCAGTCAGACGATGCAGGTATGGGTGCCGAGGGTCATGAGCAAACCGGGGAGCGTAGCTCGGGAGCATGGGCGTGCCGACCGGGGGGGCCAAGGGGGTGCTTGCCCCTCCCCCCCCCCCCCCCCCCCGTTCTCAGAGAAAGAGGGGGGAAGGGGCAAGGCATGTGTTTCGCTCTCCCTGAAACAACAGCCACTGGGCAGACCAAACACTAGCCGGCGGCGCCGAAGGGATGCCAAGGGAACCGCCCCGCGGCCCGGAAAGGAAGGGGGGGGGGGGGGGGGTCTGATTTGCCGCCCCAATCAAGATGTTGGTACGCCACTGGCGGCGGGTGCCGCCGGACACTGTTTTAAGTCCCCTGCTCTTCTTCGTCGCCATGTTCTTGCTTCCAGCGTCCCCAATGGTGCGGTCCGTCCCGGCCTTTCCCATCGACATGGCTGTCTACGTGCACGACGTGGCACTGTGGGAGATGGCCAGGTGGTGCCGCCAGAGGCCGATGGTTCGGAAGCTGCAGCAGGCCCTGGACAACGTTCTCCATGGACTCTGCCAGCTGGGACTGGCCGTCTCGCCAGGCAAGACGCAGGCGCTTTTCGAGGCACCCTTAAACTCATGGGCAACGCAGTGCCCTGCGACGGAAGAGCCACCTACCTAGGTGGGCAGCTGGACGAGCGCCTCAGTGGCCGACGGTGAGGGGCGTAATCGAGGTTATGCGAGCCAAGACCAACGTCATGCGCTCGCTCGGAGGGACGACGTGGGGCACATCGCAAGAGATGCTGCTGCAAATGCACCAGGGCCTGATTATCTCATGCCCCTCGTATGCCCTCCGCTCGTCAGGCTACGGGACACGCAGCTTGGAGAGAGTTTGAAATTGACCAACACGTGGCGCAGCGCGCGGCAATGCGCGTGTGCCTCCGCAACCACAAGACCTTCAGGGGTCACATGAACAGTGTTGGCGGTAACGCGTTACAAGTAACGGCGTTACCGGAAACGCGTGTCATTTTTTTCAGTGACGTAGTAACATACTCGTTAAGTTTTCAAAACAATGACGGCTAACGTACTCAGGTTACTAATTTCAAGTAACGGGTAACCTAGTTACGTTACTCGTTACATCTTCCGAGGACATGAGAAAAAGTAATATAGTAGTATTAAAAGACGAGGGAGGAGTGAGGGATGTGCTTATTAAAAAAAACAGGAGTAGTCAAGAATGATTCCAAAGAAGACGTGAAAGCTTTTTTCGGAAATCACATAAATTAAATCGAAAACGAATGTTTAATGAAACTTTTAAAGGGGTACGGAAACAAAAAATGAAATATTCAAGTTTCGTTCGAAAATGAGTCAGGCATGACGGATAATAACAGTAAATGATAATCCCACGTTTGTATTTTGAACGACTGGCTATATTTTTCGTTCCAAACGGTGCACTCGAGCAAGCGCTCGAAGAGAAGCGAACGAAGAGCGCGATGTGTCATAGGGATATCCGACGCAAACAGAAACAGAAAGAAGAGATTCCTCGCATTCGTGGCATAGCAAGGCTGTCGTGGTTATGAGCTTTGCCCTTGATGGCGTTGTCAGCGTTGTAGTGGTATCAATAGCGTCAGCGCGTTACAACCGAGCCGTTCGAAGTACCCCTGGGGGTACGAGCGTATGGCTGGCCCAAGGAGCACGTAGCTTCCAGAATACTGTCAGCTTAGGGCTGAACGGGGTGGGGAAAGCAACTTTTGTTCGAGTTTTAAGCGACGGGCTAATCTTCTAGGGGGAGAATGACTGTTTCCGGTTGCACGAACGAGGGTCCGAGAAAGAGGGGAGTCCTCCCTTTCCGTCTTCTTGGACTGTTTGGTACAAGGCGCGATTTGTGAGTTGAGCTAAGAAGGAAAATATTAAAATTCCATAAGGCGGCCCTGCTCCGAAGGAAGCTGCCACGTCACGACAGCGTAGAAAGTTCCCCAACGGTGCTAGATTACCTCGCAAATGGGCTCCGCATGTATCCACCAGGTGCACATTGAAAGATCGTTTATTTAGCTTTAAATTAGTTTTCTTCTGCCTTTCAATGGAAGACTGGTGTTTTTGAGGTCAGGGAGCAACATGCAACACATTCAAGCTAGAAAATGAGCGCTAGAATTTCGTTTCCCTACCCCTTTAAAATAAAATTAAAAACATTATTCATGAAAAGAAGTTGAAGTAGTTCACTTCTTTGTCAGGCAGCCCTATAGGCGGTGCACTAATGCACGTATCCAATATAGCTTTGATTTTGTGAGCCTCAGAAATGTATCTGCCGATCCGGTTATGATACCGCTTGAGGAAGTTAGTTTGGCTAAACACTGGGGAGCATTTGCAGTCTCTGATGTGTATAGCTAGGTTTCCAGCCGGTGTCGAGTTGAGTAAATGGGCATGCTCTCTGAGTATGTTAACACACCTGCCAGTTTGGCCCACGAAGACTCTCCCACAGTTAAATGGTATCTCAAAATAACTCCAACGCTGCAGCAGAGATATTTGTTAGTTTATTGTACCTTGCCTTGGTCAGCTGATTCCTTTTGGGAGTTAATTTGAGGGTAAAGCCTTTTAAGCTTGTCCGGCGCAGACAGTTCTACTTTTATGCCAAACGTTTTCGGTACTCTTTTCAAGTTTTGAGGTATTCTGTGGATGTAGGGTGTAACAGCTGGCCAGAAATTTTCGTCAACTCTTCTTTCTCGTCTCCCGTTAGTTGCCATCATTGTTTCTACGACTTCATGCAGGATAGAAATTGGGTAGCCAGGCTCCTTAAAAATATACTGAACAAAAATGTCGAGCTCACAAAACAAGGCTGGACGGATAGGCGGGGTGCTGCAAAACCCAGAAACATCACTCATTCCGCGGTGTCTGTAATGCATCGCCGTATTTTTGGAAAAGAAGTGGGCGATTGAACACGGCCCACGAGGCCGACGAGACCCAAGTCACGTCACGATCCTCACTGCTTCTCCTCTTCACTACGTCCCGTCGAGCTGGTGAACCGGAACGAGGAGGAGAGAAGCGAGATCACTTCCCCTCTTTCCCAAAATTTCCAGGAGGACAATCACGTCATAGAGATCGCTTGATCGCCCCCTTCTTTTCCAAAAGTACGGCCATGCGTTTGAGATATCAATGTATGAGTATTGTTATGGAGTTTACAGGGTCCCATTCAACGCTTCTGGGAACTTACTTTGCGACATTCACATTTCGGTTCAGTATCCCTTTGAAGTGGAACCCGACCCTCTATTAGTGGGACTGAACCAACAAATGGCGATAAGATCGCCTTCCAGACCTGTACATAAACGCAATAAATTGTGTGTGGTGCCGCTTCGATACAACGTGCTATTTTTCTTTTTCCTGGAATTGGCATCCCTGGCCGTTTACTTGTTTCTTGATGTGCGAGCTTTCTGTGGGTGTCGGCTCATCTGCACAAGTTCTCGTGAAAAAGGAGCAGTTGCTTACGCTATGATCACGCGTCTTCAGCAAATATGGTCAGAACAAAACGCAAAAAACGTCCTGAACAAATGGCAAGGCACATGCACGACAATAAATCCGGCGTGTCGGGGATATTGACATTGGTGATGCACATTTATCACCCCACGGAACTCGGAGGACATTTACATATATTTCAACGTGGTCAGGTTCGTATGACTGCTCGGCCTTTTTCTCTTGCAGGTGCATGGCGCTTTATAGAGCTCCACAAAAACACGATGACGTAAAAGATGTTGGTTTTCGAAATTCTAACTTGATGAATTAAATACATTAGGAACAAAAAACAGAAAAAACCTGTTTTTTTTGTCAGGTGTGTTAGTTGAGGACACTGCGATTTTTATTGTGACCGTGACACTTGAAAACAGAAAAACATTAGCCGCAGCTGTAGTACATATTCAGTTTTGTAAATGCGATGTAGAACTGTCACAAAAGTTCTATGCTCACAACATAATATGAGTGACGGCAATGTTAAAAGATTACTACAATAATAATAAAAGTTACTTTTAGCACTGAGTGCAGGTACAGTTGAAATGACTGCAGCCTATCGATTTGGTGATATGCGCGGACCAACTCGTGGTGTGCAAAAAAATATAAAAACTTATGCGAGGGGCGGATCGTGACTTTATGTCAAATATCGCGTACGCACGCATATCGCGCGCTCTGATGCAGACTGGAAATACGATGCATTTTACACTATTTAGCTCATCGAAAGCTAAATCTTGTACACACTCTGCTTAAGCTTTATTGTTTGCATTTTTATAGAACTTTATTCCATTCAGGCGTGTTGTGATCTGTGCCTCCTGATTACTTTCAATAGAACAAGCTGAAGCTTTCTAACTCTGGGTTGCTGATAGAAAATCCACTTTCTGACGGCTGGAAATCTTTTCGGTCCAGAGATTGCCACAAAGCGCGCGCTGACAGCGAGCTTTCGACACGTGATTTTACACCGTTACAGTCCACCGATCTCCCCAGTCAGTTTCGCTAGGCCACCACTGTTTCAATGCATCATGGGAACGCTAATATTTTTGCACGTGCAACAGCCTCGCTGGAGCTTCGCACGTGCACAGCACGAGACGGCACGAGACGACTCGGTGACTGCCGTCTGCGTCCTGTGAACTAAAGTCATGACGGTTGAGATCGGTATATCGTTCTCGACATACGACACCGTTTAGCCATTCGAACAGCCGCATCTGAACATTCTGTGTTGACTTTAGTCACGTGACCAGTTGCGTAGGTTTTTTTTCTAATCAGAGCTGAATAGCAGTGTAACGTATAAACCATACCAATATGTTCAAAAGCCTGTTATCATGTGGAAGGTGGTTGATACTGCGCATAGACGGCAGGCATGCACTGTTTCACCATAAGTATGAGCGAGGCGGAAACTACACGCGCGAGCACGCTGCCCCAAAATACTCTCACTAGACAAACGCGCGTGCTGTGCAGGGGTCTATATCGTTTCGGCGGAACACGTTTCTTGAACAAACTCGCATGGAAACGCGTTTTATTGACATATTTCATGGACATAGATTTCGTCGACACTGAAATGTTTCGTGGAAACTTGTTTCGTGAACACATGCACATGCGACGTTTCATTGACAACGTATTGTTTTTAGATTAGTGAAGTGGATTGAATTACTGGCTTCATTTGGTTTGCTGGAAAAAAATCGGAACTGATACGAACTCACTCAGGAACTCAGACATAAACCCCTCCCTTCGCTCGGGAAAACTTTAATCTCAAGCCTGGACTTGCACGAGCCCTCATCGGAACCGCCAAGGGTTCGTCAAGTTTGGTCCATCCGAATGCCGGTGGCAGAGGCGATATGCGCGGACAGACGCTTTCGACGTTACGTCGCAACCTGTGTCAATAAAACAATCGTGGGAACCTTTTGATAAAAAAAAAACTGTGGATGAAACGTCGCAGTCTACAAAACAATCTGTCGATGAAACGTCGTTCGACCAATGGCCACCGCTCGCCAGGCCCCTCCAGAACACAAACCCAGCTCTTGTACGCTTGGCTCTGCTCGAATGCTCACAATTTGCCCGTGAAACGTCGAAATATTATCACGACCGTAAACTTTGTGTAGTTTCTGTATGAATATGAGTAAATTTGCCTCACCCTCTTTTCTCAAGCGGTGCTGCAGCAAAGGATACAATCACGAGCGACTAGTCCTAGCAGGGACGGTTGATTCTTGCGATCAACCAATCACATATGGACAGTGTTGTGCCCGTTACCAAAAATAAGTAACTCGTTAGCTTGGAAAAAGGCTAACGCGTTAAAAAGCTCCGTTACCATTTTGGAAATGTAACAAAATACCGGTGTCGTTACTTGCCATGACTAACAGACGTTACTTTTACGTTAGTTTGTCGTTACTTTGTGTTTCACTGTTAGTATACGACAGCTGTTAGTATATGACTTTAGAGTCTCAACCACAAACGTCTCCACAAGATGTTCGAACACTTCTTGAGAAACGGGAGCTTGATGCGTATGGTCGATCTTCCTCTGCTTCAGCAAGGGCGTGTCGGGAAAGTGGGTTGTAATCTCGGTCTTTCGTTTCTTTGAAATTACCGCCTACTATGATAGCTTCTGCAAAGGGAGGGACTGACCGAAAAGAAAAATGATTAGGACTAATGCAAAGCACCCCTGTTAATTTTTAATTATCAGGGGTGTGGAACAACGAAATATTAACTAAATAGACTGCATCGCTAATTAGTATGGAAAAAACTATCTAAATAAATGGCAAACTTAAACAAATATCAATTAGGCGTGTTTATACATAATTGCCATGATTGATTTGCCCTCCTTTTGAAATATACACGTGAACTGAACTAAGCCGTTTTCGAAGACTTTTCGCTAGCCTACATAATGAGCATTGTGAGATAGATGTAGCTGAAAAACTGCGACTAACAAAACGATCTTGAAAGAAAGGTGCGTTCTTTTGGCTAAAAAAGCTTAACGCTGACATTTTAACGGAAAAAAAGTAAGTGACATTGAAGAATAACTTATCTTAGTGTGCTTTTTCAAATTAAAGTTCGACATCCTGTATGTGCTCAGCGGCTTGATTTTCGGCAAACAGAGCAGCCATTTAAAAGGATGCTGAACCGAAATTTGGATTTCACAAAATAATGTAGCAGGCGTGTTCAACGGTGCGCCACAAACCCCAAATAACCACTCATAAAGCGATATCCCGAACGGATGGCCATATTTTTGTAATACAAGAATGCGATTAAGTGAGAAACGCAAAGTCGCGTTTCCTGCAGATTAGTTGAGGAGGAGGGGAAACGGCCTTGCTTCCTTCCCTTTTCGCGTCCTCGCGAAGTCAAAGCGAGAAGAAGAGGAAACGAGAATCGCGACGTCACGGGCTTTTTTGGCCTTGTTCAAGCGCTCTCTTCTTTCACACAAATAAGACCACCCGTTGGAGATACCGCTTTATAAGTGATGCTTTCTGGTTTGTAGCGCCCCGCCTAGCGCTTCTGCGTTGTTTTCTGAAATCAAAATTTCGGTTAAGCAACCATTTAAACAGCGAATTGTCTGGCTTCGTTTCCCTCAATTCAAACATAGCACTTAGCCCGGGCCACAATAACGGAGTTTTGGTGGCCGTTGCCATCTTGCACGAAAAGTGAGTGCGAGATTGCAGTAAAAGAAGCTTTTATAACAAGCGTTCCAAAACGACCTTGTTGGTTAGAGGCAGACATAGCTCGACATAGGAAACTGTGCAGTACACGGACTGCTCACAAACAACTCACCTCATAGCCACACCGGTTTTAGTCACAGCCCGGTTTAGGCTCCACAAGAACCCGGAAAGAGGACATCGATCGCTTATTATAACCAATAATTATAACCAGATAAGAAGATTGGTGATTATAAACGAAGTATAGCGCCGGCCATCCTTTGGTTATAATCACATTCATACTGGTAGCATCTTTACGTGTATATATGATTACAAAAGGTGACGACCGTTTATAAGCTTTTTATACCAAGTTCCTGTTCACGTCGAAAAACCTTTTTTTTTTCACGCCGGCAGCAGCAAAGTATGGGCGAAGCAGACGAAAGCCATCACTATTAGTACCACGAATGAGTCTCTCTAGAAGAATGATACAATAGTCTTCACACATGACCAAGAACTGCGGGAAGGATAAGGAGAGCGTAATGTCCAGCAATAGATAATTCGGTCTCTGAATGCCAGGGAGCTGGGGGCTAACTGCGATACAAAGAAGGTGCCGTCCGTCGTGGTTACGCAGTCTTTTGTCTAATTTTTTAGGCGCTATGGAAGAAAGAATGCCCAGAAGATTTAGTAAGAGGCGACCTTCGGAACAGGAGTCGTTACCCAGCGAGAGACCGCACCTTTCTACCAAGGCAGCAGGGGTTCTAAAAGATGGTGACGTCTTTTTGGTGACGGACGCCTTTCAATCCTACGAATCCTTGCCACTTGTTTTGGTCCAAAGCGTAGGAAAGTCAACGCTTCAAAATTTAGAGTTTATTTTTTCTGTTGTTGACGAACGAGAATTTATTTGTTTTGGAGAGAAGGATTTGACCAGCTGGAGTGGCTAAAGACGATTAGGCCGAATCCTTCGAGCGGCGGCAGACTGTTGCCTTCTGAGCTGATGTCTCTTTCCAGCTAGACGGCAGCTCCTTCAGGGCATGGCGACGGGGGTCCTTAGTAGCTTCGATACAAATACAGCACCATGGACGCTTAGGAATTCCGCACAGCGATAATCTTTCGTTTGTTTGGGCCCAGTCGTGGGAACATTGAAAGCGTTTTCCGAGGGAGTTTGAAATGACGCCGTTTATACATAGCTTTGTTGGGGTTTCTTTTCTATTTATTGTAGTGCGGGCGTGAGTTCGAGACTTTGGAAATTGCTCCACAGGAGCAAGAAATTATGCACTTATCCGAACCACATGACATTCCCGTACCCTTGTTAACAGTGCTCATAATTTGTGATATGGGGTACATAAAAATAATTTAGGTGAAATCACCAATCGAGAATACTTCTCGCCTTCAAGGTTACTTGTCGCAGCTGAAAATATCCGCCAGGTCTAAGAACCGACACCGGACCTCTCCAAGACTGGCGAAGCGCTCTATCAACAGACCTGGGCCCGTTTGCTCGAAGCGTTAACCGCGACTAAAGTTGGGGGCAGTACCTAGGAGAGGGATTTTGAAATCACGTGACTGGCTCGGTAGGGATGCGGGAAAACATGGCAGTGCACCGTTGAGTGAGCGCCGCTCGCTATGGAACTAAGATGTCAAAGTAGCTGCAATAGTGGGCGCGTTAGTCAGCAATGAACAGTGCAGGAGGCTTTCGTTTTGCCTTACCTCACTTAAACAGCAAAGCATGAGCAATTACCTAGCCGCATTTTTAGACAGTCGTTCGATTCTGGCCATTCCTAAGCCTAAACGAACGCGATAACTGTCGGCATGGCAAAACGTCTTTGGAAAGCGGATTGGCTTGACTCAGTCGGCCGGGTATTTATAGCACACAAAAGCAGACAGCGTCCCAACAGACCTTTTTCTAAATTGCCAACGCAGCGAGGAGAACGCTGGAAGTGTATTTCTACGGCCTGCGCTAGCTGGCCTTCCTCTTATAAAAGATTCGAGGTAAATAATCATAATTAGCGGCGAGATGTTTTAGTGGCGCTCTCCTACGGTTCCCCCTTGTGACGTCATTACCTCGCAAACAACAAGTTCGATGGTGTTTGTAAATAGCATGGTGGAAGCTTGAAATCATTGCGCTCTCAAAGGAACACTGCCAACACAGTCAAAATTAAAGTTCTTTCATTCCTCTTATTTCCGTCGATGATAAATCCTTTTCTGACGTCATAGTCAGCGTTCGGCCAATCGTGGAAGGCAGACCACAGTGACGCTTTCGGTCGCGCACGTCGCCAATAAGTCCTTGACGAACGCACATGCAAGGCAAAATTCGTTTTAGACTTTTTGCTTTAGAACAATTACTACTGCAGACGGCAGCACGTGCAACATGTGTAACGACGCTTGCAGCATGCACCTCGGTGCTTGAGAAATTTAGAAAAAGCTCTATTGGGACGCTGTTTGCTTTTGTGGGCACGACACCGCTCGTAGAACGATGCACTTACCACCGATTTTGCTCCAGGTGAACCTGCTTGCTGCCTTCTCAGCCGCTGACAACGCTGGCTTCCACGTCTACAACAGACCGGACGAACACGGACGCGATTTCGGTCCAGCAGCGA
The DNA here is from genome assembly GCF_016920785.2 of Ixodes scapularis. Lineage (NCBI taxonomy): Eukaryota > Metazoa > Arthropoda > Arachnida > Ixodida > Ixodidae > Ixodes > Ixodes scapularis. The sequence continues at coordinate 154,034,077 of NW_024609846.1, forward strand.
TTCCTACCACCGGACCCTCCCACTTGGCGCCGCTGTTACCCACGTGCAAGAAAAACGCAAGCATCATCTGGCAACCAAGACCACCCACCCTTTTCTCTACAATGGAATATAAGCGCCTGACAGACACCGCTTCACCGGGGCACGACACCGCTCGTAGAACGATGCACTTACCACCGATTTTGCTCCAGGTGAGTTACAACGATCACTCAAAATGTTACAGAAGCAGTAACCCCTATCTACTTATTGTGTCGTGCCCCAGCGACTTGTTGAATTGGTGAAAGTGGCTTGTCATTTGCGCTCAGACTTGTGTCAATGTCGCGCTATCAAATCTACTTTTGTTATTATCAGGGGACATCGAGACTAACCCGGGTCCGGATGATTGCCCGCAACTGGCCTCAATACTTCAGGCAGTACAAAGGATTGAACAAGGGCAATCTCAGTTATTAACGGAAATAAGGGACATAAAGAAAAAACAAACTCACACGGATGGGCTTGTACAAGAGTTAAGCTTAAGAGTTACGGCTTTAGAGGGATAAATTCCTTCCCTTAAAAGCCCTGTGCAGGGCGCTGAACTTCCAAGCAGCGCTGTCCAGTCTCTTACTCAGCAACTAGAGGCACTCAGGGTATCGAGTGACGACGCCAACAACCGACTGCGTAGGAACAACCTCCTGTTTTTCGGACTTCAAGATTCACAGTCGGAGACCTGGGCTCAGTCTGAGGGGATGGTTGTTGCGTTCTGTGCTGGGGAGCTGGGCATAAACATCGACCCAAATGACGTAGAACGCGCGCACAGACTTGGAAAGTATGCCGAGAACAAGAACCGCCCTATTATCATGAAGCTAGCCCATTTCAAAGATGAAGAACGTATTTTAGCACGAGGACCGAAACTTAACGACACAATTTTCGCGATTCGCGAGGATTTTTCCACGGATGTTCGCCAGGCCCGTAGCAAGCTCATTCAGTTTGCGAAAACGCAGAACACGCCTTTTAAACTTCGCTTTGACAAGCTTATCATTGGGAACTCATGTTATGCTTGCGACATCGCTTCAGGAGATGTGAAAAGAACTAATCGATAGAAAAAAAAAGAAAAAAAAGACCGCGTAACGCTGACTATAAGCAAAACTTATCAATAAACAAATCTCGCCTAGTAATTCAGCCTCGTTGTGCAAACAATCCCCTTTCATTGTTATTCACTAATATACAAAGTGTCATTGGCCACCGTGAGGAACTTGTGGCCCTCCTTGACGACAGCAACCCTGATATTTTGGTGTGGACGGGAACGTGGTTACGGCCTGATATCTCAGATAACAAGGTGTTGGCTGACAAGACACAATATCAAATTTTTCGCAATGATAGAAATATTAGGCGAGGTGGTGGCGTACTGATAGCCACAAACAAAAACTTGTCGTCGCGTGTCATTCAAACTGACAGATCACTTGAAATCTTGTGGATTTCCGCATCTTTGCCTACCAGCGAAATAGTATTGGGCGTGTGTTAGAGGCCTCTCGATTGCGACTCACTTTTCACTGAGAAACTTCATGACAGTCTGGAAAAAGTTCAACGTAGCCACCCCAAATGCAATGTTTACTTGTGTGGTGACTTCAACTTTCCAACGATCGATTGGACTGTTCCAACTTCTCCTACTTGTGAAACCAGAGCATTTATTGAGACAACCCTCTGCTTTAACCTCACCCAAATGGTCGACCAACCAACGCGCGGCTTAAACATTCTCGATCTTGTCTTTACATCCGCACCTCAAACAATCACTTCCCTTTCCTGCTCAACTGGCCTCAGTGATCATTGTTTGTTACAAATCTCTCTTTGCTTACATTCCCATATCCGTAGTCCTATTACAAAACAAATTCGGGCGTACAACAAGGCTAACTACAGCGAAATTAACGCCGGTCTCTGGTCCTTCTATGAATCCTTTTCTGAAACCTTCTCTGCTAGATCTATTGACGATAACTGGTCCTTATACAAAACAAAAATAAACGATTTAATTAATACCTTTATCCCACTCGTCAAAATTAGGTCCGATAAGAATCAGCCTTGGTATAATCGCCAACTCGAGAGCCTACGGAATAAAAAGAAAAGACTGTACTCCTCAGCTAAGCGACTGGCAACAGACAGCGCTTGGTCACGCTACTTTAGTGTTAACAAAGAATATGTCACACGCTTGCGACAGATAAAAAAACGCTTTTTTAATGATGACCTACCTTCAATACTAAAAAATAATCCCAGAAAATTCTGGCGACTCATATCACCTAACGAGAACCCCTGTGCCATACGATTAACGACTGACAGAGGCACACGTATTCTAGAGGCTGATAACCCGATGGTTCCTAACGACCACTTCAAATCAGTCTTCACCATTGAAAACACGGACAACATTCCTCCAGTTGGTGAAGTCGACTACCCATTTATGGCGCCCATCGCTATCTCTGCACGCGGCATTGAAATGCTTATCGACGACTTAAAAATGTCCATTTCCACTGGCCATGACCATATAAATTCAAAAATTTTAAATAACACCAAAAAAATCTCTAGTAAAATCCTCTGTCTCTCTTCCAACAATCCCTAGCCACAGGCCAAATTCCCACCGATTGGAAGATTGGCAAGATTATCCCGATCCGCAAAAATGGTGACAGTAGCCTCGTTTCAAACTACCGCCCTATATCCTTGACGAGCGTGGGATCCAACTTCCTCGAGCATATCATATTCTCCCACACAGTATCTCATCTAGAAAATAACAAATTTTTTTTATGAGAAGCAGCATGGTTTTCGTAAGGGGTTTTCGTGCGAATCACAACTAATAGAATTCACTCACGATATTCACATAAACATGAACCAGTACACTCAAACTGATGCCATTTTCTTAGATTTTTCCAAGGCACTTGATCGTGTTCCTCATTGCCGACTACTCGCTAAACTCTCTTCACTTCACATTGACTCTCTTACACTTTCCTGGATACGTAATTTCTTAAAGCTACGACGCCAATACACAGTGTGCGGTAATTACCAATCTAACATGTGGGATGTAATTTCTGGCGTGCCACAGCGAACCCTGCTCGGGCCTCTTTTTTTTTTAATATATGTGAACAACTTACCCGATTCCATCTCGTCCAAAATACGCCTCTTTGCGGATGACTGTGTTGTTTACAGGCAAATCACTAATCCCGATGATCACATAATTCTCCAGCAAGACCTAAACTCTATCAGTGCTTGGTGCGACAATTGGCTGATGTCTCTTAATGGTTCAAAATGTAATGTAGTAACTTTCAGTCGCAAACAATCGCTATCGCGTCATTCATATCTTTTATATAACTCGTCCCTCTCATTCTCATCCTCTTAAAAATACCTTGGTGTTCATCTCTCTGACAACCTATCCTGGTCTAACCACATTGACGCCATTACAAGTTCTGCATCCAAAACACTGGGATACTTGCGACGCAATTTTTTCTCTGCACCACCCCATCTACGCAAGTTAGCGTACGAGACATACGTTGGCCCTATACTCGAATTTGCTTCCGCTGTATGGAACCCCCACCAGAAATACCTTATCAATCAGATCGAAGGCATCCAAAATCGTGCAGTTCGTTTTATAACATCAACCTACTCTCGCCAAGCAAGTGTCTCCTTTCTTAAAAACTCTATCCTCTTACAACCACTTGGAATACGTCGCACCGCTGCCCTTTTATGCATCATTCATAAAGCACGCTATTCTAACCCTAACGTTATCGCCCCCTGCTTGAGCCCCCTTACCGAACATCTCGTCGTTTGACTAAGAGCCGAAGTTATAAGCGCATTTTTGGTCATACATCTGCGTTCAATAATTCCTCACTACCACGCGCAATCATGCATTGGAATTCTCTTCCTGATCACATAACTGCGCTTCCCGACCCTACAGCATTCCGAGTAGCTGTTTTAGATTTTTTAAGTACTAATTAGTTTTCGTTTACAGTGATGTTCTTGCCCAGATAATGAAGTGTTATACGTGCTCGAGTCCTACAATTTGTATAATACATAATTTTGTTATAGTGGTTTTTCAGTTGTGATATTGCTATCCTGTTCGTACTGTTATTTTTTTTTTTCTTCTTTTAAGTGTTGACTATACTGTAATTTGAAAAAAATCCCCCCCTTGTGTAATGTCCAGAAATGGACCTTCAAGGTGTTATGAATAAATAAATAAATAAATCAATACCCGACGAGTCAAGACAATCCGCTTTCAAAAGACGTTGCCAAGCCGACAATTACCGCGTTCATTTAGGCTTAGGAATGGCCAGAATTGAAAGACTATAAAAAAACTGCGGCATGATTTGCATTTCAAGTGAGGTAAGGCAAAGCGAAAGCCTCCTGCACTATTCGTTGGTGACTAACGCGCCCGATATTGCAGCTACAACGACATATTAGTTCCAAAGCGAGCGGCGCTCACTCACCGGGGCTCCGCCATATTTCCCCGCATCCCTACAGAGCCAGTCACGTGATTTCAAAATCCCTACCTAGGTACTGCGGCTAACTTTAGCCGCGGTTAGCGCCTTGAGCAAACGATCCCAGGAGTTAGCCGTCAGTGCTGCTAACGAATGCTAATATTTTCTACCACTCTTGATCGTAACTGCCATGCGGGTGACATCTGACGTTTAACTATTATGTATTAATCACTGAACGTCTGGGGATACGTAGACCTGGCTGGGGACCTGTAGGCGAGCGCCTTGCCTCATTGTCTTGGAGGTGGTTATGAAACAAAATAAAGTCGCATAATTGCGATATTGAGTACACATAATGGACTTGTTCTGTAACAACATCGAAATAAAATGTTAGCAATAGATACATAACACTAAAATCAAAATCAAACACTTTCCAGAACAGTATTTTTTTAATTTATTTATAATACCTCACATGACCCAGACATGGGATATTACATGAGGATAGTTTTTAGCGAATGAAGTACTCGATGGCTGTCTGGAAATGAATGGGGTTGGAGTGATGCACGGCATCGGCGGGCAGATCATTCCAGCCCCTTGCTGTTTTAACAAAAAAACGACCAGAGATGGGGACATGTTCGAGCACATGGAGGATAAACTGCTAGATCAGGACTAACGCGGTCTAAAACTCGGTGAGCTGGCATGATAACGAAATTGTCGACTGATGCGAAATAGAATTTGTGTAAGAGACAGAAACAGGCAACTTTGCGTTGTGACTCAAGGCTCGGGAGATCAGCATGAGATTTGAGTTTTGTGGCACTCTTGTGGTTAGAGTGATCAGAAAAATAAACCTAGCTGCGCGATTTTGTATGAATTCAAGTGATTTAGAGTGGTTAGATTGTTAAGTGTCCCAGATAGCGCTTGCACACTCTAATTTTGGTCACACTAATGTAAGATAAGCTAAGAGTTTTACAGAGCGATGGGCTAGTCGCAAATTTCGCCACAGGTAACCAAGCACTCGGTTTGCTTTATTAGTAACGCCCGTTATGTGAGAAGGCAAGGTAAGATTATAAGCTCAGTTTATGCCTAGATATTTGTAGAAAGACGCAGAGGAAATTACGAAACCACAGATGGTGTAGCTCGGGTCGGGTAGAATTGCCTGCGGGGGAAAGAAATCTAAGATGTTTTTGTAACTTTCAGAGACATCATTATTTGCTGCGCCGTTCTTCGAATTGATGAAGGTCATGCTGGAAGGTATAAGTTTCAGTAGCGTTATTGATATGACCGTAAATGACGTGCATCGTAGCCTAACGAGCGAATGTTAGAGGATATTATAGTTTGCAGTTCCTTTATATGGATTGCAAGAATGAAAGCCGAATTAGAGCGTAGCTTTTGAGGAGGAGGAGACAAGGGTACTGAGAAGAGGGTATACCCCTCTTCCCTTCTCCTCACCTCCTCATCTTCCCTATTCTCCTCCTCCCCTCCTGCCTTCTCTTCCTCCTCCTCCCCTCATTTTCCAAGCTGCTCCCTTACTCTCATCCACCTCCCTCCTTGTCTTCTTCCTCCTCCTCCCCTCCCCCTCCTCCTCCTCCCCTCACGGTGCATTGTGGGACATATCCCATAATGATCCGCGCGGTTACGCCGACGGTGACGGCGACGGCAACGGCGACGGCGCTCCTGAAGTGCTGCAGTGATATCGGGCCTTCCTGGAGTGTTGCAGTGATATCGTGACGCAGACCCCATTAATCTAAAAAAATTTTCTGATAAATAATAAAATAGTTAAGAACCCCAGCGACGCCCCATTTGCGTCAATACCTCGGTGATCTGAAGCCAAAACTCAAAGAATATGAATGACTCTTTGCTGACTCTCGGAAGGGCTGTCCCTGAAGCATTAAAACTTTGGTTTGGGTTAGTTGGTTCATGGTAGGTATAAGGTTTAAAAGCGCAAACAAACAGAGACCCTAGAAAATAACACAAACGACAGGGACAAAGCGTTGAAGCGGTTTCTCGCTTCAACCAGGGCATGGCGCAGACCAGCAAGATGGTAGCAGAGCAGCTCGTGTACAGCGCTGGGAGCTGTCTGACGCGAGGAGCCTCGAGAGGGAAAATCAGAGTCTCCGCGAGGGCTACAATGCTCGCACGGTAAGTGAGAACATGAAGGAGGTGTCGAGAAGGCGATCAAAACATGGACCGATCCATTCGTCAGGAAAGAATCGAATCTTTTATTCTCGAGCCAGCACCGCTCTCGTGCTCCCTGACCTCGGCTCGCGGCAGTGCACGAGCGTAGGCGCCAAGCTGGCGGATTTGTATGCAGCAGCTTTTGCCGATGCTACAGGCACGGCCACTCGATCACCGCTGTTGGTGCGGCCTGCCGATGTTTTTCTGAAAACAAAAGAGCGCGCGTGAGAGGAGAACTTCTCCCATCTTCCGTGGGGGCGCTGCACATCGGTGAGCGGTCTTGTAAGCTGATAGCTATAACCCGCCCAACGCGCTCTTGCTCCGCTACCCAGATAAAATATCTGCCTGTCATTGGCTTCGCCGATAACGAAGCGCTGCCGCGGTTGCAGAAGGAAGCAAAACTCGCTTTCCCCCCCCCCCCCCCCCCCCCCCACCACAGCTGTGCTCGGCGAAAATATCGTAGTGTCACTCTGCGCTCGCGTGTGTGGTTTGTGTTGGAATTTTGGAAGCTGCCGGAAATGTAAATGCGCGTTCTAGTTCTGAGTGCCAGACGGCGATGAAATGTGCCAACTCCACTCGTGAAACAGGAAATCCTGCAGTTGATGAAGTATAATGAAGTCTCTTCCGAACTTGAGTTCGTACCGCTGACTTACATGGCTGGCTTCTTGGCCTTCGTTTGCGAACAAAAGGTGACCATTTTTATTTGTATAAATTGTCGTAATTGCAAAGTAATTAGCTGAAACATTCAACCTAGCAAAGCAATAAGAATGTCTGAGTGAAAGCAAGGAAGGCTAATGTGTAGAACCCGCTAAACTTTGCAGGTGATGTGTCCTGAATGCCAGCGCATTTTAATGGAAATGCATCACATGACGGAGCATATCAGTCCATGTTTAGCCTTGACCAAGGAGGACTCAGCTATCTACGACCTGAAGCTGTTTGGCTGTGCAAGCTTGTCTGCACCTTTGTCGAGAGGGCCCTACAGTCGGCAGAGATTCGTGGTTGTGGAAGGATTTGCAAGGTCCTCTCGAGCGCTGTGCTTCCACACCTTATGGACTGCCCGCTGATGTGGTGTGTTAATTACCGATACCCCCTACCACAGAAAAGAGCTCTGCGAGCTCTTTCTCAGAAATCTTTTCAGACCTTTTTTGGCAAACTGGGCTGGTGACCTAAACAGCCCACTAGAGAATAAATTGAGGCTTTCGCGGAAGCCTCTTTCCCGAAAGTTACCCCGCTTGAGAACTATATGACTCCCCTGGTTTGTTTTTTGTGAACAATTAAGTTTATATTGCTGAAGTTATGCACGCGGAATCCGATTTTATATTGTCCTTCACGGATGAATAAATGGCACAGCTCGCGCGTGCTCGAGCGTCGGTTAAAACGGGAAATCGTACGGCCTAGCTATATCCAACTATAACTCCTATATTGCAGTAGTAATAGAAACGGGGCAACAGTTACGGGAACAAGAAAATGACAATTCGCTCATACTGCCAGCAGAATGCAGCTTTAACGCGCAGCCTGCAGTTGTGTGAGCTTTTCACAGAAAGAATCATGTGATTTTATTCTACACAGATTTGTCACATCATTCATGCAATCTGGCACTCGTTTCAATTGAGACTTGCGGCTTCACGAAAAAAAAAATCTAAATAGCCACACCGGGCCGGGCCGGGCGTACTGCTCCTCTCACTATATTTCGTCTTACCTTAGCATGGACTAACCGCGAACGCTGTGCTAGCGCGAGCGGCTAGCCTTTACTGCCTTGACTGGAGCACTCGCTGCACGAGCGCTCATGCAGCCGCCGAGGCTTCCTTCGAAGCAACTATCTCGCGCTTTTAGCACGCGCGGCTAACAAGTACATACTAACGTGAAACGAAGTATAGAGTTCCTCGATATGCTCCACCGAAAGGAACTCTATCTCTCACCGATAACGAGCGCCACGGCTGGCGCTGCGGGTAAAGTAGAACCAGAGCCGTAAATGTAGAGAGTTTGGCCATTCGTTGGGAAGTATAGGAGACAAATGAGGAGGCGCCATTGGCCGAAAGCGGTCTGGGCGTGTTCCAGGGCGTCTTCAGAAATTTGAATGTGACCAACCAGAAGCCAGAAATAATACCCTGGCGGTGGTCGCGAGAAACAAACCTGATAACTGCATTGGAGTAACTCTCAATGGTTGAAAATATGGTACAAGTGATGTTTCAATCGCGTTAATCCAAAATGGTGGTGGAAGAGTGCGACTAGCGGAACTATCGACATAAACCGTTGCCAAGCGCCAAGGGCCGGAAATCTGCCGTCCGAGCGGTCACACTTTGTCCGCGCAAAACAGAGGTTGTGCGGCGCATTCGTTTGTTACATCTTTCTGCATGATCATGATCAAAACAACACGTGCACCCTATTTTCAACCAGAAAGAGTTACTACACTTCACTCTTACGCGCTTCCTAAAACCGTATACGGACATAAACTTTTGATCAGAACTGTTTGCCGCTACCACCGCTAGGAGATTCTTTTCGGCTTCTGGTTGGTCAAGAGAGCAAGCCAAGCCCTCTTTCCGAATCTGGTGCACGCCTGGTTCTGCCCGCGCCTTCCATTGACCAAACTCTCTACATATACGGCTCTGAGTAGAACTATCGCTCTCACCGGCGGAGTGAGGCATACGGCAGGCCGCCTCCAAAAGAAGTCCTAATCGAGTGGCCGTGCTACAGGGCTCCCCCTCGAAGAAGCAAAGGGAGTGAAGTGAAAAAAAAGTATGATGTCTGGATGACAAGTGAAAGCATACAGAGTGTCCTAAGAGGACTGTATGTTCATCGGGACTTGTCCATAGCAGCGGTACTAGGACGTGCTGCAATTGGCTGGGCGTGTGGTTCGCGTTGTGGCGAAACAAGTATGGTCGACAGCAGTCCTATCAGAACAAGTGGAGCATCGTCGTCCAAAAAAAAAACTGTCTTCACGGTAGTCGGCGTGACCGATGAGGTGATGGCGTCGCTACGCTCGTGGTCGAGGGTGGGGACGATGTACTGTCACCGTTGAGATAGGCCGCTTTAAAACGATCCATTGCCACTACGTCATGACGTCCGTTGATGTCAATGGTTATGCGCTTTTCTTTCCGATTGATGTCTTTATAAGGGCCGTCGTAGGCCGGTATTAAGCACTTGTGTACGATGTCACGGCGCACAAACACGTGTGTGGCGTTTCTTAGGTCTTGGCTGACAAAGACATTGCGGTCTTTGGACAAGCAAGGTGAAGGCGGTCGTACATCCTGGAACAACAGGCGTAGCTCTTCCACATAGGTGGCTTGTGGAGTCGTTGCTGTTCACACCGGGGAAAAAAATCACCCGGTAGTCGCAAGGTGGTGTCGTAGACGAGCTGCGCCACCGTGAAATTTAGATCTTGCTTTAGTGCGACACGAATGCCAAGTAGGACAATGGGATGATTCTCGCTCCATCGCTCACGTTGGTTATGCGCGGTGAGGGCTGCCTTCAGTTGTCGGTGCAGTCGCTCCACCATACAGTTTGCAGATGGATGGTATGCTGTGGTGTGATATTGACGGATGCCAAGCAACGTCGCAAGGGCCGAAAAGAGATCAGATTGGAACTGCCGGCCGCGGTCAGTTGTAACGACGGAGGGACACCCAAAGGTCGCCACCCAGCCGCCGACGAAGGCCTTGGCGATGGTTTCTGCTGTGATGTCGGGGACCGGGATGGCCTCCGGCCATCGCGTGTACCGATCTTCACAGCTGAGCAGATACCTGGAGCCCTGAGATGGTGAGAACGGCCCCACTATGTCCAGGTGCACGTGATCAAAACGCATATCGGGCGGTCGGAAAGGTTGAAGAAGTGTAGTTGTGTGCCGCGTGATCTTCACGCGCTGGCAATGAAGGCAGCTGCGGGCCCAGTGACGGACGTCGGCGTTGATGCTGGGCCAGACGTAACGCTCCGTCAGCAGTCGCTGCGTTGCTCGGATACCGGGGCGACTTGGGTTCTGAAGTAGATCAAACACGATGCGCCTGTAGGTAAGTGGCACATGAAATTCCCGTTGAAATCGTGAAATTCCCGTTGACATGTCACAGATGATGGTCGTCGTGGAGGAAGGCAAAGGCACTTCCTTGAGAACTAGTGAAGATGGTGAAGTTGGAAAGAAGAAGAAGAAAATTAGGTGTTTAATGGCACAGCGGCAACTAAGGCCATAGTGTGCCAAACTCAGGGTAAGTTAAAGGCAATACTAAAAATACCTATAGCAGGTAGTTCAATTTTAAAATTATGGGGAATGAATGTTTAAAACCTTACAATATACAGGCCTACTAAGGCCTCTAGAAATTTTTAACCAATGCTCCACTAACCAGAGGCACTCTAAAGGAATCTCATTCACACTAGGAAGTATGGGAAAAAGTGCCGACAATACAAGATCGCCGGCTCTCTGCCACCACTAATCTTCAGGCAAACGTAAAAGAAATGCAAACAAACTAAAAAATTCATAGCTGATGTAGGATGCCAATGCTATCTAAAAACTTAAAAACTTGAGGGTGCGGCACAAAAGGTTCGTCACCCAATAATAATGCCGGGGGGAACAGGACGCGATTGCGGAAAAAGGTAGAAAAAAATGTGGTGCGTTCGTGATGGTACTTAGGACATACAATTAGAATATGCAAGACACTCAACGACTTGTTACAGTACTCACATTTCGGAGCTGCCTCTGCCCGTAGGAGGTACCCATGCGTGAGATGGGTGTGTCCCAATCTCAGACGACAGAGCACAACCTCAAAGAAGCGCTCCCTGTGTCGGCAACTTATTTATTTATTCATTTACAATACCCTCAGGGCCATAAGGCGTTAGAGAGGGGAGTGGGTGTTTAGTACAATGGTTGATAGTGCTTCTCGGAATCTGATGGGATCCTGAATGGTGACAATGTCTTTGGGAAGGTCATTCCAGTCCACAATTGCATCAGGAAGAGGGGCGTGCTGATGTGCTGTGGAAAAACACTTTGGCCGGGCTATTTTATTGAAATGATCGAGTCTGGAGGAAAGATAAGCCGATGGGGAAAGAAGAGACTGATTTAAAAGTGGTGAATAAAAAACTTTATGCAGAAGGCACAGACATGATATTTTTTGACGGGTGAAAAGCAATGGGAGGGAGAGATTTGATTTAATGAGGGAAACACTAGAAAAACTGGAGTAATCAGACTGAATAAAACGCGCAGCACGGTTTTGAACAGATTCAATGTAGTCTGTTAACGTAGTTTGATGAGGGTGCCAGATTGAAGATGCGTATTCTAATTTAGACCGGACTAGGGCAAGATAAAGCAGCCGTTTTAGTTGAGAAGGGGCGGATCTGAAATTGCGACAAAGGAAACCCAAGCTTTTGTAGGCGTAACTCGCAACTGAATTAATATGGTTTTCCCAGGAGAGGTTTGAAGTTAGAAGAACGCCTAGGTATTTATACATATCCGTGGGTTGAAGAGGGATGCCATTGAGAAAATGAACAGGAATGAACAACTTGCCCATTCCCGCAGGGTAGGTTTCACATAATGAAGCTTGTTGTGTATTTCCGTGTTCATTCTAACTGCCAGTTTTTCTGGATTGCTTTTTTAAGACTGTGTTTGTAATCAGTGTATGGAATGTCCTTGATATCCACCTGCCTCTCAATGCACGTACTGGCGGCTCTATCAGCATCTTCATTTCCCTGAATACCGACATGACTAGGCACCCAACAGAAATTGATATGTAGGTGTGATTTTGCTGCAGTTTGCAGAATGTTCCAGAGCCTAGTAACGAAGGTATTCTTTGGTACTTCTAAAGAAGCAAACGCCTTTAATGCACTGAGAGAGTCACAGTAGATAAAAAAATACTGGATAGAGTTTTCTATAATGAATTCAACAGCCAAAATTAAAGCATATATTTCTGCTGTAAAGATTGAGGCTCTGGCATCAAGACGTCTTACAATCTTCCATGTCTCGCTTATAACAGCACAACCAACAACAGAGTCACTCTTTGTACCATCTGTGAAGAAGCTCCTACACTTGCTGTACGTATAAGCAACCTGGGAAAACTCCTGCTGCAGGGCGGCAACAGGAGTTTGCCGCTTATTATTTTTAATCAGAATAAAATTGATTATGGGTGCTATGCATTCCCAGGGAGCCACTGCAGGTGGGAGTTGAGCAACCAGGCTGCAACTGTCAAGGTTGTACGCCAGTGAATATGCTTTAATTCTCTGCGTAAAAGGGGGTAAGACAGACGGCTTGTTCTGGAATGTGGTTTCGTAGCGAGAATCCTGGATTGCTTCTTGGATTGGATGAGAAGGGATAGAGCGAATTCTTAATACATAGTGGAACCCTAAATAAAATCGTTGCTTTTCAAGTGAATATTCATTACACTCAACATGCAGGCTATGTATAGGGGATGTCCGAAAAGCACCAGTGGCAAGCCTCAGGCCTTGATGATGGATCGGGTCCAACACCTGAAGGGTAGATTGGCATGCGCATCGATACACTACACATCTATAATCTAATTTTGAACGAACCAAGCAGCGATAGAGACGAAGGAGGCACTGCCGATCGCTTCCCCCAGAACTTGTGTGAAAGCACCTTCAGGAGGTTCATTGACCTTGAGCACTCCTGTTTCAGGTTAAGTATATGACTACGGAAATTCAACTTTTTATCAAATATCACTCCTATGAATTTGTGTTCATTACGAACAGAAATTGCCTGACCCCTTAATGTCAGACTAGGCTCTAGGATCATGCCCCTACGTAATAAAAAGTTGACACATACTGACTTCTCTGTTGAAAAACTAAACCCATTGGCATCAGCCCACCTCATCAGACTAGTAACACCCAGCTGAAGTTGCCTCTCGCAGACTGAAATGTTACACAAACAGCAAGAGATCTGCAAGTCATCCGCGTAAAGAGAATAGGAAAGTGATTGTGGGATAGACTTTGCAATAGAGTTCAATTTTATTAAAAATAGTGTTACGCTAAGGACACCACCTTGTGGAACTCCATTCTCTTGGACAAAACTACGAGAGAAGGCTGTACCAAACTTGACATGGAAGTATCTGTCTTCCAAAAAGCTTTTGATGAGTGAGAGCATTCGGCCACGAATTCCGTACGAGAAAAGATCGTTAAAAATTCCATACCTTCATGTTGTATCGTAAGCCTTCTCTATATCAAAAAAGACAGAAACACAATGCTGTCTATTAACAAAAGCCTCACGAATAGTTTTCTCAAGTCGGGCTAAGTGGTCCACCGTTGATCTGTGGGCACGGAAACCACACTGAAACTTGTCGAGGAGGTTTTTTTTTTTTCCTCTAGGAAATGGATTAATCTTGAGTTTACCATCCGTTCAAAGGTTTTCCCCAAGGAACTGGTGAGGTCTATGTGCCGGTAACTTGAGGGTAATGATGGATCTTTCCTTGCTTGAGGAGCGGGATAACCTCGGCTCTTTTCCAGGAGTCTGGGAAGACACCTTCTCTCCAGATCTGGTGAAAAATAGTTTAAAAGCGCCTGCAGGGTATTGGAATGCAAATGCTTGAGCATACAGTAGTGAATTCGATCTGGTCCTGGGGACGTATTTTTACTTTTATTTAACGCTGCCTGTAACTCTCGAAAAGTAAATGGTCTATTATAGGGTTCTCGTAGTCCTCCAGAGCAATTTACTTTCTTCTTCTCTATAACACTTTTATGCTTTAAAAATGCAGCCGAGTAATGCGATGAACCTGATACAGATGCAAAGTGCACCCCTAGAATATTGGCCTGCTGCTCAAGATAAGGCAGTACACCACTTGGCAGAACAAAAGGTGGTATGGAGTGAAGGCTTGATAATCCCCATTAATCTTGTGCACTTTTTCCCAGACAACTTTTAAACTGGTGTGACTATTAATGGAGAAGGTGTATTTCTTCCATGTCGTCTTTTTTGATTGTCGACGAACATATCGAGGCTTCGCTCGAGCCTGTTTGAAAGCTAAAACTTTTGCAGGGGTCGGGTACCGGCGTAGCACGTCCCATGCAAAATTTTGTTTTCTCCGAGTCCCGCTGCACTCCTTAGTCCACCAAGGTTTTGGCTTAGCAGAAAGGCGTTTAGAAGACTGCGGCATAGCTTTATGAGCTGCCACAACCATGGAGGCAGTAAGGCATTTGCAGGCATCATTCACATCCAAGCCAACTAAAGTTTCAGGGTTAATCTCAGATGAACTTTCAAACATAACCCAGTTTGCCTGGTCTACTTTCCAGCGTGGCGAACGTGTCATGAGAGGATGAAGGAGCAGTGCACTTTAAAGTAATGAGGAAATGGTCGCTACCATATGGGTTAGGATGCACATGCCATGAAAAGTTAGGAAAAAATGTGGCAGTCCCAATAGAGAGGTCAATGCATGATGAAGAAAGGTGTTGACAGCTAAAAAAGGTAGGCTCACCAGTGTTAAAAAGACAAAGTGTTCGCGAGAATAAGGCGGACTCAATCATTTTCCCTCGGATGTCACGACGTGCGCTCCCCCATAGAGGGTTGTGACAATTAAAATCGCCCATCAAAAGGAATTGCTCAGGAAGCTGGTCTAAAAACAAATTAAAATTTGAGGATTTCAAAGTAAAGGATGGTGGTAGGTACAGACAGCACACTGTCAGAGCTTTGTGAAGCGTAAACCGTACAGCCACTGCTTCCAGTGAGGTAGACAGTGGGACCTGTACGCAGGGCACTTCTCTCGGGAGAACCACTGCAACTCCCCCAGAAGAACTGACAGAGCACGGACGATCCTTCCGGAATACCTGTACCGTCTGAGGAGGTTGGTATGGCTGGGGTTTAAATGAGTCTCCTGTAAGCAAAGCACACGTGGCTTGTGTTCCTCCAGCAAAAACTCCACATCATCCCGGTTACTTAGGAGCCCTCCACAGTTCCACTGCATTAGCACTGAAACCATTATTAAGATATGAAAATATGAGCACACGGTTGAAGAGTGAAAGAAATGTCATCATTTCGGAGGGATCACATTATTTTTAGTTTCTTGCTTGGTTTTCGGATTCTGCCACTCCATCTCCTCCTGGTCAAACTCACGGTTAGATGGGGAGGTGGATAGGGCAGGAGCACCGCTCTCCTGTTTTCCGCAAGCAGGCTTGCCTGCCGGCTTGGGAGGGTCGGAGCTGCGAGATCCTAACCTGCGGCCACGACCAGAACCTGACAACCTGACGGGAGGGTGGCAGATGTACTTGGGGGGGATTCAACCCCGTCCATCTGGTCCAGCTCCTTCTGTGTTACACAAGCTGCATAGGGCCCATGCAGCTCCTTGGTTGAAAGCGGTCTCTCGAGGGATTGAGGCCGAGGGCCTCGCGTTTTCTCCCTGGTAGGAGACTGCGCAGACTGTACAGGCGCAGCAGGCGCTGGCCTGTCTTGGGATCTGGGAGCAGCCCGCGAACCCTCTCCGCGAAGAGAGGGAGCCTGCTGCCCCTGGGTAGGCTTTGGGGTCCTGAGGGCGGCAGCCAGGTCTTCGAGCAAGACCTGGGTTGTCCTCGACTCCATAAGCGGTGCAGGACTCCGGCGCGCCACGTCGGCATAAGAGCATTGTGCAAGGAATGGCCAGCGTTTCTTGGCCTCTAGGTATGTGATATTCTCTTTAGCCCTTAAACTCAGGATCTCCTTCTCCTGCTTCCACAGGGGACATACACGGGAGCATGCTGCATGGGTGCCTTTGCAGTTGGAGCAGCACATATTGTTTTCACAGACGTCTGCGACATGTTCGTTGGTGCCACACTTGGCGCAGATCTCTCTTCCACGGACGCTCCTGGACCCATGCCCGAACCGTTGGCACCCGAAACACCTTTGGGTGTTCGGCACATAAGGACAGACACGGCAGTTCAGATAGCCTGCCTTTACTGTCGCTGGGAGACTATGCCGTTGAGAAGAAAGAATAAGATGTTTTGAGGTGATCTCCTGACCCTCGCGGCGAAGTATAATCCGCTTTACTGCAGTGACACCCGAGTTTTGTAGGCCTTCAAGGATCTCATCCTCACTTACATCTAGGAGGTCCTCTTCAGAGATGACACCACGCACAGTTTTCAACGTCCTGTGTGGCGTTACCATGACTGAGGTCTCGACGATGCTTTTCATTTCCTGAATGACCAGACTTTGCGCTTGTGTGGTGACCTCAACAAGAAGGTCCCCAGAATGCAGTTTTCTTGCTTGGTAGGAGTGTCCGATCAAGTGCTCAAAACCTTTGGCAACAATGAACGTAGACAACTTGGGCGGCAGGGCGTTGATTGTCTTTAGAGTGAACTACCAAAAACTTTACAAAGTGTTCTGTTTCTGGTGCTTTGGTGATGACTTGTTCCGGACAGGGCCGTTTGGATGCCTGCCTGGAACCGGGTTTAGAGAAAGACGGAGCCATAAGAGGCGGAAAGTGTTCAGAACCTGTGGTGTGCCACCCACCACGGAGCCCAACAAGAGACTAGTTAACGGACCATAAAAAAAGGGCTTTCCTGGAACCGTTACACTATTAGCACTGCCCAGGTACTATAACCAAGTGTGGTTTTGGATAAGGGGTCTGTCGCCACCCAAGGTTAGCCCTTGACCGCCAAAGGAGTTGAAAAAGGAAAGAAGAGAAATGAGAAGGGTGAAAAGAAGGAGAAGACAAATTTAAAAGCAGAGAGGGGATAGTAGAAGTGGCGACTGACTGAATCATCCTGGTCCGGCCAAGCTAGGACACCCGTCTACGGGAAGCGGGGGCCGAAATGGTGTATTGCCTCACCAGGGGGGCCCCGGAGGGTCCAAACCTACCCCGGGCTCGGCTCAACCACCAGGAGGCCCTTTTCCCCGGACACGGGAAAGCCACGCACAGTCAGACGTGGGCGGGTGAACCCGCATGGCTCAGGGTCCGTGGTGACGCCACTCACCAAACACCTGCTTTCACAGGTGCCCCCTGCGGGGGTGAAGTTGGAAAGTTCTCAAGATCAGGATCATTACGCTGTTCTGCTGCCATTGCCTCGAAGTCGACTACCGGATTTGCAGGCGTTGTGAGGGCAACCACTCTGGAGAGAGCATCAGCAGCGGTGTTAGCTGTGCCTTGAATAAAACGTAGGTCGATTGTGAACTCCGAGATATAGGTGAGGTTGCGGGTCTCTCGAGCTGTGTACGTGCTGTGAATTCCCCGGAAAGCAAAGGTTAGCGGCTTATCATATGTTAGTATGTAGAATGTCGTGCCTTCGAGGATATGACGGAAGTGCTTCACGGCCAGGTACACAGCCAGCAGTTCGCGTCCGAACGTGCTGTACCTGGTCCCAGGAAGCTTCAGCTTCTGCGAGAAGAACCAAAGACCCAAGACGATGCTCCGTCGCGCGCACCACCAGTCCTATGTCAAGTGAGTCACCGGCACAACGCCGCTTCTTCGCGGCTCCCTTTCCCTCCCCGTGTCGCCACAAACAGAAGGGGGGCCAGGTACTCGCATCGCAGCAAGGGTGTCCACTATCTCGTCGAGCCGTTCTTCCAGGCGCGCGTGGCGTGCTTCAAGTGAAGGGCTTGGCGGCGTCGAAGGGGTCGACACGGCAGCAACGGCGCTGGAGGCTGAATAGTCCGCGATGCGGTCTGCTGTTTCAGCCAGCTTGTCCAGGTTCATGACGTCCGTCGCGGCCAATGCAGCAACCATGTTCTTTTGCAGTCGCTGTAGAAACAGCTCTCGCAGAAGGGGGATATTGGAATCAGCCGCCTGATCACCCAGCAGCTGCTGCACACGATGCAGCATCTGAGAAGGCCGACCGTCCCCGAGTTCTTCGATCGTAAGCAGCTGCTGTAGACGAGCGCGCTCTGACGTTGTCTTGCGAGCGAGAATCGTTGCTTTAAGATTTCCGTAGGGTTCCGTTGCCGGCTGAGAAGCCAGGACATCATCGAGTTCATCGGCCACTTCGGGTGGGAGTGACGACACGATGTGAAAGTACTTGGTTACCGACGATGTCATGTGGTGAACTTGAAATTGGGCCTCGACCTGGGCGAACCATACTCAGGGATTTTTCGTACAGAATGGAGGCAGTTTGAAGTCAACGCCAGCGAGTGATTGTTGCCTGGTTACGGTGGAGCCTTGGGATTGCCCGGGATCTCCGTTCGCTGCTGCAGAAAGATCGGCTGTGTCCATTGCTGGTTGCGGGAGGCGATGCCGAAAATAAAAAATCACCGGGATCACGTCCGGGTCACCACTTATCGCGAAGGCGATCAAAACATGGACCGATCCGTTCGCCAGGCAAGAATCGAATCCTTTATTCTCAAGTCAGCACCGCTCTCGCGCTCCCTGACCTCGGCTCGCGGCAGCGCACGAGCGTCGGCGCCAAGCTGGCGGATTTGTATGCAGCAGCTTTTGCCGATGCTACAGAGTGGATGGCCAACAGGCACAATCTAGACACGACCCAGGACTATTGCCCAGGGCTCACGTGAACCTATACTTGGAGCCTGAAAAACTCTTACGTGATTTTTTGTACCATTTCTTTTTTTCAATTCCCATTCTTTGAAAGTGTTAAAAATATTTGCCTAAAGAATTTCTAGAAACGTTAGTATTTTTGTGTGGAGCAATAACCAGACTGCATCCTAAAGTTCTTTTTTTTTCAATAAAATCAATAGTAAGCGTTCAAACAGAAAATAATCTTCAAATACGATTTTGTCAGCTTTGTCTACATTTATATGGTGCCATTGCCTATTGGATGTTTTATATTATTTGCATAAATGAATACCAGTGAAGTTGGTATTGTTCTTCTGAAGAAAACGGAACTGCATCCTACATTTTTTTCATGGAGTCGATATATTAAAAGTAATTAGCTAAAGTGTCTACTAACTACGGGCCGATTTTGTTCGCTTTCAGTTCTGTGATATTTTTGTGTGATGAAACTGGCCTCATAAAGATTTTATTACCTTTAGCCTACACCCTGCAAAAAAGAATTATAATGATAAATTATTTTAACTACCCGTAAAAAATGACCTAATTGCAATTTTTATATTTCACCATACCGTTTTCTTCTCGAAGAGATATATAAAATATAATGCCAGATATGAAAAAAAAAAAAAAAAACTCAAACATATTTGCACGCAAATATAAAAAAAAATGTTCTGATAAATATAAAAATAGTTAAGGACCCCAGCGACGCCCCTTTTAACCTTATTTCACGCTTCGCGATATTTTCTGGTTACCATTCAAGGCCGTGCAGTGAGCCAAATATCCCTCCTTGAATTAGTTGTTTTGAGAGCGGTTTTTTGTTTCACCAATGGTTTACAACTTCTCTGTGACGTGCGGTGTTGACGACAAATATATGGCTTGAGCAATAGCAAAGCCATTCCTCAAGCGGGAAGTGCGGGAAGTGCCCGGGTATCGGCTGTGTTCGTTCATCATCCCAGTGTTGAGAGCGAGTCGACTGAGCTACGGCGTTCGAAACGCAAGCTTTTCCTGACCTGCGCGGGAGGCTGGCTTTGGCAATGAATACAGCGCGTGAAAAGCTCGTAGTATAATTTCACTCGC
Organism: Ixodes scapularis; assembly: GCF_016920785.2. NCBI lineage: Eukaryota > Metazoa > Arthropoda > Arachnida > Ixodida > Ixodidae > Ixodes > Ixodes scapularis. Next base: position 154,054,136 of record NW_024609846.1, read on the forward strand.
TGTTCCTCTCGCCCCGAAACCAGTGGCTTCCTCAGATGGTTCCAAAGCAGCGGACTGGTTCTCTTGCGATAGCTACTTGCTGGTACTGGGGAGCGGCCAGTAGCCCGCGGTATTTCCCTCTCCTGCAACTATGGCAAGTATTTTCGGTTAATTCTTGACAGTGTTCTGTGTAAAGATCGACAATAAACGCAGCGTTCCCGTTATATCTATTGAGCTTGATTCGCTCGATTCGGGACCGCCATAGGGAGATGAAGATGAGGGAGGAAGTTTGCTACTCTACTCTTAGGGACTCAAGTTCCTTCCGTTCTGAAGGAACACAGGTTACAAGATCTTTCCTCCCGTTATGAAAGAATATACAGACTTTTTTTTTTTCTAAAAGTGTATCGTCACCTTGAAGCATAGATCGAACACACTTCCACGGGTCTGCTTTCCGCAGGGTACGATTTACTAAAAGTCTCTATTTATTGCGGCCCCCGATTCTTTTTACCCTTTGAGTGATCTGTGGTCAACAATATTAGAATTATTTTGCGTGCGCCATCCGCCTATATCTCAAGGGGAGATTCTCACGCTTGTTCACTGCCATCTATCCGCAAACCAGAAAGCGTCTTTCATGGCGATGTTTATATCTTTAGTAAGCTGTTTTTTTATATATTTATTTATTTATTTATTCTACCCTCGGGGTCCAAAGGCATTACAAAGGGGAGTGTTTTTTTATATAAACAAAAAAAAATTACAAAAGCTCACATAATAGCAGCAAAATATACATTACAACAGTGAAGGCACAAACAATAATTATGCAAAAGATAATACATGATTACTACGTGCACTGGAAAACAGAGCGGAATCGAAAACCGATGCAAGGGATGTAGGTAGCCGATTGCAGCCGCTTGATACTCTGGGAATTAATTATTCGTAAAATGTGTTATAACGACCAAATGGAATGCCATCCCCACCAAAAAATCCAGTATAACTTTTCACTATCCGGATTATGGAACTGAACATTTTTTCAGGAAACCCTAAATCCAGATTGCAGACAAAGGAATAATTTCTGAAAACCTAAAATCCAGATACAGTCCAGATAGATTTCCGGTTTCATAATCCGGACAGCGAAACGTTATACTGAATCTTTCGGTAGGGATACTTATTGTGATCATCAAGATGTGCCGAAACAAATGATGGAGGATCTATTGGCTCATTTCTGAGCCAATCGATCCTTCTTAACACATCTGATATTGAAAAAAAAAAAGAAAAGAATAGTCACGAATAGTTGTCGCCTATACGGCTTCTGATAGATAGAAAGGAGGGGACGGGTTCAAAGCGGGTGAGCGTTCAGCCTCACTACCGTTAACCTGACCCATCTTTTTCGCGTCAATACCAGAACGTGCTTTAGGCAGTTCAACCTCCCACGCACAGTCAGCTTGAGCGTAGTGTGCATAACACTTGATGCTTGAACCAGCAGCCCAAAACGGTAGAATTCATCACGTTTCCCGTAAGCATTGAAAAGGACGCGCGGTAGATGTATAACACGTTACAGTTAGAAGCTGCCAAAAAAATGGGCAACATCGAAGCACCGAATCAAAATTTCGAAATGACCCCATAAGCCAGTGTTCAGCCTAGCCCAGTGGTTCCCAACCACTGATGTTTCGCGGACCCCTTGTAGATCGGCGGAGATGATGGGGGACCCCGTTCGTGGTGAGAGGAGAGGAAACTTATAGTTTAAATATAAGAATGATTTAATAAATGGATATAACTAAGGGCTAGTGTGAAGTAGACATCTTTTATTGACATATACACGAGGAAACTCACCCCACAATTAAAAAGTTTATTCTCAATCTTTGAAAAAGACAACTTTTATTGCCGGGAGGCAGGTCATCGTGGACCTTTAGGATGCCTTCGCGGACCCCAAAAGGTCCGCGGACCCACCCTTATTTGAGAACCAGTGGCCTAGCCTATGATGCGTTCCCTTTCGAGATCAGAAAGGTGAAGAAAGCTTTGTTAACTTGCCCACTTGTCTCTGAATTCGGTGAGCTGGAAGAACGTATGCTCAGAAGCAGAAGGATTTTCTGAGTAGGGATCAAGAGGCTTCCACAATAGCGCATCCTTGAAACTGCCTCCTGTTGCAGAACCGGTTGAAATTTGCATAAAAGGACAACATGGTAGAGAGCAATGCGAAGACACCTAGTCCCGCAAGAAAAGTCACATGTAAGTCAAGGCAGTATTCCAAGTAGAAGGTCGGCTGCCGTGGTAAACGTACACGAGTGCACAAGATAAATGAAGCCCACTCCGGAGGAGGAGCCGAGTGCGAGAAATGAGGAAGCGAAATCATTGTGCCGCAGCTTACAAAACAAAGGCCGCAAATTTTCAAGGGAAGAAGCAACATTTTGGCTCATTGGAACCTAAGTCAATTTATTTCTTAATAGAAAAGTTATCGCAAAATAATAACAAAAGTAGTCACTGGACGGCAATCACAAATGAAAAAGGAACGCCCGTTGTTTGAGAGCCTATCAGAAGCACTTACATCTCCCCTTCATAACGCGGTCATTTTAAACTTTTTAAAGCCCAGCTCTTGGGCGCCCAGTTCTGCGTTGAGCGGCGACGGCGTCGCCGTCGCCGTCGCCGTCGCCGTAACCGTGCGTTGCATTATTGGACATTTGCCATAATAACGTCACACGTGGCGTCACGTATAACGTCAAGAGGGCAACATTTTCCCGCTGAATATAGCGGGAAAATTTTCCGCTAAATTTAGCTTGAACATTTCTCCTCTAAATTTAGCGGAAAAAGTTCCCCGCTAAACTTAGCAGGGAAATTTTATATCCGTGACGTCGCACCTGACGCCACTCAAATTGGGAAATTGTTCTGATAAATTAGGCATACAAAGTTTTCCGCTAAATTTAGCGGGAAAAGTTTTCGGCTAAATTTAGCGGGAAAAGTTTTCAGCTAAATTTACCGAAAAAATTTTTCCGCGAAATCTACCGGGAAATGTTTACCCCCGTGATGTTACATGTGATATGACGTCACTTGAGTCGTCACAAGGGTAAAAGTTTTGCCGCCAAATTAACGGGTAACCTGACGTCACGCCTGACGTCACACGTGACCTCCCTTCCGTTCCCTACAGCGTGTCCGAGTGACCTACATCTCCGCTTCATAACGCGTTCCTCTTGACTTTTTCTTTTATTTTGTCTTTCAGATGAACGCCATTAAGCGCACTCGCCTTCAGATCTGGTTGACAACGATTTCGCAGAACAGCATATTGCCGCGGCCGCAGATGCCGAAGTAGGCGGCGCGCGCGTGGCCTAACGGTTATCGTGCCTGCCACCCACGCGAAAAGGCAGGGTTCGATTCCTGGGAGCGACGCATCTTTTGTTATTCCTGCAATTTAGTTTTCTGGTAAGTTCGAGAATCCTTTTGGGGGGGCTTGTTCGAGGTTCGACTGTTCTACGCGTCGAACTTTCTATCCCGTTATTCCAGAAGCCCACGCGCGTACTTAAGGGGTTTCGCGTGTTGAGCCAAAGTGAGTTTTGCCCCAGCGCTGTGTGTGTCTACCGGCTTCTACTCTGTCCTTGTCCTTGCGCTGTTTGTTTTCCGCTAATACTCCTTGAAGTATTCAAAAATGACTTAAAATTTAGAGCACTTGGAAGATCGCAGGCCATTCCTATTCTGCTGCTTCTACAAACGCACCTTTAGAAGCGCGTTCACCATCCTGAGTTATCAAGATGAAAGAATGATGTCCACGACACTCGTGAATTCAGAGTCGGTGTATTTATTCCATAACCGAAAGGCGTCTTCGGCAGTTCTCGAAGACTCCGCCATTACTGCCCACATTCCCGCTGGCAGTCTGCGAGAGTGGCGAACCTCTGGCAGTCGTGTGGACCGGTCATCGACGGGGTGGTCACACACCGGCCCGTGGCCGGGTTGTAGCGGGCCGTGGTCGTCACTGTGTGGCCTGGATCCGGGTTGCCAGGATTGGTGCAAGCTGGATACAATGAACAAAAGTGGGACTCCCAACGTTTCGTACGGTACTGGTTTAATAATATACTTTCCGGATTCCGACAAGAAATCTAACGGTCCACTAAATGCGGGCTAACGTTGATCGTTACCAAAAGTCTAAGCCTAGGTACGGGCAAGAGGAAGCATATTTCGTTTTGTTCATCTTCGTGTTTATACTTTCAAAACCGCCTAAAGGCCCAACCACATAGGCTTATTATTCACACGCTTCATCGGCGTCCGCTTCTCCCCGCATCAGCACTCAGCTGACGAGAGAAAGGGCGATTAACCAATGCATCCTGAAAGACAAGACCTGCGCCATCCGCTCGTCTCCCAGTTGACATCACTACAAATAATCCACGCTGTGCCAACTAGTGTTCGTCAGAAGCACCGTCAGCGCGTCTCACAGCGCCTCGCAACGAGCACAACGTTAGCCTGTGGCAACGCGAAGACAAATACGTCCGCCAATATGCCACGCCTTTTTTTCGAGCTTTAACGCGTATCCACTTTTGGGCGGATTGGAAATCCAGTAACGATGACGTAATACCCAAGCCTTGTCCTCTAGGCAACGTTCTTTGACGAAACCCAGTAGCCGCAAAACAGTGTTGCCACATCGACTGGGCCTAAAACGTCGGACCACCGTCTGATTACACTGTATATTGGTGCTGCACGAAAACTTCGCGTTAAAGAAAATTAAGTATCAGTACCGATAACGTCGTACAGCTTGCTGCATCACCTGCACCAATATTGACTCGGATGTTGCAGAGGGCGCGCACGGCGTCACTTCCTTCCCGCGTGACTCTGATTGATCTCTGTCTATAGAACGCAACTTCCGACTTCGAGGCGGGCATGTGGCTAAGACAAACGTTGGCCGAAACAGACATTGGCGCTGCGCGCGCGAACCCATTGCTGAGGGTGACCTCGAGCGACGGCCCCCGACCACAGTGCTCTCCTTCTACTTAAGTTTGGTGTTTTGTGCTTTGTCAAAACAATTATTGTTTGTGGTATATATAAACGCTCCAATGGTGTTGCTCGTTCATTTTCTGCGCCCGCTCAGATGTGCTCGAGTACCCGAACTAAGACGAGGTACTTTCAAATACCCGTATTTACTGCAATAATAAATTCATTGTTTAAGAGCACTGCCTGTGATTTCAATTATGCGCGGAACACGCGGAGAACGACTCACCGCCATTGTCAGAATAATATGCTGGTGATTCATAGGACAGTGATTACGTCTTCTGGCGAAAACACTGAGCATGCAAAACGGATGTTTGCGGAAAATCGTGTCCTGCGCTTCTTTATTAGCTACGTGTTTTACGCAGAACATGATGATTGGCTGTTTAAGTGTTCTGCGCGAAGGTATACACAAAAGCCATTTTCTGAACTAATACGTTAACTTCTCGAGTGAATACTGCATTTACTGGACATATCGTATTTTTTTGGATGAGAGGAAATGCGATAATTTCATTCACTCAACATGTAGGAGAAAATAAATGCAATAAAAAAATATCCGTAACACAACTGCACGAAAGCGGAGTAGATGTGCGAAATGTAGATCTCGGCGAATGGGGAAATTTCAACTCAGATTTATTTCAAATCGGATAGTGCTGACTAAAAATCCTGTCGTGTCAAGTTCGGCTGTCAAAATTAATATTTACGATGTTGGCAAAACGTAAACGAAAAATCCGTACACAAAAACGTCACATGTGTTCACAGAACCAACGACGCCAGCAGCTCTAAAAAGGGTGCAGCGGTAACTTTGAGAGTAAAAGCGTGTTTTAATTCATTAAAAGCAATCTAAAATATATATTAAAAATAGGATTGTAGATATACTTTATGTGTTATTACCGATAATAGACCAAGCAATCAGAGGATACTATTTCATTAAATTTTTCTACAGCTAAATTACCAACCGTCTCTTTTTATCTTTTTTTCTCACACTAAAAGTTACGAGGGCGACCTTTTTTACATCGTCTATTTAGTGTAATGATTATGAAGTGGGCGTGACTTCTTTGAAACAATTGTGATTTACATCGTCATTTAATAATGAGGTCATTTTTTACCACAATACCTAATTTGTAAGACAGTGTTAAACACAAATTTATGTGTAGTTTATTACCGTTTCAAAAAACATTGGAAAATAAAAATTAGAAGCCCGCGTCTCGTTCATTGCCTAATAAAATTATTACCCTGGTGTTATAAGAGCTGTGTACAGAATATCCGAGAGCACAGGACGTATGTTAGCTCGGCTACTTTTGAGCAGGTATTCTCACATTTATTTTAGTAAGCAAAGAACCATTTGTAGCCATTCAAGATGACCGCCGTAGCACCGAAGCCTTAAAGGACAAACTTGAGACATAGCTGACGGATACGTCCTCCCATCTTCAGTCGGCACGGAATAAAATCCGAACGCCGGAACGCGCGGCCATCGACCCAGGCTGCTCCACCTGAAGGGCCCCTGAGAACTAATGAAATTTCGCCGTGGTGCGAGGTTGCGGGTCCTCCTAAGATGTGCTTACTGCGCGCCGGTGGCGCACAGTAAGCGCCGTCCTTTGGGGTGCTTTTGTGTCGCCGCACTGTCGCCCGGTCGACACCTGCGGCTTGAGCTCGGCGCGACAAGGTCGATGCTAGGAGCAGCAGCAAGCAGCTTGAGCGCGCGCCAGCGTATCACGCCCATGGTGTCTTCTCCTCCTGGCGTGCGCTTACAGCGCGCCACCGGCGAAACTTGGAAGTTCCAGACGCGCCACGGGAGGGTCGAACACATATTAGTAGGACTCGCACCTTTGCAGTCCGGCGCATTTTCCTTAGTTCTCAGGGGCCCTCCAGGTGGAGCAGCCTCTGTTGATGGCCACGCGTTCCGGCGTTCGGGTTTCATTCTATGCTGACTGTACAGGTCCCATCAAAGTAAAACGGTGCGCCGGAGCGGCGACCAAACTGCATCGCCGCGCTATCTAGCAGCGCCGGCTGCAACTGATAGGTACCGTCTGCGCATGCGCGCGTGCCGTACGCGATGTCCTCCGTCTTTCTTGTTTGATCCTCGCATTATCGGCGTCTCCGAGCTGCCAAACGCTCTTCCAATAAACACCGCTAGGTGTTCGGATCAGGCTCATACCAAGGACGTTGAAGACCTCGTCGCACCTGTTCTACAAGGTAAATCATTTACCTGCACTAAGCTAAAAACGAAACTCCCATATTACGCATCTTTTCACGTTCTTGTTGATAAAGATGCATTTGAGGCCGTAAACAGCGTGTCTGTCTGGCCAGAGGGCAGTATTTTCAGGCAGTTTTTTGGTCCGCTCCCTTCGGCACGCCGTTTCGGAAGCGAAGATAGAAACGTTGTTTCGGGCGCTGTCGGGGGGACGCAAACGAACCTAACCACATGACAGATTACCAAGAACATTTGTTGCCCGATGAAGTAAAGCAGCAGTAAAGCAGCACGCAGAAATAGATGGCATGACCTCTATCTTGCATTTAAATATACGTTCTGTGAAATGTAAAACGGATAGTTTTATTACACTTTTACACCAGTTTTGTTTTATGTTTAAAATAATAATGCTTTCCGAAACATGGTACCAAAGTGAAGACGATGTTCTTATCTTATCTGGCTACAATCATTTTTTCTTAAACCGGAGTGGCAAACGAGGGGGCGGGGTTTGCATTTATGTCAAAGAAGATATTCAGTGTAAAATACTTGACCCATTTAATGAAATCACAGATGACTATGAGATTCTAAGTCTGAAACATGGGCGCCAGCTACTATCTGTATTGTATCGCCCTCCAGCTGGCAATCTGAATAATTGCTTGCATTTTCTTGAAAAGTATTTGGATTTTGTTAGTGCTAATAACTATTCGCTTGTTCTTGGTGGTGATTTAAATGTGAATATTTTGGAGAACTCGCCTGTTTCGTCGCGACTTAAGGACACTCTCAGTAGTAGCGGGTTTTACAATGTCATTTCGTCTCCTACTAGAATTACCGATTCTACATCAACTGCTATTGATGTTTTCATTACAAATATAAACACTGCTGTTGCCAGCGCAGGTATGATAACTAGTGATCTAAGCGATCATTTACCTATAATTTTATGTTTTAAACTCACCAATTATCCAGCGGCGCTAGTAAACATTTTACCTTTCAACCTGTTACAGACCGCCAACTGCGGTGTTTTCGAAGCACAGTCATGGAAACTAACTGGAGCCTTGTATTCCTGAGAAAGTGCGTGAACAGCGCGTATGATGAGTTCATAAGTACATTCACGTCAATTTACGTCGCATCTTTTCCATACAAGACTGTCACGACTAAAAAGCGAATAAGAAAACTATGGGTTACCCTGTTTATTTTAGCAATGATACGGAAAAAAAATCGATTGTATCAGACCTACCTCTCATCAAGAAATAACGATGATAATACTGCGTTCAAGAAATATCGCAATCAACTTACATCTACACTAAAAAAGGCAAAGTCAGATTATCACAAACGTCTCTTTCATGCCGCGCACAAAAAGAGCCCCGCCGCTGTATGGCAGTCCATAAACGCAGTACTTCAACGTAACAATAAAAAACAATCAATAGATGCGCTTTCGATATCTGGTGAAAATGTATCGGGAATACCGCTCCCTGATTATTTTAATCGCCATTTTACAAACTTACCTACCCGCGCTCACAATGCGTGTGCTTCCTCGTCTATCTCGAGTCGAGTAGACGAATTTGTTTTCCTGGCCCCTACTGACGAGTCAGAAGTGCTTAATGTATTTATGAAACTTAATAATAGCAGAAGTCACGACATTGATGACATACAAATAAAGCCCGTCAAATTTGTGATTGATGTAATTGCCCCAATGTTAGTATATATATTTAACTTGGCCTTGTCAACTGGCAAGTTCCCAGATAACATGAAACTCGCGAAAGTTTCCGTTTTGCATAAGGGAGGCGATAACAATGTAGTTACAAATTATAGGCCAATATCTGTTTCACCCATATTTTCCAAAGGGCTAGAAAAAATTATTTTGCGTCGTTTAGATAACTTTTTTGATAAACATTCAGTGCTGACTGACTTCCAGTTTGGCATCCGTAAGGGAAAGTCTACGGAATGCGCCTTGTTAACGCAGAAGGAACTAATATTAAAAAATATAGAGCAACGACAGATGACACTGGGACGTTTTATTGACTTTAGCAAAGCTTTTGACTCTCTTAACCATGCAACGCTTCTTGATAAACTTTCCTATTATGGTGTACGGGGCACGTCTTTGGCACTCATTCAGTCATATCTACAACATCGCAAACAGTGTGTCTCAATAAATCGTTATACCTCATCTTTGCAACTATTGAAGTCTGGTGTTCCGCAGGGCAGCATACTTGGCCCACTTCTGTTCAATGTGTACATAAATGACATCGTCAACATTTGTCAACACTCACGTTTTATAATGTATGCAGATGATTCTAGTATTTTTATTTCTGCGACGAATATCGATGAACTGATTATTAATGGTAATGTTATCTTAGAAAAGTTTCTCTTATGGTCAGAAAAAAATGGCCTCGAAATAAATACTACCAAAACAAAAGCGATTGTTTTTAGACCTGTAAATAAACATATTGATGCTAGTTATGCTCTTAAGATTGGAAACAAGGAAGTTGAAATAGTAAGTCATCATAAAACGCTAGGCATATTTTTTTCAGAGTTTATGCAATGGGATCATCATATAGAGTTTCTAACTCACAAACTGGCAAAGGTAGCTGGCATCACCCGTCACTGTCGCTCTCTTTTGCCTACAAAAGTTAAGATTCAAATTTATCATGCTCTGTTCGGCTCACAAATCAACTACTGCCATTTAGTTTGGGGCACAACGACCAAAAGTAACGTCAACAAACTAATAACTCTTCAGAAAAAAATTATTCGTTTCATTGCTAATGTTCCGTACGACACACATGCTGAACCATTATATTTGAGCTACAATATCATGAAAGTTTCTTGTATTTATGACTATCGTTTGCTATTTTCTTACGCCTTTTCAACTTTGGAGTTTATTGCTTTTTTGTCACAGCTAGCAAACCTAACTGAGCGTGAATCAGTCTTCGATGTTCGTCGTAGAGAATTCTGGAAGGTTCCCCATTTCCGTACAAATTATGCACTGCAGTCTCTTGCTCATAATCTACCTACATTGCTTAACATTGTAATGAACCGCACCGATATTCATTGTATAACTAAGAAAACATTGCGTACTTTTTTGTGTTGTTAAATTAAGAAAAAAAATTGTTCTCTAATGTCGGTGATTTTAAAATTTTATTGGACCATTTTAAATTGTTTGATTTGAATATTGTAAGAAATATTTAGGATTGTTTAAATATGATTCTGTTCCCTGTACATGCAAGGGCACCGGACCCAGTCAAGCTAGCTTCTGTTAGCTTTTTGTCCGGTGTCCTCGGCATAATGTTGCTGAAATAAAGTTCAAAGATAACACTGAAGGCAAGTGGGAAAGAGGGGCGAGTGTTGTCGATGAGCACCGCTCCTTGTGCTATCAAGCGTCGATTTTTGGAAGAGCGTTGCGCCGCTCGAACCACCGATAACGTGGTGTGGGTGGGAAGAAGAAAACGGAGGCCCCAGCGGAAGGCACGTTCGCATGCGCAGATGTAGCCTATCAGTTCCAGCCGGCGCTGCTAGATAGTGCGGCGATGCAGTTCGGTCGCCGATCCGGCGCTCCGTTTTACTTTCACGGGACCTGTACGTCTGAATGAGCAACGTATTTGATAAGCAGACTAAGACTGCTGAACCACTGGACTCACGTGACACCTCGCGCCGCCTAGCTCTGCATATAGTTCGACACCGCAGGCGAAGACGGATTATCGGAAGAGGCCGTTTAAGTAATCGTTGATGTTTGTATTTTATTCATGTTTGTCGAATTACGGACGTAACAACCGAGAATAGGTTTATCATTCACATTGATTTGTGCATATGAGACAAGATGTTTGAATTCAGAATATCGACATGTGTAGTTCACGGGTTTTAGAAGAAAGCGTTAAAACAGTTGAGAGTATGATTGCTTTCCTCGGCGGACTCTAAAAGAACTGCTTTCTATGTATTTGTCCATATGATTGTTCCTAAATAGACGCGAACATTGGACCACACACTCTAAAAAAAAGGGGTATCACCTTATACCCTTTTGTCCCATATAATACACCCCAAAACTTCATTTCGGCGTACAGCGCCCTATAGTCGAACAGACGGCACCAAATTTTACCAGGGGCTTGATAACGGTGCGATATAACTTATTAAATTGTTAAAGTACGTATCAAAGACCAAAGAAAGAAAACACGGAGCTTTTGCAGTACGGCGAAGAAAACTCAGATAATCTTTTTTGTAGTCAATAATACGCACATCAGCTACCTTAATAAGTTGTACCACACGGCTATCAAGCTCCTCGTAAACTTTGGGGCCGCCTGTTCGATTATGGGGCGCTGTACGGCGAATTGAAGTTTTGGGGTGTACTATATGGGACAAGGGGTGCAATATTACACCTTTTTTTCTGAGAGTGCAGTAGCAATATTCGATAATTCGAAAACTGGAATACTAGAAATCCGAAAGTCGAATCGAAATATTTGGACAATCATTCTCCAATACGAATTCAAATATTGAATATTAGCACAATCCTAGCAAAATACAGGGAATTTCTGCGCAAATTTAGTTTCAGTGGCTGTCCAAACATTTGGAGGACGCTTACGCTTTGCCTTTAAGAGTGGAACACGATAGCGTTATCAAGCCCCGTTCGCATCGCGTTCTCATTCACCTATCATGCTTTCCCTGCCAGTGAACAGGAAGTGCGTCGGACATGGCCTAGCAAGTAATGTGTCTGGCTCGCAACCGAAGGGTCGGGGCTTCGAATCCCGACAAATATTCTTCAAACTTTTCTGTAAGGCGAATGAGTTACTTTATAAAGGGAAATCGTTTGAGACATACCCCGACCTTTAACGTGCATTACACGCCATGGTTTTTAATCATTTTCGTTCCACGCGTGACGTCGCGTTTCACGGGAGCGTTGGCGGTTATTTAAAACTCTCGCACGAGGTCATGTGGTTGTGACATCTTGACCCTATCGACCAATCAAGATATTCCAGTCAGCCACCGGCATCGGATTTTCTGCTACACGAGCTCCTTAAGACTTACGCGTTAAAATCATAAATTTATAAACACAAGAACAATTCGTAAGCAACATTCCACTGCAATTTTTACGCACGGTAAAGACTACAAGCGCGATCTGGAAAGAATGCCATGCACTAAATTAAACGACAAAAAAAAACTACAACGCATTCGGTTGTCGACCAGACGCAACCATTGGATGACATGCCAGGCTCAAACAAGGGAAATATGCAGGCAACAACTGTGGTCATGATAAATAAACGGAACAAGCTGTCCGTGTGATTTCTCAAGTAAGCGGAATTCTGTAGTAGGCTAACTTCAAATGTGTAACATGGTGCTAAAAATTATCCATAAGTACTTTTTCCAAGAGCCATTGTTCAGCTTCCTCCATGATAGCGCTGCCATTGAAACTCACACAGTTCGCATGTTTCGTTTCTTTCTTCACAGGAAGAAAGCAGCTTTTTGATGTTTATCAACCAAAAGTACACACAAATAAAGGAAAGCAGAAACCGTCGTTTAAGTCAAAGAGTGGCGTTTAAAACATCATGCGTCACTAAACTTTATTCAGCAGCGAAAAATGCGTGTGCTCGTTAACCTGATGTTCGCCCGTACGTCTCCCCTTTAAATGATATGCCAAATTGACCACTAAAATACACATTAATGGAAAACTGAGACCTCTATTTTCATCCACCCATTTTACAGCCGGTTTCGCAGTCGGCGCCGGGATATATGCCACCATAAATGTAGGTTTTGTTTTTTCTAGACACGCACAACTTTCCTGCACGGCAGTACAACATGAGTGACAAGGAAGTACAATGGCATTACATACCTTGAGGGTAGGCACATGTGTGCTGGGATCTGCTTGCAATCGCATCTGAAAGAGGTATGCGGACGCGCAAAATTAGCCCACTGGCCACGGAAAATGTTTTTACAGTAACAATTTCTTCTGTCGCCATGGCGTTCTTCCGCCGGCCAAATATTGCGGTACACCAGATTACACAGGTGTTAGTTGCGTCGTCATTCGATCTTTAGATCCGCAGGACAATAGTAAAACAGAGGACCTTAAAAGAAAAAAAAAAGCTCAATTCGCAGATAATTGCTGACACTTTAGTAATACCGCCTAGTGACGATGGCGTCTCTTTTTCTTTTTTGTTAGACAAAAAACCTTAGGTCCTTTTGCAACTTCAGCTAATAGAGCCAAACACCTGTAAAAAGAAGCGACTTGCATAACGTTAAGTTAACCTTTTTATTTAGAGTTGATTGTCCCCGACCTCCCAAGGTGAATTTGAACAAGTATCACACTTAGGAGGACTGTATGTCAAGCCACAAACTGGCTCTTTTTTACGAAGTGGGCATCATATTGTTGGTAGCGGTAGTAGACACGAAATCGTAACATATGCTGCCCATAACTTTAAGTGATCAAGTTCGAGACGAAGCGAAAGTGAAGTTAGGAAGATTAAATTCCCTAAATAAAATGAAAGAAACAAAAACCGAAACTATTGATTGTGATCAAGCTTGTAGGCTTAACAAATAAAGGTGTGTTAGCAAATTTTAGAACTGTATATTTTATCTGTATTATTGCTTCCGAAGTATTGCTCCGTTATAACGTAAGCGTTAATATCTTCCAATAACATGTCATACATATAGCGCATTTAATTGCTCTACTGAAGCGATATCAGCAGAAACACGGACGCGTTGGCATGTGGGAAAGCTGAAGTAGAGTTTAGCCAGATTGTCATCAACACGATTTTTTTGAATAGAGAAAGGTTTAGAATAAAGATTTTGACTCTAACCAAGTTATGAACTTTGGCCAACTTTGAAATTCCGTTGCATGTCCAAGCTAACTCTACACTTAGAACAATTTTAATTGGCGGAAAGTTATATTCGAGTTATAATTCCAAATATTGGAGGCTGTAGAGTTGAGCGCGCGGAAACAGCTTAGTGCGCTTCCGTCAAGTTGACCGTGCATCAGTTCCATCGTAGTTCGAAATGCAAACGCCAACGTTGCTGGACGGGGTTTCGAAAGGGGACTAAATTTGGTGATCGTTGCTGTTTAAAAAGTGGATTCCTCAGCTTAAAATTCGGTGAAAGGAAGAACAGGCGATATTGTTTTGCAATGTCGCTGACTCAGGTATTATTCATTGGGGAAGGAAAAGTTCAACCTCTAATTTCAGATAAAACTTTAGATAACTTGAAAGACTTATTTTAAGCGCCAAAGTTAGCTGAAGTGTCGTCACTCTGGAGAGCTGCTTATTTTTTGTCAACTAATGTAACCCAAGCTGGTTAAGTGTATCAAATGGTAACTAAGCAAAGGTTAACATTCCCCCTCCCCTACTTCAGTGTGCATTGTAATTCAATGAAATTCTATGGTATCGCCCAATCACCCATTGAATACGTACATTGAGAAAAGGTAACCCGTGACAACAGTTTTGCACGTAAAATGTTCGTTCTCAAAGGACTGATCCAACTGCGGGGATTTTAACGTGAAACCTTCTTTGGCTAGTTATTCCGGATTTCAAGAAACCGGATACAGTGGAGCCGGATGAAGATGCCTCCCTAGATTTAGCGGGAAAATAGAGATCACGTCACCTCACGCCAATTCAGTTTCTCTGCTAAATTCAACGGGAAAAATGACGCCACATGACTTTGTGCCATGTGACCTATACAAAAAATCAGATTCCCCGAAAGTTTAAGCGGGAAAATTTAAGTTACGTAACCTCAACCCCAATTCAATTTTCCCGCTTAATTTAGCGGGCAAAAATTATGTAACAAGACGTCATGTCACGTGACCTATACCAAAATACAGTTTCCCCGCTAGATTTAACGTGAAAATTTACGTCACGTGCCTACACATAAATTTATTTTCCCCACTAAATTTAGCGTAGAAACTGACGTCAAGTGACCGGATGTCACGTGACCTATACACTAATTCAGCTTCCCCGCCAAATTTAGCGGGAAATTTACTTTACGTGGCACCAATTGCGTACCGGTGCAGCCACGACGTCCAGCTATCGCTGAACGTTTGTGATGCTACAACCTTTCACGCTTTCAACAAATTTGCCTCGAAATTTGCCTTGCATGTTTTTCCACGTTTCATATTTCAGCCTTTCATTCCTCTGCTAGCTAGGGCACGCAATATGCATGCCAGAAATACTTACCGCACGACATGGCGAAGAGGAGAACCACCAGGAACACCACCTGGGAAACATTCGTAAACTTAGCTGCCATGTCGAGTTAGCTCGTTGTTTACACGACTCGTACTAAACTGGAAACCTGCCGAACAATGAGATAAATAGACTCTTATATAATGACGCCACTAGGTAATCAAGGCTCACTGTGAGTTTGTGTCACAATCATGGAAATATTTGAAAAAAAACAAATCGACATAGTAATGTCCGCCACGTGCACTCAACACGACTCAGCAATTCTGAGACAGGATGGGCGATATTTTGTTTTTATAATAGGCGAAATTATTCCGACAAAAAGGTGGGAAACAGACGTGATCAATCCTCCGTTTTCAGAAGAACTGGGCAAACATTAGAAGATAAGTGCCGAGCAGTGAGCCTATTACACCGTCAGAGTTTGTCATCAGTGATGACGAGAAACGAACGAATTAGAAATCAAATACTCCTCATCCTGTGTCACAGATTTCCTAGCAGGTTGTTGCACACTTCCCGTACCGGAGGTTCTCATTACGAGTTAGACAAATTATAAGATAACTTGTTTTCGACCTGCTCAAAATGACGCAGAGCGGATATTACGTGGAAGAGTGAACCGATAAAAGAGCGCTTATCACCCTATTCAGGTGTGTCCTCTTTATCAGCAGCATAACGACAAGCTCGAGCAATATGGCAGCTACGTTTGCGTTCGCAACCAAGGCGGCGTTGCTACTAGTCCTTTGCCTCGCCGTGGCGTGCAGCGAGTATATTGTATTCGGTGCGCATTCCTAGAGCTAGCGGCCAATAAGGTTGCCGCGTCATCCGGTAAGAATACCAGAGAACAGACCACTCTAAAGCAAGAAGCAAGATCATGATAGGCAAGGCTTCCACCGCCATATACGTAATCACTTCAACCAGTGACTGGCTATGGTGGAGAGTGCTAAAACAGGGGGAGCGTATGACGGTTGACTCGTCCGTCTATCAGGGCCTCGGTGTAGACGAACACTGCGTCGTATGTCTAGACGACAACGCGCTCATGTTCTACGTCTGTTGAGGCTCTTTATTTAGTGTTTCTGTTCCCTCAACGCGTCCGCGTCGAAAATTACAGAGAAACTTTCGTGCGTCTATTATATCAGTCCGCGATTGGGTTGTTCTCATACATTTTGTTTGGGGGCCAATGGACCTTTTCCACATATCGACGGCACCAGGCGGTGGCTGCACGAACTAAAAATCGAGGAAGTGACCTACCTGGGCTACCAGTTGATAATGAGAGCTACGCTACCAGTTTTTTCACTCTCTGAGCTGCAGCGCGTGCCCAACGCGACTTTGAAGAGGGCATCCGTGGCGTCCACCTAAACGTCCTGTTTTGCTTTCTGTGCGCTTTCTTTTTTTGTGTAACACAATCATATATAGGCTGCAATTAAGTGTTCGACTCCCTAGTCCACAACCTCTTTCTAAATTTACTCGATTTTTAGTGCCGACTTCCGCCGCTTGGCATTAAAGTCGCCAAGTCAATAGAGTTAAAATTGTAGAATTAGTGAGGTGTCGGGTGAGGCTCTCCAATAACATGTTTTACCGTAGGACCTTTCTACCAGACCCCGACTTCCGATTCGACTTGCATAGAAACCCTTAACGAAATATTTTCTAGTGTTACCGATTAATATGTTGTACTTGGTGTCGATTTTAATCTGCCAGGCTTGACATGGAGTAATGACGGGTGTGCTTGTAAAACAATGACTCGACTTAATCTTGATATTAGGTGCATGGTTGATAGTCTAGGTTTTACCCAGCATGTCCTTGTACCGAGGCGCGGACACAACATATTTGACCCGTTGTTGTGTAATCATCCCGCCATTGTTAAACGAATTTATGTCGTACCAAGCATAAGTGGCCGTGACGCTGTAGTCGCGGCGCTTGGTTTTCAATCTGCACGTGTAAAGTTGACTAAAGATAGAAAAGTGTTTTAGTATGAAAAGGAAAATTTTGAGGACATTAGCTCCAAGTTTTCTAATGGCTTTCTTTCATTTGAATGCGTTGCTCAAGAAACAGATGTGCACAACACGTGGTTACTGTTTTGGCAGAAAGTTATAAAGCTAACCGAAAAATAGGTATCATGTATTGATTCATCAAAATAAAAAAACAAAGCGAAACCATGCATCGACGGTAGTGCTCCACGACCAATAATAAAAAACAAACAATAAAAATCAGCAGTAAACTATGGGAAACTGAAAGAACTGATGACTGATGACGAAGTACAAAATCATTCTGAAGAAAGTTAAAGGGGTCATGAAACGCTTTTCCAACTTTTTTCCTGTTTCGCTTTTCTCCTCAACTCATAAATCCCGCATTCCACCAAACAGTTCAAGAAGACGAAAAGAAGGGAGGCCCCTCTCGCTCGGAACCTGGTCTGTGTAATCCGGACACATTCCTTCTCCCCCTAGAAGATTAGCCCGTCGCTCAAAATTCAGACAAAAGTTTCTTTCCCTAACCCGTTCACCCCTAAGCTGACAGTGCGGTGGAAGCTACGTGCTCCTTGGGCTAGCCACACTTTTGCCACGTGAGCGTGGCAAATGTGGCTGCAGAGAATGAGGTCAGGTGATGAAACGGAGGCGGCTGATTCTTCCGGCAAGCGCGTAGCTTCCACCACAATGTCAGCTTAGGGGTGAAGGGACTAAATGAGGTCCGGTCTCGTGTGACGTCAGTTTGGACCCGATGACGCGCTTTTGGGACTGCGGATGTATCACAGTGAAAAGGCAGAGAGGTTGCGAAGGGGAGGAGGTACGAAATAGCCCGCTGTGTTTTCAAATTTTCGCACTGAAAGTCAGGCTTTTGACTTTCTACCTTTTTTCTTTTGGCCCACTGAACGATGTGCTATTAGTAAAATCCCAGTCTAAAATAATTTATCCCAACCCAAAAATCGTTTCATGGGCCCTTTAAAGGCGATTACCTACAGCGGCTCGAAGACAGAATAAAAATAAAAAAAAACATTAAACAGTTCTGGAAGTTTATAAAAGGTTACGGAAATGACCAGATGGGACTACATGACTTACTAGTCATTAACGAACTAACTACAGATGCCCGTCAGAAAGCATGCATCTTTAATTAATATATTCCATCGTTTTTTGTTTTTTTTTGCCTGCGAACAATAAAACGTTAGAAACACTTACAAACAGATAAGATAATATGTCTCCAGCTGAGGTTGGTGTCGGGAGAGTTATAAAGTATACTAACAAATTCAGATGAAACTAAAGAGATTAGCCCTGGACACGTTTGCCTAGGGTTTTGAAGCGCTGTGTTGACGCCATTTTCCCATATCTTTTTTTATAATCTTCAACCAGGCTTTGCTTGAGGGGTCATTACCAAAAGACTGGAAAGTAGCTCATGCGATACCAGTACACAAGAAGGGACCCACAATCTGTCACAAATTACAGGCAGGTTTATTTAACATCAATTCGTAGCAAACAACTTGATCCCCTTTTGTATGGCCAGATAATGCAGCATCTTAGCTACCATAATCTTTTCACGGATTCTCTACATAGGTTTAGGAATTGTTATTCGTGTATTTTGCAACGAACCAAGCGCTATAATTATCTTGCCATGTTCGTAGATAGAGTTAAACATACTGATAGTGTTTGTCTTGACAATGGGAACGCCTTTGACACAGTGTCACCCTCGTTCTTACTTCGCAAATTGAATTGTATGAATATAGATATAACCACACTAAAATATAATCAGTCATACTTGAGTTCGCGTCAGCAATGTGTAATTTTAAACGGCGAGGCGTCTCATTTCTTTTAAAGTTATGTCTGCTGTACCACAAGGGTTGCATCTGGGGCCATTGTTCTTTTCAATATTTATCGACAATATTCGTGTAGATGTAACTTCCCAGTGGAGATTCTTTGGAGATGATTGCGCTGTGAACACGTGTATCAAGAACGTGGAGGGTTCCGGTCAACTGCAGGCTAACCTAGACCGAATAACACATAGGTGCGGTAAATAGGGGATGCAACTTGAAGTACAGAAATGTGTTCATGTCAACCTCACACGTAAGAAAAATAAACGTGAGACACAGTATTATTTATATATTGAGCTAGTAACGAACGGAAATAAAATAAAATAACTCGGAGTCATTTTGTCATCCCACTGCACGTGGGATTTGCAGATTGATGATGTCATTATAATGACGGGTCGCGCACCTGGCTTTGCCCAAAGAAACCTGAAAGGAAACTTTGCCTATGTGCGGCCAATTCTAGATTACGCGTGCACTGTGTCCAAAACAAGTCGCATTGATGGCTTCAATAAAATACAAAATCGTGCCGCACGCTTCGTCCTGGGCTAGTACGACCGTTTTTCTAGTGTAACTAACATAAAACAATCACTAGGATGATGGTTCTCTAGGCGCTGCAGGAGTTTTCTGAATAAAGAATAAAGCAGGGAAATAGCAAAATTCCAAATCATCTCTTGCGGAGGTAAGTCGGCCGGTTCTCGCATTTCTCCCGAGTCGTCAACGGTGTTGGCTGCGTTTCGGTGACGACTCCAGCAGCTGCAGTGTTACAGACTAAAAAGAAACGCATTCCGGATCCCCCGACGACTTGCGCGCTCATGAGTAGTGTTGTCGGCGATTCGTCCGAGGACGCACCGTTGCTGCCGAAATTACTCACGAAAACTCCTTAATAAAGGTGTGCGCGTATAAAGAAAACAAAGTGCGCCTGTCATTTAGAAACTCTGATGACGTGGTGTTTTAAGCACATCCTTCCGCTAAAATGTGGCGAATAAAAAATATAGCGACATGGCGCACAAGCTACGTAGTACACATATGTATTATCTACGTGTTCGGTGATTACTAATAAAAAAACCGAACGGTCCACTTTTCTATCTCGACTTTAGATGCTAAGCTGCAGCGTGCTATCTCCCAACACATGTGTGCCTATCCCCAAGGTACGTGACTCTCTATTCTTCTTCGACTCAGGTTTTATAGTGCCATGCAGCAATCCTGCTTGCTTAGAAAAAGCAAGATTGTTCTATATTTGAATTCTCACTTGGAGTACTAGACCGGTGTAGCAGGACACCTCTCACATTCTCACCATTCGCCTCAGCTCAAAGGGAGACTCCTCTCGTCACAAATTACAACTCCAAGTACCTAGAAAGGAGAGGCATGTCACAAAATGAACTTTCCCTATAAGAAAAAAACCCGATATCTCAGGTATGGAAATTATCTCCGACGATTTCAAAACAGGCATTCATTACTTTATTTTCTTATTCTTGTAGTTCATTTATCTGCTAATCTGAATAGCGATCAAGTGTTTCACAAAGAACGCGCTGAACAGCGCAATAAACTCGGCTGCAAAGTTTTTCACCAAGCTGTGGTTACCCGTAAAATACAGCGAATAAATTCCTGCGCAAGTTCCTCCGCTTTTTTTTTTTTTTTTCGTTGTTGTTTTGTTAACAGACTGTTAGTCTGATGGGCCTCCCGCGGCAGCTGCCAGCGTGATGCGTGGTGCTGAGCATGTTCCATTTGCAGCATACGATTTGCACCACCAACATTTTTTCTAGGAATAATCATGTAGCACTGACTACCAGCATTGTACAATGACGTCACGTAGAAACCATGTCAACAATCTGCGTCCTTTTTTCTCTTTTTTCGTTCTGAGAGAGAAAGGCGTGCCTTGCAGGTTTTGGTACGTAAAAACACGTAAGCAGAAGTTTCTGTGCGACTATATATTTTTTTATATCGCGTCGTTCTGCCGAAGCAATCAGGTCAGATTAAACTCTAATAAACTTATAATAAACGGTCAAATGTTTACTTGGAATGCTAAAATAAAAAAGTCGTTGCCGCGAAGCGTGCATGACTTCCAAGTGCTGTTAGGAAAATTGATCGAAGGAATGTTATAGTGTTGCTGGTGAATTGCAGAAGTGTTAAAATAAAGTGGAAGACTTGAATGAATTGATTAGCTCTGTAAAAGCCGATATAGTCTTGTGAACAGAGTCTTGGTTAGATAGCTCTATATCAGATCACGAGGTATTTCCTAGCCCATTTAACGCTTATAGAAAATATAGGTCATCACATGGTTGAGGCGTCTTTATACTGGTTCATAGTTCTTTGAAAAGCTGCCAACTAGACGTGCCTGGCAATACTGTCAAATCAGTGTGGTCTAGTGTTGGGCTGCCTGATAAAAAGAAATTCACTGCTGGAGTGTTCTACAGACCCCCTAACTCTGACGCAGCTGTCATAGAGGTACTTCACGACCTAGTATCCAGTGTTTAGAATGACTGCAGAGTGCTTGGAAATGATTTTAATCTACCGGATATGATACGGGGCGAGGAACTTTGTGCATGTGGAACCATTGGTCAGTTGAATCTTAATCTCAAATGCATGGCAGACAGCTTAGCACTTAAACAGCATGTTATTGTACCGACACGGAATAAAAAAACACTTGCCTAGTTTCTCTGCAACTACCCTACCGATGTTAACAAACTGATGTAATACCCTGTATCAGTGACTACAGTGCTGTCGTCTGAACTCTTGACTTTCGGGTTTCGCACAAAAAAAGTGAGTCCGGGCGGAAAGGTGCTGTTATATGAAAAAAATGACTATGAAGAGATCAGTTCTGAACTTTCAAACAATTTCCCTTCCTTTGAATGCCTGGCTGAGGAGATGAGTGTCCATGACATATGGGTAGTCTTTAAACAGAAAATTATCTGTTTAACTGAAAAATACGTTACAAGCATAGACTCGTCAAAGTCAGAAAAAGTGAGAAAAATCATGGATTACCGGTAGCCTACTGCGGCTGATAAAGAGGCTCAAGCGTGTGTATTCACGGTATAAAAAGAAGAACTCGGTGCGACATCTAAATAATCTATAAGAACTTACGTTATTGTATAAAATAAAGGTGAAGGAAGCCAAAGAAAAGTACCTCCAACGGCTGGAGGGCGGGATGAAAGCAAACAGCAAACAGTTCTGGAATTACATGAGGCGCTGTGGTAATGATCAGATTGGGATAGGAGACGTGATGGTCAATAACGGAATAATTACCGATGACTGCAAAAAGCCGAAGCCTTCAATGAATATTTTCAATCAATTTTTTTTTGTCTCCTGAGAATATCGACTACGATAAATGCCAGGGCACGTTCAGTGTAATGCCACCAGTTCAACTTGCTATGGGAGGTGTGTTGGAACTTCTAAAACATATAGATGAAGCTAAGGCAGTAGGCCCAGATAGGATCTCCGAGAATTTTAAAACGTTGTGCAGATGCGATCGCTTCATACTTTTTTGTAATATGTTACAAATCGTTGAATGATGATTATAATGCAATTAAATGCAAAGGGGCAAGCGAGCTGGACAAGAATGACGAAAATAATGCCTGGAGAAGGGGAACAAAGGGACAAAGGACAGACAAAAATCTCCAAACACAGCTAGGTGACTGGTGAGCGACCGAAAAAATCCGGCTGGTCCGGGTATCGAACCCGGGACCTCTCCATTACATATGGAGCGCTCTACCAACTGAGCTAACCAGGGGTTAGATGTCAGTAGAGCAAACGGGTTTTATCAGTTTCCACCAGTCTAACACCAACAAGGGTGAAGCTTGCAATTTAATGTTGTAATTACAATGCAATTCAATGCAAAGGGGCAAGCGAGCTCACCAGTCACCTAGCTGTGTTTGGAGATTTGTGTCTGTCCCTTGTCCCTTTGTTCCCCTTCTCCAGGGATTATTTTCGTCATTCTTGTCCAGCTCGCTTGCCCCTTTGCATTTAATTGCATTATAATTATAACATTAAATTGCAAGCTTCACCCTTGTTGGTGTTAGACTGGTGGCAACTGATAAAACCCGTTCGCTCTACTGACATATAACCCCTGGTTAACTGTCATAATGTTTTGTTTGATTCGCAACTTGGGTTTCGAAAGGCGTACTCATGTACGAGCTTTATCCTGATTTGATGACGGGAGTGGACGGAGGCGGGCAGATTGATTGTGTTTTCTTAGATTATAAAAAAAAGCGTTTGATACGGTGTCACACGAACTAATGTTATACAAATTAGAGCGCTTGAATTTTGACACGACTATTCTAAATTGAATAAAAACATACTTGACATCACGTCTTCAACGTGCTCTTTTAAATGGTAATACTTCAAATACTGTTAAGGTAACCTCTGGTGTAACGCAAGGGTCTGTTTGGGTCTATTGTTGTTTCTAATATTTGTTAATGATATTAATGACGGTGTAAATTCACAGGTGCGATTGTTTGCAGATGATTGTGTTATTTATACATGCATAACAGACGAGCGGAGTTCCACGCGGCTGCAGGGTGATCTGAATCGAATAGAGCAATGATGCAAAAAGTGGAAGATGGAGTTAAACGTTAAAAAATATGTCCATGTTAGTTTTACCCGCAACCCCCCCCCCCCCCCCCCCGAAAAAAAAAAGTTGAAACATTTTACTAACTGAATAATGCGACCGTAACAAAAAAGCAAACAGTTAAATATCTTGGCGTCACTCTGTCAGCTGACTGCAACTGGAACGCGCACATCAAAGACGTTGTTATGAGGGCCGGCAGAGCACTTCGATTTTTAAAACGACAATTAGGGAAATGAACTAAAGCTGTCAAATAGCTCGCCTCTCTGTCTTATGTACGCCCAGTGCTAGAGTACGCCTGCACCGTTTGGGATCCTTCTCAGCAAAACCATTTTGCTGCTTTAAAGAATTCAGAGTTGCGCCGCTCGTTTTGTTTTGGTGCGGTAAGGCCATTTAGAGAGTATAACCGACATGATCAAAGATCTGGGATGGTCTAAATTGGCATTAAGACGAAGAAATTGGCGCTTGAGGATTTTATGCACCATCTATAACAATATAACTGGCATTAATAGCTCATTTCACTTATTACCACCAAATTATATCTAAAAAAAAGACCACATTCATAAGATTACAAAATACCTTACCAAGGCGAAATTGGGCAAAAAAATTTTTTTTAAACAATTAAGGAGTGGAATGCCTCGCCCAGTGCGATTGTGTGCGCCGCGAATTCAGAAATGTTTTGTTTTAAGTTTATTCGCCCCCTGCAATAGTGCCTGATGGCGCTGTAGGACAATGATGAATAAATACATAAACTGTCTTAAACTACTTCGTGACTACCGGGCTTAGGGGCGTGGATTAAATCCAGGAATTCCATGGGGCCAATCCCTACCCCTGCCCGTTTCGATTTCGAGAAGCACCGTGTACCAGCGTGCGGTCGTGTATCCCTACGTCGCTATCCACCTGACAGACCCCATTCAAGCAGGGGTACTGCACTGGCGCATATTTCTTACATTCAATTGAGACACCTGACTCGCATTTATGCTGACTGATACAGACCAGCCTAAACATAAAGAACACAATTGCTACTTTGCGCTCTAAACAATAAATATGTGCAGAGTAGAAACATATATCACGTTTTTGATTTTTTTGTTTTGTTTTTATCATAATTTTTGGGCAGCCACGCTTTAAACGCTCGTCTGGCCACCATGGAAAGAAAGTTATTAGTTTGTGTGCCACCCTGGCAACCGAGGGCTGTGATCCCCGTCGACTCGCTATCGTTTTATATATTTTCTGCTATCTATAGCTGCAGAACAGTTGTAAAGAAAAAAACAGTGCATAACATAAAAATGCTATGCAATTTTGCAAAAATGCTATGCAATAAAAATTCGATAAAATCTAAGCTTAGTCGTTAAACCATAGACTTCAACCACACCAATCTTGCCGATAAATAAAAAGGAAACGTTATAGATCCAAGGCATTAACAAAACAAGTGCGCTCAATTCGGTGTCATCTGCTTTAAAACGACTACACAAATTGTCATCCGAAGCCGCGCTGTGGAGATGGGGACAGCAGAGCGAACATATGTTTAATTTTAATTAGTGATCTTGACAGTTTAGCTCACACACCACCCCATGCAAATTACGGGATCGTACGGGCTCTCGGAAACAGCCAAAATAAGTACTCACATGTGAGGTGCTCGTTTTAAATGCCCGAGACGCTCGGTTAAAGACGGAAAATACCGCGAAAATCATTCAATAAAAGGTTCAAACGGAAAAAATAGCCACATCCAGAAGAAACATTTTTTCCGAGTGGAGTTCAGCTGCAGTCCGTTGCACCTAATAGTGGACAGCAGCGGCCGGATACTACGAATTACCCCAGCACTGCACACGTCGTGACGACGCGCCACTCCCGCAAATCACGTGTCACTCACACGACGTTGCATCGCCTTCGATGGCTCGTAGCAGCCCTGTAGTCCATGGTAAGGTGCAACAAAGTGTGCAGGGCCATCGGTGTCCAGGCGCCTGGCTTCTCTTTGACGCGCCACTCCTGGTGTTAAATTGCCGCTCTAGACTTCTCGGTGCTGGGTTCTGCCGCGGCTTTCTGGCACTGCAGAACAAACACCCCCGAGCAGCCAATCGATTTTTTGTTAGAATATATTTTTTTAGAATATTGTTGAGCAAAAACAAAACAAAATCAAGAACTAGAGTTTTGTCTCCTACCATAGTAAGCTAGCCCCTCCGAATTGACTTTCCAACGCGAAGTAGAGGTAACCGTAATCACGAAATCTATTTATTTGTTTCATTGTTCCTGACTTGTCGTTTCATCGCTGCCGTTTATTTAGGTAACACCGCGCCGCGAACCGTTCTTTGGTGAACCGGTAATCGTCACCTAAAATGGGGGTGTTTTTCGGTTCAGATTCAAAAACAAACGTTCTATTACGGTTCAGATTCAAAAACAAATGTTCTATTACGGCATTCGTTTTTTTTTTTTTTCGGTTCGAGTGAAAATAACGGTTTGGGTTCAGCTTTTGGTTTGGTTTCGGGTTTCAAATTTAAATTGCGCGCCGCGTTTTTTTTTTTTTTTTGCTTTATTTTTTAGCATTTTAAGCACCACTTATCCCCACCCACCTTTTCCCTCACTCCCCCCCCCCCCCCCCCCATATGTTGTAGTACCCACAGCTTGCTTGCTTCCGGAAAACCCGGACCCAGGCCACACAATGACACCACAGCTTGCACGAACGGCCAGTGCGAGACCACCCCGTCGGTGACCGGGCCTCACGACTGCCAGAGGTTCGCCACCTTGGCAGATTGCCGGCGGTACAGTGGACATCAACGGCGACAATTGTGGAAGACTCCCAGCGGTAAAGGCGAAAATAAACCGAATCAAAATCCACCGACTGTCGTTTAAATTCTTTCCCCGATCTGCCACTCACTCATGGTGGGCGCGCTTCAGGAGGGTGCAGTCGAAGAAGCAGTAATATAAAAATGACCTGCCATCTTCGCAGTCTTATGAATGTTAACACGTGGAATTAAATATATAAAAGTGTTGTGCCTAAACAAGGATCAACGACGACAATTGACGACAACGACGACAAAGAGTGTGCTCGGCCACTGACGTGCAAGCCCCAGCCGCACTATGCCTACACTAGAGAGACTTCACATGAAGGCTCCCTAGCCTACACCAGATTCACCATCATCATGTAAATAGTTGTCATCTAGATCAATAAAGTCTACTCCATAACGGCTACGAGTCTTAATTGAGCCTAGATCCACAACAAAGTGGCGACGAGGCAACGGAGGTCAACGAGGACCGGATCCATCAAGGGAAGAATCGACCGCACTAGGTACTGTTCATCATGGATGACTCATCGTGTTCCATTTAACCTTATGAGTAATGGATTAGCTGGGAGGAGCACAAGGAACGTCTCCAAGGGTATTTCTAGTTACACAAATAGAGGATAAAGACCGATAGGAAAAAGCACCTTTTTAAATCCCAGCCATCAGACAAAAGACATATTCCAGACTGCGGTACTTGTCGCCTCCTCTGCAACCGAAAAACAGTATCTATCAGGATCTTATTACACTCCTGATTCAATCCTACTCGCCAATCGTCTTTTGTTAGCCGAACGCTTCAAGGTTGGAAATCGGGATCAATGATAAGGTGAGTATTCAGTGACATACCTGGCAGAATCGAAACGCTTAGCGGGGACCTATCAATATGGAGACAAACTGGAGGAGCACCTGCGCGACCGATTTGTCTGTGGTGTCGATCACATGATAGCTCATAAACAGTGCCTAACGATTGAAAATGTTACTTTGACGCGAGCGGTAGGAACGGAACTGGTAGCGGGACTGAAAGCGGCCGAGGATCAAATGGAAATTCTCAAGGGTGCACGCACAAGGATGTACGCTCAAGAAAAGATCAAACCACTAGCAAGTACAAATGCTGCCTGCTGTCGTTGTCTCGGCACCAACCACAAACCTCAGAATTGCCGCTACAAAGGCTATGACTGCGACGCATGTGGAACAAACGGACACCTGCGGAAAGTCAGCAAAATTAGCAGCGAGCAAGAAAAAGAGAAAAATGCGACGAAACGGAAAGGTAAAAGCAAACGCCAAAGTCCAGCGACGAAAAGGAAGCCGCGCTACAACTCAAAAAGGAGAAGATCGCGGAAGGGTATTTTGTGTTGCGAACAAACGCGGAAGTAAAATAAGTTTCGCCACTAAAAAAAAGTTTTTCCATTGATGATGCAAACATGGAGATGGAGGTGGACACAGATGCTACGGTGACAGTAACTCCAAAGCGAATGCAAGGTCAACTAAAGATCCGCTAGCTAGAGTCCTTCACGAGCAAGCTTGGCACCTGCTCAGGACAAGGCGTGAAGGTCTGTTGTGTCACTGAAGTGCCTGTCATGTGGAAACATAAGATATGGATGTTGGCACCGCCATGGTGAATTCAGACGCACCACCGTTGTTGGTAAAAAATTGGATACATGTCCTGGATCAGACGCGGATGGCCGCACTTTGTGTCCACGCTAGAGAGGATACAAAATGCTTGGCCAGCATCCTGGAAAAGATTAACGAGCTTTTTAAAAAAGAGCTAAGGTTTTTCAAGGGAGTTTAGGTTCATCTATGACTGAAAGAGGACGTCCAAACAAATCTTGTGAAAAGCCGGGAAGTACCAAATGCTCTCCAACCACTCATCGAAGGACAGCTGGAGCACATAATTAAAAGGGACGTCATAGAGACAATCAGCTGCAGTGAGTGGGCTAGGCCTACAGTCAACATTAAAAAATGCGAAAGATAGGTCCGGATATGTGGTGACTACCAGCTCACAGTGAATCATCAGCTAGAAGAGAACCAGTACGGTTTAACCAACCCCGAATGACATATTCACAAGCCTGTATGGCGGACAAAAGTTCACTAAGCTAGATTTAAGACATGCGCCTGTGAGCAGCTAATGCGGAATGAGAAGTCAAATCAAAGTTTATTTAGACAACGGTCGAGGAATACAGCTGTCTGGGGGGCCGCCACAAAAGGCATCGACATGCCTGACAAGGCGACAGCCCCCCGCCCCTCTACGGCCAGACAAAATGAAAGACTTAGATGACGAAAACTACTTGATCATGAAAGATCAAACATAAAATCCCATAAGCGGTACAGAACACTGTATACAAAGAGAAAAACAATGAACTAAAACCAGACTCTCTCCCACGCAAGACAAACAACAACGAGGCACATCAATTTTTAGGCCTGCACAAACATGACATACAAGGGGCCACAAACAACAACAAAGTGCAGCCAGCCATCAAGATGTCTTGATGGCGATTCTGATTGTACATCGATTGGCTCTGACCGTACGTCAAAAAGCTTTGACGTGCAGACAGACGTACGGTCAAAGGACGTGAAGTTCGTTCGGATACCACTATTTCGTCAAATCTATGAATACTAAAAATAACCTATGCACAAGAAAACAATTTCGGTACGTGAGCCCATAAAACCGCTGATGTTAGAGATATGATACGCAGCCGACCGACAACCTTGATCAGAAGCCCGCCAAACACGCCACTTCGCTGACTTCGCTTCGCCCATAGAGGCTTCGCCAAGCTTTCATGAACGATCGCTCTCGACTCGTTTTGTTTGCCCGCTTGCTCCAACTTGTCGATCCTGCCCGGGCTCTACAATGTCTTATGTTTTAGTAGAATTTCTACTCGACAAGACCCAGCCTGTTGTGAGTTCCGACGATGTAAGGTACTTTAGCGGTGTAGTTGAAGACGACAAGGAGTACCAGGTCTACTGGGCCGGAGACGCGCGAACAAAAGGATCGTTCTGCGACGCGAAAGTTCTCTACATGGCAGGTGAGTAGAACTGAAGTACGGCGAGTGATGTACGAGTGCTTTGCATAACATGCTGAAGGCTTAACTGCATTTGCAGCCGATGCATCTCGTATAAAACAAATGGTCAAATCGAGTTTCCAAAGATATTGCATAGCATAGCGGTTAAGGTGTCAGATTTGTACGCAAGTGGTCACGAGTTCCATCCGCGGTGGTCCTGCTTTGTTTTTTTTATTTTTTTTTCTCGAACATTTTGTTTTACCGAGGCATTTGGCGATATTTATGAGTGCGTATAGCTTTACGCTTATATAAATGCTGTCCGTGTTGATGAAATTCCCTTGGCAGTGGCAGTCAGACGTCATCTGATGGACCATCAGGGCACGTTTCACCAAGGCTGCTGACTGGCAGTCATTGTCCCAAATTACGTATCTTGGTGGAATTTTCAATAGGGTTGCTGCATCTGTAGGTCATCTTTAAGCTAGAGTTGACAGAAAAAAACTGGCCACGGCGCAACGCCGATGTACGCTGGAAGCTAGAGCCGGTTTTGCTTTCATTGTGTTTGATCGATGTACGCCTGTATTGTTTTGATTGAGGGGACACGAGAAGCTTCGCGGTTGGCGATTACATGTAGCGAAGACGTGACCGGAGAAGTGCCCCTGTGATGTTGCCGGGAGACGGAAAGTATAAATCGTAATCGTCGTGTGTGCTTTGAAAGCGAAGGGAGTCAAAGGGTTCACGAGTGCGCAACCACAAGCCGAGACTTACGACAGCGCTGCGTTGACTTCGGCGATCTCGTTCTGTTTGGTGCAACACGGCGATGCGACAAAAAGCTGAAACGTTCGTGGTGTGTGGTGCAGTGTTTGGACGTAGAAACCCACACTAACACGGAGCGAAAATTGGTTGTTGTGGGGTTGAGGTTCAACGGGTTCAGTACCGTCGTCGTCAGCTGATCCGGACCAGCTGATTCGGGAGGACGCAGCGAGCGTTTTTAAAAGTAAATCTTCCTTCGTTCCGTTTCAAAATGTGGAAGATTCCCGACGCATACCTTGAGTAAAGAGCTGCGGGCGTTTTCAACAAAATTACGTCGTCTTAATTTTACAATGGACTCCGAATTGTCCTAAATCTGCCGTTTTTATGCTTCGTGTTGTTGGACTGCGTTTGCACAGCGACGTGTTTCCACAGCGACGCACACCGCTCAAGAAAAGGATTCGGTCCTGCAAACGTCCGGTTGCACAGAATTTCAGGGAAACTTAAGTCACCACCGATATTTTCTTGTAAATCTCGTGTGAGTTTGTTTCACTCATCAGGCGGTGTGAATAAATCAGGGCAAGATTTCCTACCGGCCGACAGCTGCATGAACTAAGTCTATTTTTTACGTAGTGAACATAGTGCTTTTTCTTTATTTTAGGAAGGGGCGTTGGTGTATTTATTATGGTACAATCACTGGAGAGTTGAGAAATTGGGAAGAGCGAGGAAGCTTTCCCGACTTTTTCTCTTTTCTCTCTGGCACTGCCCCTAGTATTAAGTTTCAGTTTCAGTAGGAATACCTACTAGCAGGTACAAAATGCTCTAAAGCAGGTAAAAGACTGGGAAGTCAGGACGGTGCGGATCCCGTGTTTCGCGCTTTTTGCTAGGTAAGTGGGTAAGTGCTTTTGCGAGCTACGCGGAATATGCAAACTATTTTCTATGCCCCCGTTTGCGTCTCCAGAAAAACGAATAAGATTATATATAAAGGCGCAATCACAAGCCAAGATTTTACGATAGCAGTGCGTTTGCTTCGATGGTCACTGTAGTTACCCTGCTCTCTGCAACTCCGTGTCGTGACGAAGAGCTGGAACGGTCACGGTCTGTGCTGGCCTCCCGGTCGACAGAAACCCGCATGGCCTGCATTGGCACCGACTGCACTTGGCCTGTAGATTCTCAAGCCTTTCATCGGCGGCTTGTCGACAGCTGATCCTGCTCCTCGACGGTGAGAAAGCGGCGAGAATGACCTATGAAGCAATTATAAATCCTCGTTCATCCAGTTATGCGATGTCAAAGTGTGGAAGATGTCCAACGTGTACTGAGGGCGGGAACTACGAGCGTTTTGCCTTGTTTTTGTAACCGAAACCAGAGCAGCAAGATAACTGCCTTGCGTACTCCAAAATGATGAAAGCAATAGGTTTCAACAGGTCAAGTACGTCACCGGGAATGTAAGCTAGGCGGTGCACACTGCCTGCAGTATGCACGAGTGGTAGCAGGAAAGCGACGTCAACAGAGAAGGAGGACGCGATTCAGCATAATACAGTGCCACGCGCCCGTGAAGCTTCAAAGTTCGGGGTGGTGGCGGTATACGAAAAAACGCATCAGCGCCACACCAGTGATCACGAATAACACCGGTCACAAACTCCCGAGCCCCACCGCTCCAATCGACACTGACA
Organism: Ixodes scapularis; assembly: GCF_016920785.2. NCBI lineage: Eukaryota > Metazoa > Arthropoda > Arachnida > Ixodida > Ixodidae > Ixodes > Ixodes scapularis. The sequence goes on from NW_024609846.1 coordinate 154,085,950, forward strand.
CGACATACGACAACAAACTGCCTCAAAACTCCTCAAAATTGAAGGCGTCTGCTCCCGTACGCGTACAGCAACTAGCGCAAGTAAAGTGTTGGGCGGATGTCCTTCACGAGAATATATTAAAAAATGCTTTGTGGCGCAAGGGTCATTTCCATTCATTATTGAATACATAATGACAAAATCCCAATAATTTGTTTTTCTATCTGATTACAGCTAGTCGGACTGCTCATAACAGTGGTCAAGCAAGAGTATAACAAAATTTCGAACTTTTTCATGACCGCTTTAAGATTTATTGTTAATATATCGTTATTTGTCGCAACGGACTAATATTATAGATTTTGCCTCTATACGTTTTAAATGCAAACAGTTCCAACAAACGGCTGTCCATTGCGCCGTGTTTTGTGTCTTCTATAAATCTGTAACGGTCAGCGACCAAAGAGCTCACCCGCACATGTCAACTTATATATGCCGCAGGAAGAAATCAATGTCTAATAAGAAGTGTCGGGCGCAGTCTCGTTGCAGTGTTTTTTTGTATATGCCTATGTCGGTGCTCGTGTTGTCTGCGATGTATGTAGGGTTGCTGTGTACTCGTGATCGTTCGCAGCGTATAAACAGACGCGCTTTTTTTTTCATGGGCTGCTAAATATCTCACTAGGTGGCGCGAGTTACCGCCCGATTCCAAATGTTTTGCTTGAGGTATTTATCCACGTAAGTTCGGCGTTCATTTCTCTGTCTAGCAGTTGCGTTGTAGCTACCCAACGTCGCTACGCCTAGGTGGCGCGAGTCGTCGTCCCATTCCAATATTTCGCTTCCACGAGTCATTTATCTATTCTAAAAAAAATTCGGCATTTGTTAATCTGTCTAGCAGTCCCCTCGTAGCTACCGACACCGCCGACGCAGGTACGTACCTTTGCACGTTGCCACGTCCGCCGCTTGGAGATTGTTTACTGTGTATAAAAGACATCGAACGAGAACAAACGCGTCCTGTGTGGTCTCACTTCGGAAAGGCGCGCGGCTCGCTGGGCTCGTCTCTCGCCTGTTCTCGGCTGCTGGCCACCATGTTTTATAATGAGCACGCTGAGCCGTGTTTCGCGGAAGGCAAACACGGTGTATCAATACGTATTAAGTTTACACGGCACCTCATGTGTAGACAAATCACACGCATGGCTGCGTTTAAAACGAACACGTTTTGACCTGTCCGCTATGGGACAACGGTTTACACGTCTAGGCGTGTTATTTTTGCTAACACTGTACTCTCAAGACCAACGGAAACACGTATCAAGGGGCTTTACTAAATTAGGGTGGCGAAGCGGGCTGGTTGTTTGCTGCTTAATGGATTCGACACAGCGCACAAGGAAATAATACGAAGTACCAGAAGGGGTACACAAAACAAGCGCTTACTCTCAACTGAAGTTTTTACTGTCAATAATACCGTCAGTTGAATGTAAGCGTTTGTCCTGTCTACCCCTTCTACTACGTCGTCGTTTCTTGTGCGCTCTGTCGAATCAACTGGGTTTTACTAGTGTTCTGTTTGCACTGTAACAAATGCCCATGCGTCTACTGTCCCGCACAACAATCCGAAAGCCAATCATCGCAACTTTCGGAAGCAACTCAGCGAATGACGGATCCTGAACATATGTTTAGACCAAAAAGCGCCCTCTGAGTTGTGACATTAAGCAATGCAAGCGTGACATTTTGCAGTCATTAATGTCAAAACTCAGACTGCATTTCGGCATCGACATTCGGTGAGCTACCTCTCTAAATTCCGTGATTGGCTTTGCGAGTTTTGTGCGGGAAAGTAGACGCACGAGCAATTTTAGAGTGTGGCGCGCCCCCATTGCGGTCTGTAGCCTGTAAAAACAAGTTGGAGTGTGTATATGTTTATACAGCATAAAACTTAGTCTGCCTAAACGGGTGACTTGTCTCCCAGCTGTAGGTGAGAAATTTAGCCAGTGCAGTACAACCGCTGGCCTGGGGTCGTAATCGTGTCCCATGCAGTAGTGAAACACGACCGCACGCCGGTATGTGTTGCCTATACTGGCATGACTAAATGTTGGAGTGTTAGTTTATCTTTTTGGGAGTAGTGATATTCATATTGATATGCGTGTGAGTCCGAAGTAAATGACTTCGGAATGTGCCACGTCAACCCCTTAGGGACCCGGGCGAGGTACTGTGTTCGTACTCGGCGTCGAAGAAATAAAAATATAACGAAACTTTGCGTAGTACTTCGGCAACTCCTTTGGTATGCAGAATGCTGAAAGCTGGGTTTTCTAATTTACAATAATTGTGCTGATCGGAACTAGAGGTTTGAATTTTTGTTTTGGGTAGAAACATTAGAGTTTATTGTTATCGTACCATACCTATAGATTTTTTTTTGTCTTTACGTTTTTCTAGTGTAACGCTTTTACCGTCCCGTTTGAAGAGTTTTGCATTGTTGCCATCTGCCGCTTTTATCCGTTTAATAAATTTGTTTGTTTTATTCCTTCATGCCGTTGCATCTCTTTATGACTTTATATCGAATGGAACCAACGTCCGTCACCGGCCTATCCTATCTCTTCTCTTGTTTTAACCAACTTTTGTTTTATATTGCTGTAATGGGACTCGGGACTAGCTCCAGCAAGTGCTCAAGCTACTATCCCACCCGCTGTCCGTGTCACTGTCCACCTCTTCGAGCATCCGCGCTGTCCTGGAGCCGAGCCGCATTTCTTCAGACAGGCTGCCGCTGACACCGGGCGAGGGTGGCCGAATGTTGGGCTGCAGCCCGCCACCCGTCACCGCCATGGCTTCAGCGCTGGTCCTACGAGGACCAGAGTCTTCCACGTTGTTCGTCAGACCATCCACGGTGGCGCCGTGCCCAATGACGCTGTTGTGAAGGGCACCCAGCGCGTAGTTTTCCGCCTTGCGCCTCCAGTTGTTCCGTTCCACCGTCATCTCCTCGAGTTCCCTTTCGAGTCGTGGTATACATAAGTGTGCCGTCTGCTGTCCGGCGGAGAGCACGACGCCGCAGCCGGGACGGCAGGTCACCAACCGGAAGGGGCACGTCCTGACGTGGCCGCCGATGTCGCGGCGCGGGCAGCGGTGCTCGCACGAGTCGTGCGGGCATGGCACCTCTTGGAACTTGCACACGGCCATGTGCGCTGGATAGTTTTCCGCAGCAACTCTAGTGCTGCAGCCGGGGTTGCGGCACTTGACTGTGAGCTGACTGATCATGTTCCGGAGGAGAGGTAGGGTGGACACGAAAGTGGCTGCCGGGATTCGACACACGGGGCAGGTGCTGCTCTCCTCCAGCCACGTGCTGATGCAGCTCTTGCAGAAGACATGGCGGCACGGGCACTCGACGGGCTCTCGTAGCACCGAGCGGCAGATGACGCAGATGAGCTCTTTGCTCGGAGCAGGGTCGTAGTCCTCCAGAGTCAGCTCGGGGAAAGGCTGCTTCGTGACCATCCTTCAGAGGTCTGTGGGCTTTCAAACGTTTTGGTAGTCGGCAAGTCGCCGTCGAAACAACTCAACGTCCTTAAGTCTTTCGAATTAAGCGTGAACTTCGTCCTCTTCAGCTTCGAACAGTAGCATATCCCACATCGCGTGGGGCGTATGCAGCTGCTGCAACCTTCTATACACTACAGGATCATGCCGCTGTTTCTGGAGTGGCCGCCAGAAACAGCGGTGTTTCTGGTGGCTGGAGTGCGCTCGACGGCCTGAGCGACGTCGAGCGCAAGATGCTTGCGTATAGTAAGTCAGTTGGACTTGTGCGGCGGGCAGTCGAAGTCGAGGTCGAGACACCAGGAACAACAACGATACCACGATACTACGGACCGCGACCAACGCACTCCGTCGAGCGAGGGAAAGACAAAACGTCCGGGTTGCTCGAGTAGCCGCCGTAGGCGCCTCAGGCGTCGACGGATGTCGGCGACGGCAGGTTTGATTGACTTGCGGTAGATGGCGCCACAAATCTTTTAGCGGCAATATTAGGCTTTTGAAGCGTTTCTGCATGCCTAAACAACAAGATTTTCTAAACTTAACCTTAAATCAAGCTTACAATTGCCTAACACTATCACTTACAAAAACCACTCCGAATGATGTCACACGACAGGTTCCATTTGCGGCCACCATGTGGCCGCAGGTTGGGAAAAAAAGTGTTTTTTATTTTGCGATTACGCAGCGAAATAGAGGTATTTTGGTGTATGGTGGCACTTTTTCTCTCACTTATACTGAAGTAAACAATATAAAAAATACAAGCTGCACATTCTTTCAGTGTTAAAATCATTGCACCGCCCCTTTAAACATTTGTTAAGGGCGGAAAAGCATTTCCTGTGATTTCAAATAAAGCTTCAGATAACTGGCAACCATCATTTCAAGACACAATATGCCCAAGAGTCGTTACTCTGAAGCGTAGCTTATTTAGTGGCACTAGCTTAGGATATCGGCACTCTGCTCCTCGACATTGTTGAGGGTGCGCCATTTTGGTGCTTGTGCAAAGCAGAAGCAACCGTCGATCGTCATGATTCAAAAGTGCGACTTCTTCAACATTAAATTCGCTGGTAGGAAGCTAATGTAATATTGCTTTTCTCTATCGCGAACTGTTTAAATATTTGTTGAGGACAAAAAAACGTTTCATGTTATTTTAAATAAGCTCTAAGATAACTGGCAACCGTGATTTTAAGCCACAATATGGCCAAGTATCGTTACTCTGAAGCGTAGCTTATTTAGTAGCGCTAGGTAGCCCGTGGAACGCGAGAAGCACGAGCGGACGTTCCATAGCTCGGGACAAGTGTGTTTCTGCGTCTCGCCACAGCGGGGCGCCCGTTACATGCCTCTGGTAAAGCCCCTTGATAAAAGCGCAAACGCAAACGCAAACACATCGAGGGGCTTTAGCCTCTGGTAGCCTCTTGTAGTGTGAAGACATCCATTGTTGCCCTGAATGTGCCAGCGTGTGACGCTCTCGCGCACTCGGTGCGTGACTTGGGCGGTAAAATGGCGTCTATGCATTAACCAAAACTACGCGCTCGAGCTGAGTGACGCCGGATTGCACGCACTTCAAAACGCATAAAAAAAACGATTGGGCGGAAAAATGGCTGAGATGTCACCACTCAAGCAAAAGCACGCGTGTGTATGAAGGCACTCTATCGCCTCTTGTTTGCAGCTTTACCTTTTCACTTTCAGCGGCCTCGTCTCGTGGCGACCTGCCAGTCTTTGTTAATACAGAGGAGGCTATACCAATGGGCACTAGCACACGAAGCTTGCGCATAAATGTCGCCTTTACAGGCTTGCAATTGTATGTGCTCTCCCGCACGTGCAGCGACATGGCGGCGGCCAGATGCCTTGCTTGCGATTGCCAACACTGCGTTGTACATTTATGGGGAATGCAGGTGGTCAATCGCCGGCGAGCTCTTGCAATACCACCTAGAACACAAGGCCTGCACGTTTCCTCCTCTAAACGTCATCACTTGTAGATCCCCCCAGCGCCCGTATAGGTTGCCCGGGTGAGCACCATCGTCTGCTACATTGTCTGCGACGTCGTCTGCTCCATCGCCTGCTTCAGTGGTTTGTGTAGCAGAGAATGAAACAGATGCTCACGCCGAGTGTATGTTGTTATAGCATACGATGAAGTGAAACGTTCACGTCTAGCGTCAAATGCATGAGTGAAAATGCCTTACTGCTGTTCGAAGGGCTGCAAAGCCCTTCGCTTGACGCTGGGTGCTCGCACCAACGTTACTGGAGCAAGCTCAGTTTCACAGCTTCGCCTGCGACGTGGGCTCAGTGGCGGTCACGAGTGCTAGCAGCGCTGCATTCGATTCTTACTTCCGGATTGTCTAGCCCGCCAAGTTTGAATAGAAATACTTCAACTTAGGCGAGTTGGTGATTCATACTAACAGATACGCATACGCACACAAAAATAAATTTCAGACACTCAAATAAAGAACACTCACAATGCGCTGACCTTGATCTCGGTGGTGTATTACACGCCATTTTCATCATCTTTGTTTGCTATTATACACATAGAAGTAAAGAAAAGAAAGAAAAGAAAAAGAAAAGGAAGCTAGCTCTCAAAGCGGTAACACCGTAACGCGGTGGTAGTAGACGACGCGCGAGACAGGGAAGTAAGATCCGACTGCGGTGCCGCTAGTTCTCGGGACCGCCACTTGGGCCACTCGCCTCTACAGGCCAGAATAGGGAGCTGCGAAACTGAGCTTGCTCCAGTAACGTTGGCTGGCACTGGACGTCATTTCTGAGGGCGCTGTTTATACTCCGTTCGGGCAATGCAGCCAACGCCATAAGCGCGAGAACTCGAGATCACTGCTTTGAAGCGTTCTTCTGCAGAACGAGCGAGCGCGCTAAAAATGCCCGTCGCAAAGCTAGGAGAGCGTGCTAGGTCGCACTCATGGCCGAGGGAGGGTTTCGCATGCACGTTACAAATGAACTAGACGCTCGCTATCAGCTCTTGTTCAGCAGTCGCGCACAGAGTTGTGTCCGCTAGATTCACTAAATAAAGCTACGCTTTCAGACCACAGAAACTGCCAAACTCCGCGTCTAAAGCGCGTCAGGCGCCGCCATCTTAGGTCCACGCGCAGATAGAGGAGCAACTCTAGCCGAGCCAAGCCGAGCTGTAGCGGTCGCCTGCGCCATCTGCCGTAGCCGCAGCTGTAGCAGCGAATCAAGGTAGTGTTGTTCGTATCTCGACGTAACATGGAAAACGCGCGTGCTGGGCGACGGACTTCAGCGTGCGAGCGCAGTAAACAGTAAACAGCATCAGGCAGAGGACCGCTCGATCCAAGATGGTGGCGTTGAGAAAACGAGATGATGATGATAGCAACTCACGTGACTGGCTCTGTCCAATGATGCCGCCGCGAACCAGAATATTGTTGAATAGAGCGACGGCATTGTCGGCAAAACGCCAAAGAAAAGAAATGCGGTACTCTGAAAGCGTGGCTTATTTAGTGACTCAAGTGGCCGCCAGTGAATGCGACGTGGTTTTCACGCGGCCCATGCTCTCGTCAAGCTTTGGGGTGTTTGCCGCTTACGCCGGGTCGGAGATCTACTAACGATGACGTCATGCGCAGGCCTTGTCTTCTAGGTGCTAGTGGCCCTTGCCGGTGGCACCGGTGACCAAAAGCGCACCAGTGGCGCACCGCGAGACCCTCTGTACCTGAATTAGAGTCCGAATACAAAACGCCGGCACCTTTTTTATTCGCCTGGGTCGCGCGTGAGCGTTATCTTCTTCCTCGATTAATCTATCGTTAGTGAGCACGCTGTATAAGTTTAAACTACAAGTTCCAAATCTTTAAGGTGTGTTAACACAAGCGGCTTCACAATAGTTTTCAGAAATATTAACATTATCATAGTTCGCACAACGTACAGGATCTTATATCATAAAATGAATTGAAGGGAATATTCATAAATCCGTGCGGTGCTGCCCGCGCATTCGTCAAATTTCAACGCATTTGTGTTTTTTTAGTTTTCCAGACACCGTTGCATTTTACAAGAATTCGAAGGAGGCTTCCTGTTTCATTGTCATTATTCTGTTTCATTGTCATTATTTTATTAATTTCTTTTCTTTTTTTTTCTTTTTTTTTTTTGGGGGGGGGGGGGGAGCGAGGTAATTTTTATTCTTCTTAGTGCGCCCACGTCCCTGGAAATGGTAATGCTTGTTCATGTGACAAGTTGTATCATATTCATACTCCTTTTCTTTTTTACAGCGGTGTAATAACATATTATTACACCGTTTTAAAAGTATGTATGGATAGTTATGCTGACCGTGCTCCACAGCAAACTGACCTTACGCCGGCTTCATAAATTCTTCCCAAATTGTATACCCTTCCTTTTTTTTTTTTTTTTAATGATGTGATAAAAGGAATCCAGAGGATTTAGCGGGGAAGTATCTCCTGACTTGCTACTCTAGTTAGGGGGAAGGGATGTGGGTACAAAGATGTAGTAAGAGTTAAAAACGCATGAAAATAAATAAAAATAAAATGAAGAAAATTAAAATCAGTGTATATCTTGTCACACCGTTAGAGTTTCTTGTTGAGACCGGTAGCCGATAGGTACCGCAAGAGGGCATTTGTTGCTGTTGGGGCAGAGGCTTCGTTTTTCCACAATTCCAGTATCTTGCGGACGGTGAGGTCTTCTCCAGAACGTAGTTGCATTTCTTTTTGCAGTTGAGTGCGTTCTTCTTCATCCTGAGAACATTCCAGCATGACGTGTCCTAAGTCTTCTCTAATTCTGCAGTGATTGCTGTGTGGAGAGGCAATTCTACTTATTCGGTATAAGTATTGATTGGTGTAAGCTACTTTTCAACGTATTCGGTGTAGTACAGCTTGGCGCCGACGAGTGAGACCGCGAGGTACGCTTAACGTTAGGTGGGGATCAATAGCTTTTAAATGTGTATCTTGATCGGTTGCGTTAGTCCAGAGGCGTGCAGTTATAGTCTTCCCCAGGACTCTTATTGTACTTTTTATGTCCGTTCTAGTAAATGGGGCTTGAACGTCGTGTATAGAGCATTGCGCATCTGCTGCCACAGCGTCAGCCAATTCGTTGCCTTGAATGCCGCAGTGACTTGGTATCCACTGAAGACCATATTTCATTACCTTGACAAACTGCGTCCCAATGTAGTTTGAGGATGTCCAATAATAGCTGTCCGTATGGGCTTTTCTTACATGCGTGCTGGAGTCACTGAAGGGATGATTTAGAGTCTGTTATTATTCTCCAAGGTCGAGGAGGAATTGTTAGAATATATCTCATCGCTTCACGAATAGCCACCAGCTCGGCAGCTGTGGACGACATCCTATGGGAGAGCTTATAACCCTTTTTTAAGGAATGTGCGGGAACTACCATACTAATAGAGGACTGATTGAGCGTTCTGGACGCGTCAGTCTAAATGTGCCATGAAGATAAGTGTTCAAAATGAATGTAAGATAAAGAGAGCTCTCGAAGAGCGACAGCGGGGAGCATTGATTTCTTACCCGGAATAGTGCTGTAGATTTAATTTCGAGGTAATAACCACGGAGGAGTAGAGAGTAAATTGTATCGCTGAAAATATGTTGGAAGAATGTGCGTGTAATCAGGTATCTCTTGTGGAATGCGGCTGTAGAAGCACCTTTCCGGGATGTCCGCTAAGTGATGGGCTTGGTGACACGTAAAAGGGCGCATATGATTTCGAAGAGTTTCCTGCGTACGAAGAGCTGCTATGGAAAGACAGTGGGACTCTGCTATTGTGTCTATGGTGGGTGTACATTTAGGAACACCTAGACAAACTCTGAGTTAAGCTTCTTCATGTTAATAGGAGGGAGGCCATGCATTACAGGAAGGCAGTAACGAAGAATCCCAACAAATAAGCTATCATACAGGCGAAGAAGGGCACCTGTCGAAGTTCCCCATGTTGTTTTGCTTATAAACCGGCCAAGGTTCGGAAATGAAGACAACTTCACTTTCAGATGAGCTAACTGGGGGTTCCATGTTAGGCCGCGGTTGATAAAAATTCTAAAAAAATTGTGAGATGAAAGATACCGTATTTTACACCATTCACAATTAACGGGTATCGATCCATTTTCATCCGTGTGAAGGCAATAGCGGCAGACTTTTTTGGGGATATTTCAAGCCCGCGCATTGCCAGAAACTGAGATACGTTAACAAGTGTACCAAGCAGTAGAGTCTGTATGCTCTTAAGGGAAATTGCAGATGTCCAAATACATATATCGTCGGCGTAAGTTGTGATGCGAGTGGATTTCCAGCCCATCTCAGAAAGACCAATAGGAGCTATGTCGAAGAGCACAGGACTCGAAACCCCACCTTGAGGTACTCCTTTCTTTAGAACATGTTGTGATGTATCTCCTTCTTTCGTGCGCATGAAGATCGCTTTGTTACGCCAATAATCAGCTACCCAGTGATGAAGACGACCACCAATACCGATCATTCGAAGAACTTGTCAAACAGCGGTATGACTTACATTGTCGAAAGCACCTCGTACATTCAGAAACACGGCTGTTGTTATTTTCCCACGAAGTTTTTGATCTTCAACGTGGGTAACTAGATTCATAACGTTATCAATGGAACTTCGACCCTGTCTGAAGCCGGTCATTGTTTCGGGATACATTGACTTCGACTCTAAAAACCTTTCTAGACGTGGGAGAATCACGCGCTCTATGCATTTTCCGATGCAGCTTGTCAGTGCAATGAGCCTATAAGATTTCATATCCAAGGGAGATTTGCAAATTTTGAGTACAGGCACAGTTCTAGCTATTTTCTAATCTTGCGCAACGTTGCCAGAGACCCAGGAATCATTGAATATGTCTAAGAGACGCTGGCTGCCTTCATGTCCAAGGTGTGCCAGCGTGCCATTGGTGATTCCATCTGATCCAGGTGAAGAAGAGTAATTAAGTGATGCCAGAGCTTGATCAAGTTCTTGGAAAGTAAATATAACATCAATCTCGGTGGAGAATTGGTCAGGAGAATTTTCAGAGTTCACGATTGGTGGATTGACGCGGGCCACTGCTGGCATATCCACTAATGAAGCGCAATAATACTCTGCAATATCCAAGAGCGACCTTAGCAGGAATATTGAGAGGGTATTGAATGGCGATCTTTGCTGCGGTGTGGACAGCAAAGCCCCGCGCAATATGCCATATTTGTGTCATGGGAGCACGTAGATCAAAAGACGCACACAGCCCTCTCCACTTATTTCTAGCGAGCTTGTCTAAGTGACGGCGGATATGTTTTTGAGTTCGCCTATCAATCCGAACGTCGTCAGGTAGTTTAGTGCGCCGTGCTCGTCGTTCTACACGCCGCGGGATGGCACGTAGACGCTCATATTCCCCATCCACCTCTGTGCGCGAGGAAGGGAAGTGGACGGATCGCTGGAGAGGAGGCGACCTCCTCTCCACCGTTAGCTCCGCTGAAGTGGAAAGTGGTAGGAGGAGCTTCCACTTCGTTCTTGACCTGTCACCGGCTATAGGGCCTCGTTACAGTGCACCGACAAACAATGAAACGCGACTCGCAAAAACGATTGGTTTAGCTTTTCTTATTTTGAGAACAACTTTATTTATTTTGTTTTCTTTGAGCAGAGCCATGTATTGGGAGAGTTTGGACAGTTTATGATCTCGCCGCCATAACGCCCCCCTTCCCAGCGAGCCCTTAAGCCCGCGGCGAGAGTGAGAGGCGCGAGCGCATGCGCGTGATGTCCCGGCTGTTCCCTGCTGAGTGGGGAGGGCCGCCATATTCATTCATTCGCACAGTGGAATGCATGGTATCGGCATCCAAATATTGGTTATTACCTTTCATATCGCTGGCTCTGGCAAGACAATGATATACTGTTATTTCCCGGTAGGATCAAACGATAACGAATAAAATTTTCTCGACGTCTCACCGCAAACTTTTATTCAGGCGAAAAAGAAGTCTGCCCGTAGCAGACGACGCGTAGCTTCAACAGTGCTCTGTACGAAAAGCGTGTTGCGTAAGAGTACCGCTCGTCTCCTCTTTGCTTCCTCCTTCCTCTCTCGCTCCTTCGACGCCCTCCTCCCTCTCCTCCACTCTTCTCGTTTCCTGCACCTTCGTCGCCACACCTACTGGCCAGATTCTCCCAATGTACGGCTCTACTTTAGAGTATTCCCGAAATGGCCACTAAATAGAAATGCTTTAGAAGGAGCCCATCGCAGACAGATATAATAAAAGCACGAAAGTTGGTGAATAAGTTTTTACGCATGCGCGTTGAGAAAACAAAAACGCAAAATGAGGAGCCACAAGATACTCAAAACCCGGCCGCGTCGTTGTCTGGTACATACTACGTAGTGTCAGTCCACACCGAGAGCCTCATATAAGAGTCAGCCATTATGGCACTCCCTCTGCTCCGGCTTTCTGCTACCCTCACCACTTCCTACTACTACCCTCTGTTTTGGCACCCTCCATCACTGCCAGTCACTGGTGGAGGTGACTACGCATATGGTGATGGCAAGTGGCGTGGCGTATCATGATGGCACTTCTTGCTTTATAGTGGTCTTTTCAACGGGGTCGGTACCGGTTGATGCGGCAATCCTATTGGCCGTCAGCTCTAAGGAATGTGCACCGAATACTGGAAGAGGTATATACTCACTGTACGGCCACGGCCAGGCAAAGGACTAGCAGAAACGCCGCCTTGGTTGCATACGAAAACTTAGCTGCCATATCGCTCGACCTTGTCGCCCTGCATATCCGCGAATTATCCGTGGATATCTGCGGATATCCGCAGTAAACGAGCGGATGCGGATAAAAATTAGACATATTTTGGCCGATTGCGGTTCGGTGCGAATAGGGAATTGTAGTAGACCGTTTCCGCAGCCCGCTAAGCACCCGGATAGCGCTCCGCAATCCGCCACAAGACCTTGAACTATGCAGAGAAGGCTGGCGGCGCGCAAGCGCAGCTGCGGCGTTTTCTTCGGGGATACCGTAGCGGAGGAGAAAAACGATCTACTACAACTCCCTACTATCAAGGACTGCGGATACGGATATCCGCGGATCCGGATCTAAATTTTTGCCCGGTGGCAGTTCAGTTCGTCGACTGACGTTTCATCTACAGATCGTTTCGTCGACATGCGACGTTTGATCGAGAGGCTTCTCGTGTTCGTCTCATCGAGAAACCTGAGACGTTTCGTCGCACACAACCCCGCTGTTTTCGTAACAGACTTTTTGCGTCTCGACTGGAGGGTAAGAAAGATCTTATCCTCACTGAAGATCGCTTCACTTAGTGTGTTTCCTCTCGTCAAAAATGCTATCTAAAGAAAAAGTAAAGATTGCACGGCATCAATCGTCGCGAGAAAGTTAGTATGATTGGCACAAGAAAGTAGAAGAAACGTCCCCCTCTCCCCCGCAAAGAGTAGTGTCCGTCATGATTCCAAAAACAAAAGAAGTGCATCGACATCCTTTTTGTGCACTTCTTCTGGGCAGAGTGTCGTTGACTCCTAGGACGATCACATAACTGAGATCATTTTTCCTCCTGCGTGCAGTGTCTCGGGAAGGCTGTTCGCTTTTAATATAAGTACGATGAAACTGATAATGATAAAATGACATCCCCTTTAAATGGTGACCCTAAGTTTTCTTTGTACAAAGATAAGCAAACAGCTTGAAAAATGCTTTTTGTATTTTTTTTTTTTTTTTTTTCATTCACGTTTGATGTTGTGATATACAATGAATGCCTGGATTGTGAGTAGGATCTGGTTTCACATTCTGCGGATTCGGTTCGGATACGGATACGAAGTCTGCGGATTCGGATCGGATGTGGATAATCAAACTGTTATTTGCGCAGGGCTCTACATAGGTAACTGACAAAAAGGACACACGCTCAATAGGCTGATAAGCGGTATTTTAAACGGTTACTATACCACGCAATCTCCTCACTGTGTCGTTCTGAGTGAGGCGACAACAAATTTGCAGATAATTTGTCTAACTCTAAATGCGAACGTCCGGTAATATTTACAAGAAGTTTGGAACCCCGCGCGAAAATGTGCGACACACGATGAAGGTAATTTGTTTTCTATTTCGTCCGTTTGCCGTCACAGTTGGAAACACAGTTTGACGCTGTCATAGGCTCACTGCACGGCACTTAGGTTCGACTGCTTGGCAAATGTTCAGAAAAGGAGGATTGAGCACGTCCGTTTCCCCCCTTGTTGTCTGAATAATTTGGCCAATTATAAAAACAAAACCTCCTCCATCCTGTGTCAGAATTGCTGGGTGTTGCTGTATGCACGTGGCGGATATTACTATTTCGTTGTTTTCTTAATAATTCAAAAACTTTGACAAAAGCCCAAAGTGAGCTTCGATTGCCTGGTGGAGACATTATATAAGAGTCCCTTTGACGCTGTATTTAGCACGTTTCCAGTTCATCACGAGTAGTGTACACAACGAGCTAAGTCGACATGGCAGCTAAGTTTGCGTGCGTTTCCAAGGTGGCGATCCTGCTGGTTCTTCTCTTTGCCATGGCTTGCCGTAAGTACTTCTGGCATGTATATTGTGTAAATTAGTTAGGACTGAAATGAATAGACTGAAATATGGAACGCGCAAAAATCACCGCCGTTTGGATGAGTCCCTTGGGGTGGAACTTTTACGTGCAAAACTCTTGTCGAGGTATATCTGTTGTGCCTTCTCTCTGGCTGCGTAATCGTCGGGTGATAGGGTGATATCGGAGAAAGTCATCGGACGATAGCGCATACCAGGGGGGTGGAGGGAAGAGAGAAGTTAACCGTCGCTTAATCACCATTCTGAACGCTTAACGAGCTTGGGTTAGATTAGTTGCCAAAGAATAACGAAAGCTCCGAAGTAACGACACTTCAGCTATTTTGGCGTATAAACTCATTGTTTTCAGTTATCAGAATCTTTATCTGAAGTTAGAGGAAACACTTTTCCTTCCTCCTTGAAATATAAATAAATCAATGACATAGCAAAACAATATTGCCTGAGTTTCCTTTTACCACATCTGAATATCAGGAAGCCGCGTTTTTCAATGCTAATGATCGCCAATATAGTCTATTTCAAAACCTCCTCAAGCAACATTGGCGGTCGCCATTTCGAACTGCGATGGAAGTGATCCACGCTCAAATGGACGGCAGCGCTTTAAGCTGTTTCCGCGCGCTCAACTCTACACCCTGTAATACTTCGAATTTCAGCTCAGATACAACTTCCCGCCCATTCGAATTTTTCCAGGTGTAGACTGATCTTGAGCATGTAACGGAATTTCAAAGTTGGGCAAGGCTTAGAATCTGCTTCGTGCTAACATCTTTACTCTAAACCTTTTTTTCTTTTTTTTCATTATTATTTGTAAAGTCGTGCAAATGAGTGTCTGGCTAAATTCTACTTCAGATTTCCCACAAGTCAACGGGTCCGTGTTTCTGTTGATATCGCTCTGGTAGAGCCTCTAAATGCGCTATGTTTATGACATCTTATCGAAAAATACTAAACCCCCAAGATTTAACCGAGCGGTACCTAGAAAGAAAACATAATTCCGAGGAAATTGTATACTTCCAAATTTTGCTAACACGTGTTAAGTTCTGCTTTCATGTTTGATCGCGCTCTTTGGCTTTTAGAGCGCAGATCTTAGGTGCCCGTTCCCGGCTTGAGCGGCGTCGGCATCACCGTCGCCGTAACCGCGCGGTGCATTATAGGAAATGTACCGTAATGCACCGTGCGGGGCCCTCGTGACGTCACGTGCGACGTCACGAGGGTCTTGCGCAGTGCATTATGGGACATTTCCCATGATGCACCGTGCGGGAAGGAAAAGAAGGGAGGAGGATGGGAGGAGGAGGGGTAAGGAGGGGGAGGAGGAGGGAGGAGAAGGAGGTGGAGGAGCATGAGGGAGGAGAAGGATGGGGGGGAGGAGGGAGGGGGAGGAGGGAGGAGAGGAGGGGCTTGAAGGACGTGAGGAGGAGGAGTAGGAGGAAGGAGGAGGAGGTGAAGAGGGAGGAGGGATATACCCTCCCCTCAGTACTTTTCCCTCCTCCTCCTTAAGAACTGGGATCGAATTCGGCGTTACGGGGTGTTGTAAACACCTTTCATTTTTTTCAGTTTATTATTTATTTTAATTATGAGATTTGTTTTCTTAACATAACAAAAGAGATGTAAGTCACATGAGGGAAAGCCAGTCCCCTAAGTAAGATTATAAACAAAAAGCTTAAAACCAACGATAGGGAACAAACATGTGCGCTTAAAATTTGATTTTGAATTCTTCAATTTTAGCGCTTAAAGTTATGAGCAGCATGTGTTAACGCTTAGTTACCACCACCGCTACAAACAATATATTTCCTACTTCGTCCAAAAAACGCCGTTTGTGTTTTCACGTCCAGTCCTCCATAAGTATGATACATGTTCACAAACACGTTGATTTGTAACAACTCGGCGACAATCAACTATAAATAAAAAGGGTAACTCATCGTTAGACCCGTCTCTTTTTACAACCAGTATATGACGCTTATCGCTGAAGCTGTGAAAGGACGTAACGTTTTATGTCTAACAAAATAGAAAAAAAAACGCAATCGTCGATTGGCAGTGCCACGAAAGTGACAGCGTTGGCCAACAAATTGTTGTTGTTTTTTTGGGGGAGGGGGCTTTTTTTTTTACTTTTGTTCTAGAGATCTGAATCGCCAAGGGACAACGCGACTAGTAGGAGGGGAATCTGGGATAACGCAGTATGCGACCGCTGGTAAAGAATGTGTGGGCTGGAGGAATTGTTACTGCCAGGATATTTCTGTGGGCAGCGAAATAATTTTGCTTGTCCCCATACTTCATTTCAGAAGCGACTCGCTCCAGATCCCAGCACACATGTGCCTACCCTCAAGGTATGTAATGGCATTGTAACCCCTTGTCGCTCATGTTGTAAAGCCGTGCAGGAACGTTGCTCGTACGTAGAACAAGCGAGGCCATCCTATACATGAGCTGCACGTGACGTCATTCGAAGAGCGCTCCGATCATTACCAGAGAAGTGGGGAACAAGAAGATCCCCTCTTACCAGGATCCTCTTTTGTGCCTCCCGGATTTGCACATACGTCGCTATTCTCGTCCCAGGAGATTATAGACGATTCACCCGTGACTCAAATTTCTTACAGAAGCAGTTTCCCTCTCCTCCTCTTGCATGGTGGTCAAAAGTATGCAATGTGACATCTGTGCAACATATATCCCGACGCTGACAATTAAATCGGGTGTAAAAATAGCCGCCTGCACGTAGAGGTCTCAAGTTTTGATCAAATCTGTATTTAGCACGTCTACGGAGATGGCGAGGATAGCGACGGTCCTACTTGTGGGGCCATCTTCCGATTGGACTGCGAGCAGACGACGGAGTCATCCGCATCCGACGGAACTCGCCTGCTCACTGCGCCTATTGGAGAATAAGACCACAAGAATAACCTTCAACAACTCGGTTGTTCGCGCCGATGTGCGCTGCGTTGAGCTTGGCAAGATTATTGGAATAACTTTTTACAGCGGAGCTGTTAAGGGCTAGTGTCCCCAGGATTGTGTCCAGTGCCAAACAGATGTCGACACCCGTGGTCGACACAACACTCTGGCTGCCGCCGTCACTCATAGATGGCGAGAGCTGTCCATAGCGTTGTGTTTGCCGGTTGTCTGCTTGCCGCCATCGCTCATTGATCGCGGCAACATTTCCAGCCTTGGCAACCAGACAACTGGTTGCTGCCGTCACTCATAGAGGACGGCCACATTTCTTCGGAGGAAGAAGAGCGGGAACGGAATGAGCCGCGGCCTGCGCAGCAGCGCGAATCCTTGCACAACCGCCGCGAGGCCGCTATCGCCTACCACCGCGTCCAGCGCTTCAGAGTATTTTGCGAGAGACGAGCAGATCGCTCGCCTGGAAAGCCAGCGCCGAGAAGATGCCTAAGTCTTACAGTTTGCACCACGAAAACATGCCTTCGAGAAAAATTTGAAATAGCGAAGTGTTCGAATTGACTTTTTTTGTCCATAGTACATATTCCTAGTACATATTGCCACGGGCTCCACATTTTTATTCTCCAATAATAATGTTGAAAGAGTGATAATTTTATACAGTGCACTCAATATTATATTTAAGAAGTGAAAGTGAGCGTTTTCGAAATCTGTGTTTTGGAGTGCTTACAGAGTAAAAAGTTTTGCCGTAAAAATCACATATTTATGTAATGGTCGTTTTGAATCACAATATTCTAAAAAGTCTCGTCCGCTTTTTGATAAAAATAGTAAGTATGTGATATCACCCTCCCACTTTTCATTGTGAGATAAGAAAATGCGAAGCGCTTGACTACTTTGATTCGATAATTATTTATTGAAATAATAGCATTATAGATATAGTTTGCCCTAGAATCGGCAAAAAGACAGGGAGTATGTTAACTACCCTTCTTTTGTTCATATATTTTAAATTACATTTAATTAATTCAATTCCTTTGAAGCCATTCAGAATTACCCCCCACTGCAGTTTTATTCTTGATTGCCTCTTTCCTATCGCGCTCATAAAATCATGAGCCTTTTCTTATATGTATATATGTGCATTTTTCTACTTAATTTTTTTTTTCAACATTGCATATACAATTTGTGACAATCGAACTTGACAGGCCATCTGATTTTTTTCCTTTTTTGGCACTATTCGTTTTGAATCAATTTCGACTTGATATTTAACAATTCGAAGAGATCTAATCCGCTTGCTTTCAGTTCTGTAGCGAGTAGTAGCTTTTTGAAATGTGTGCATTGTTTCCTACATCCTTTATACGTGTAAGTGAGCGCGTTGCTAATGATGTAACTTTGTCCCGTTCCATGTCTTTATGTATAAAACTCTTTCTAAAGTTACATCATTTCCTACATCGTGTGCGAATAATTTTCTCGCGTCTAATTTTTGTGACAAACCCACGCATTCCCCAGCATTCGAGATACATCCAGGAAATGCCGCATTCCCTCGAGTAGTAGGCCCATAACTTATGGTTATGACCTTTGCGATTACCTTCGCGCAGAACACGCCTACAGCCAGTCATCGCGTTCTGCAGAAGACACGTAGCTAAGAACCAAGCAGAGGACGAGATTCTGCGTAAAAATGCGAACTGCGCAGGCAGCATTTTCTCGTGAAAAGGTTACCTCTGTACCGTGATTCGCTTCCATTATTTGTCGCTTGCGGTGATTGGCTGTCTGCGTGCTCCGCGCGTAACCAAACCCATAGGCTCTGTGCTCAAACAGTGCTTCTGTGACGGTGTTTCTGACGCACGCTAGTCGCCACAGCGTGAATTCATTGTAGTGGTGTCGTTGTAAAGGGTGGAGATAGCGCAGGTATAGCCTTCCAGGTTGGATGGTCGCCCTTTCTCTCATCACGTGCGTGCTGACACGGGAAGACGCATTCGACGATGAAGCACATGAAAAACCCGCCCGTGTGGTTGACCCTTTACTCGTTATTGAAAGTGTTAACACAAGGAAGGACTAAACGACATTTATATCCGTTTTTTCCGCATTTAGGTTTTCACTTTCAGTAACGACTTACGTTGGCCCGCATGTATAGGAACCAGTAGACAAATTGCAGAAATCCGGCGAAGTATAGTGTAAAACTATTACCATACCAAACACAGGGAGGCCTATTTATTTCTATTGTATCCAGCTTGCACCAATCCTGGCAACCCGGACCCAGGCCACACAGTGACGACCACGGCCCGCTACAACCCGGCCACGGGACGGTGTGTGACCACCCCGTCAATGACCGGTCCCCACGACTGCCTGAATTTCGCCACTCTGGCAGACTGTCAGCGGGACTGCGGGCAGTAATGGCGGAGTCTTCGACAACTGTCAAAGACACCTTGCGGTTATGGTCGAAATAAACCGACTCTCTATCCACGAGTGCCGTCCATATTATTTTTTTACCTTGAGAACGCAAGATGTTTAACACGTGTCTGAAGGTGCGTTCGGAAAAGTAGCAGAATAAAAATGACCCGCGACATCCGAAGTGTTATATATTTGTAGACATTTTTGGGGACTTCGAGGTGTAGTCAAACTCTGTGAAGGCACCTTTCAGTGTTTTTGGTGGCACCACGAAGGTTCTGCCGGAATGCATTCATTCACACCCGATACTTCTCCAGAAGGATGAGCTTGTCCGAGTCATAGTTCGCGGCGTCCTTCTCGCTCAATCTAGCGAGTACGCCAACTGCCTCACATTGTACCAGTGAAATGCTGCGTACACGTGCCGTTAAGACATCCGATCTCGCTACTCGTCTGCTAAAAATAAACTGGGAATAATCTTTTATCGCCCTCAACTCTGCAAATGTTCGAGTTCTTTCCTTTTCGACGTCTTGACCGCGCTAGCTTTAAACTCTTACTCCAGCGTACTCGTTCTCTTTTGCCCGTTTCAACTCTAGGTCAAGGCGCCTCGTCTATTGTTCGTGGCGTTCGCGCCACTCCCGCTTCTTTGTGGCTCTCTCAGCTTCTGCTTCCCACTCATCTCTGGCTCTTTGTTCCCGCTCTTCCGCTTCACGTCTGTTTTAATCATACCCCAGCGTTCCCGTCACAACGGCTATCGTCACCACGGCCTTCTTCACCACGGCTATTCTTACTGGCTTTCCCGAGATGAGTTTAAGTCTACATTCTTCACAGATCATTTCCCAATTCCTCACACAATAAAAGCGAATCTTGCTACAGCATTGTTTCGACATTCAAGGTGAGGAAAATTAGAGCCTTTTTATAGCTACTTGAAGTATACAAAATAAAACTTCTTGGGTTTAACGTGTACTTTTTGTGTACCAAAATCTTCGGAGTTAAAATTCAATCGTCCCACATAAGCTCAAATTAGGCAGCCACGCACAGTACCTTGCCGAAGTCGTCCAAGTTCATCCCAGAGCTTCCAAATAGAGTTAAATTTAGAAGCTTTACTTCAAACCAGTTTGTTGCGAACTGACCGGCTTTCGTTGTGGAGCGGCCAGACAGCATTCGGCTGGAGAAAGGTCAATGACAAAGGTACCCGCAGGAACTGAGAGATAGATGTCGTACAACGCACCCTTTAATGCATATTTCTGGCAGTAGAAAGCACACAATAACGCAGCTCGTTGCGCCTTGCAATGGGCCGATTTTCCTCCACGAGTTAACTTGTGGGGAAATTATCGTGATCAAATAAGGGTCAAGCTAGCGCCGAAGCAACTTGGTTTTGACAAGGCACGCGTCACCAACGCTCATTGTATCGGCGACTCACGAGCAACTTTTCGACGGATCAGGGCGTAGTTGATTTCCTGCAGGTCGCAGGATCACTGAAAATATTTTCCCAGTGGCTCGAGACGTCACTGATGGTGCCGATGTTTTCATGCATGGCCAGCGGTTCTCCCCAACTAAAAAACATGCTGAAAACGATTGTTCTATGACGCGAAGATGTAGGTGGTTCTGACTACCTTCCAAACAACAAGCGTTCCCTCTCCATTCGCGGTTGCCGTCCAGCTCTCCAACTCCTTTTTTTTATTATTATTATTTCATTAAGAAATCGTCTGCCGAGTTTTTAGAGACGCAACATCTTGTTTTTTTTCATAACAATTTGCTGTCTCTTTTTCTTTAAGCTGCGGCGCAATGATTCTGTTTTCCGCATTTCTCCTAGGCGCGTCTCTTTGCGGAACACGCTTCACTGACCTTGTGAACTCTTTTACGTTTACCCCAGTCCCGACCTTCGACTTGGAATAATGTACTAATTAACGCGTGACCTTTCGAGTGGAACAGTATTTCTTCGCACCGATCTTTACCACGTTCTCTTGCACGGCGGATTTCAACGTTTTTGGCTTAGGAAGCAGTTTTAGAGAATCATTATGCTTCTTAGAATGCGTTTTTCCTGCTCACCAAACTCGAAGCCAGATTTACGAGTCATTAAAGCTTCCTTCGCCTTTCTGGTCCCGCTTTTTGAGAGGAAACTTGTGATACGTTAGGTTCAGCGCTCGCTTATTGAATCATTTCCAACTTTCCTTTTAGTACCTCAACGTCACTTTTTTTTTGGCGTCGTTCTAACTGTAACGTGTTGTACGTCTTGCCCGCGTCCTCTTCAATGCATATGAGAAACGTTACTGATTGCACCTTTTTGGGCTGCTGGTCAAAGTAGGTTGCCGTTGCGAAGAGCTCAAACTTTTGCCTTCATGTCTTCCGACTCTGCCTTCCATATCCTTTTGTGTCCATGGCGCTAGTGGATGGCAGTATAGTGTGGTGACTGGGGTGCCTTGCTTCTGGCGAAGCGGCCGCTCTGAGTCCGCTATGCCTTACAGTGAAATGAACTGGGAGCAGTCCCGTCTGGTTAACTACCAGGTCGCTCTTCTACTTCTGCTGGGTGCATCAGTTTCCAACGGTCACTTGTGACATAGTGTAGTTTGTAAGGATCGATGAAGGCTCCGCGGGTGGGCCGCTAGCACCAGAGGGACTTCGCTCGCAGCAAAGCGTTGCCGTAAAGACTTCTCGTGGAGCGCAACCTCGAGGAACGGGCGGGCATTTTTACTCCAAAGTTCGGAACCAGCACTTTGAGCCGAAAGGATCAGGATGTGCGCTTCAGGCCGGGAGGACCCGGTGGTTTTCGCTGGTATTGTTTACATCATTGTAGCTTTTCCCTCCGGCGCTTTGGGGGTCGTGGTGGAACCGCAACGTCAGACTGTGTCTGGAAGAATGCATGACGAGGAAGACCTGGTCGATGCTAGTCAAACAAGGGTCGTCTGTCAGGCTGGCCTTGTGATTTCAGGGGTGAGTTTGCTTACCAGTTAACTCGCCTTATCTTTGGCCGTGAGATATACGCAGATCGCGATGTCTGAAACGCGGGAATGTCAACTATTGCACCCATGATGAGAAAGTGAGCCGATTAGTTGTGGCGAGTCTTGTACACTTTACTCGAAAAAGTAGTTGATTACAATTACCATTACTTAAGTTTAAAAAATATTCAAATAGATTACGTCAATACTTAGGAAGAAAAGGAATTGTTCGTTATTTGAGAACTTAATTATTGCATTCCTCATTACTTCGGATTTTTAAAGAGGACACATTTGTCTGCCTATGTGAAAACGGGTCTTTAGGACTGATAATTATTAGACTGGAATCACGGAACTATATAAACTCTCTATCTGCTTAATCCACCAATATTTACAAACCGTCCTCCAGTCCGAGACTTGGTTGGAGTATTTTGCGGTAGGAAACTTGTACAAGCGAAGGGGATTCGGTAATGAAAAATGGTAATGGTCACAATTAATTTTAGCGCCTCCAAAAGTAATCAAACTACGCTTCTGGTGACTTCCGAATGAATGTATTTAAATGATTATAAGACTACTTATCAATCAATCAATAAATCAATCGATGTTTGTTTTTCTATTGTGCTAACAAACAGCTCGAAAGTCAACTGGGTTAAGCACATACACTTGAAATACACAAAAAATAGATAGTTGTAAAAAAAATGCAAGCACTCAAGAATGTATGTTTGCCCATTAAAAACACATGCATCAAAATTATCGTTCTCCAAAAGACAGGTTTGTACTATAAATATCGACGTTAGTAAATTGCGTGTTTAAAACAAGTTGGATACGCGAAACCGGTGACGCGTCTCGAATGAGGTTTGGGTTAAACACTCTTGAATCTCTAGAGTTTGTGCTAAGGGAAATGCGAAAGTGAACACAGGTGAGGAGAGTAGGGCTCTCTATTGCATTTTGAATTAGCCTATGTAAAAGCTGAACATCCCGAAAAGACCTTCGTTTACAAAAGGTGTCCACTGTTAATTTATCTAAAATCGAATTATATTCATAAAAACACTTTCTTCCAAAATATCTATCGTTCATGATGCACACAAATCGCTTTTCTACGTGTTCTTAACTTTCACCTGCTGTTATCAAGATGGAGTTCCACACGTCAGATGCAAATTTTTGTTTCGAACGCACATGGCTACTGTATAATCTCAAAAGACCGTGATGAGTGCTAAATTATATAGTTAAGCGAGGCATTATTCCCAGCGTACGTAATGATTGACTAATAATGAAGTTTACAGGAGAAAGAAAAAAAGAAATCAATTTCAAACTCTTTCGTCGGCTCATCCCGAAATGGGATGAGCCGACGAGGGATTTAAAGCAGAAACACCGCAAGAAAAATTTGTTTTATGCTGAAATTCCAGAGCTAACGCTCCGTAATCGAGCCTGGTCGAGGGACCTCAGCGGACAATCTTTCGTAATCATAATTTAACCCTGCGAGCCAGCCAACTATAAGTCTGTAAGCTCACATCCGAGCCCCCCCCCCCCCCCCCCCCCTTCCCAACCCCGCCCTGGGGAAGTAACATTTACAGTGTTCTCATATTCTGTACTTTTCATTCCCTACGAAAGTATTATAATATTTATAGAAAAGCAACACCAGTTTTCAACTAAGTTAGCCGTCGACGGCCAAGTGAGCAACTTCGTCTTCGACACAAGAACCACTCGGCTTCGCACTTCGAAGTTCGTGAGCTCATCCGGACCCGGCACCCCGCACGGTGCAAGGTGGCCCACGAACGTGTACTTAGTTCACATAGCGTCTCGTTTGTGAATAAATTTTATTATCCAAAGATCGGGTTTATATTCCGATAGCAAGGTTTCTCTAATTCCCCGGCTCCTCAACTTTACATTAGTGTACACTGCGCTACAGATTATTACATGTGATGTCTTATTTCAAAGAGGAGAGTTAATTTGTTAGCACAATATGACGTTAAAAGTGCATTGATACAGTGTGCAGATATAAAGGGTTATCAATGACGCAATCAATCAATGAATCAATCATTTTTATCACTCTAACAACAAAACATTATACTCACACCCTAGTGACATTTCATAGAAATGTCTTCCTTGAAAGAGCACAGAGCCTCTTTAGGAATGTCATGAGCGCAAATGCCTTCCTGTTATCCTTTTAGAGGTTTCTCATAGACCGACACGCTGACTTGACGACAGAAAGCTGCGGCGGCGCTGCGATTGAAACTGGGCCCGGTATTTTGGGCAGAAGCGCGCACGTTTTGCTTGGGCGAAATTGAAATTTCAGCATGTCCCAAAATTGTGTAGCCGTCAATTGCACCGAAATGTACAGCTAAAGTAGCGGAGTAATAATATTGTTGAAAGTCGAAAGCCTGTCTTGTCTGTTTGTCTTAAATGTCCCTCTTTCCTTATTGTGAATTAATAACCAACACGCTCAACCATCTACATAGCGGAGTGAGTTTCCACAATTTTCCGGTGGACTCTTGAAGGCGCAGAAGGTGGATAATATCCGTGGATCGAAAAGAATAATCACCTCGCGCGGACGACCATTTCTGCGGCAAGCACTTTCTTGAAGGCAAGTGTGACTTCGTTTCAATCTCCGTCCCGAGGCTTGCTTATGTGCAGAGAAAACGTCGTCTATTCGATAGCATCCAGATTTTGTTCTCACGGTGTTCGCGCTCAAAGCACCAGCTAAGAACCCGTGCAACCAAGCGGAAGGAGAACGGTGGTAGAACCGACAAAGCATTACTTTTTCTCGTGCATTGTGGTCATGAGAGTAAGAGAAATATCATACCTTTACTGAAGGACACTGTGTGTGTTTAATCAATTAATAATAGCACTTCCGCCGACCCACACTCTGCTGATCCCGCCGGCAGCGAGGGAACCGGCTCGAAGTAAACGTAGGCCTCGAGAGACTTGTACGCCTGCGCATTAACGGCCGTGAACTGGCTAGGCGAAAAAACTGAACACACGATTACGTGAGCCATCCACGTCGGTGGCAGCAACTTCACGTTGGAGCTTCAGCACGCTTTGTTTACGGCGTATGGATTGTCGATGCTCTATGTGCACAAGCGCAACAGTGCCCATAGCTTTGGCTTCGTTCCGTTACATCAATTGTAGTGGCGTTCGCCGACAGTACTATTTTCACTGTTGCGTCTACTGCATGAGCAGAAAATAAAATCCTGATTTTACAGTTCTGAGTCTGAAAAAGGATTCTTGGGTTTTGTGGAACTCCGTGCAAACGTAAAAGTTTTCTTACTCCGCGGTCAGAAATATTATTACCCAGAATGGTTTTCCTTACGTGTTCCCAGCTCTATGTAACAGAATTTTGCTAGCCAAGGAAGCGCCGTTACATCGAGGCTAGCTGCTTTACTTTTTTTAATGCGATGGCATTAACTCTCCCATGGAGCCAACCGACGTCATCAGCTTTGAAGCTGCGCCAAACGGTACATTCCCTTGTCCCAGTGGAACAAAGCCTGTCGTCTGTAGCATAAATCGGATGGATAGGCTCCCATTCGCTGGCGCGCGTCATCAACGAACGAGGCTCCCATTGGCTCTCGCGCAGCGTAGTTAAAAAAAAAAAAAACGCCACCCGAGAAGCCCTCTCCATCGAATCGCAGCGCACGCAGCGGCCCGGCCGCATGTAAGAGGTGTGGCAGTGCTGGCCTGATCGCACAGCCCGGTCGGGCAAACTCCGGAGAGGCTGCACGGCCGAGCTCAGCGTGGCGCGGCCACTTCACGAGACCGCGCGCTCGGACGTCGGCCGCCAACTCTGCAGTTGCGAAACGTGGCCGTCCACGCCACTACGCTGCTGGCGAACTAAGGGAGCGGAAGAACGACATTCATGCTTTCGCATTCTAAACTCATAAGTGGTGCTTAGCTGTGCCGGAAAGTTTTTCATTAATTGTAATATTCAATCTACCGGAAACCCCACTGCCTGAGAAATCGCGTTGACGGGTTTTCGGTGGTGCTTTTAAGTCCATGGGCAATACGCAAAATAGCAGCGTCCTTAGCGGTTTAGGTGCACTGTGTGAGGAGGAGACTGTCAAAGGGTAGTTTCAGCTTCGGTTTCGCCGGAATGTGCATCTGTCGTCTGTCATCTTCTCCGAACCGCCATTGCTCACGTCGTCGTGGACCGCCCCAAACACTCTATGAAAAAAATGTAGGAAAAGCGTAGAAACGACGTGTTTTCCTCCCTTCTACCGACGCACCCCCAAGTGGATACGAGAAGAAGAAAAGAACGAGACAATTTTCTCCTTCTCCCGGCAGACGAGAGAAAGGTACCGGCCTCCCGCCTTATGTTCTTTCGATTTTGTTTTTCGAGCTCGTCGCGCGCGCGCTTTGATAAATGTTGTTCAGTTGATTGAACTTCAGCGGCAGCGAAGGCCGCCTGTGATTCCGTCTCCCAGTCCAAACGTGCCGAACATTTCGGTTATATTGGCATTTTTACTACTAATTTTATCAAGCGAGCAAACGAAGCCGCTAGGAGCAGCGAAGTTACGGAGAGGTGCCAGCAGCGCTACATGCACTGTGCTAAGATGGCCGTCTCCTGGTTGTGTAACCTACAGTATATCCTCGCAGTTTTCCTACTGTAGAACCACTTTTTGTATTTCGTTTTTAATGTTTTCTTTTTTTAAAATGGCGGCCCCTATAGCATTTTGTTTACTGGCTTTTCGCGTCCGCTTGCGTTGCGCCTTCGCTTTGTTGTGACGTGCGCACCACTTACGACAACACAAGTAATTTTTTCACGCAAGAGTTATTTTAAGCAGGCAACTGTTTATTTTCGCTCTACATACTACAATTGATACAAAAACGTAACAAACACTACATGCAATGATGTGGTTCTTCACGGGTATTAGCGAACAGACACGGTAATACAAACAGTTTGAATGTTAGCCTTCAAGATACGTTCATAAAAATATTAGAAACCGAAGATCAATAAACATAGTCTAAACAAGCAGAGGTAAAGTCGCGGTAAAGGCATTTCAAGACAGCTATTTATAAACTATGCAAAAAAATGCACAGGCGCTACATTGCTTCATATACTTATGAATATATTTCGACAGTCATTTCTCCTGGTGCTCGCAATGAAGCTTTGCATGTTGTCTGTATATTATTAAAATGTTTCGGCCTTTTTCTGTGCGAAAAATGATAACGCATGCTTTGGCTTACAGCTATTTACTATACGGTGTTACCATCTTTATGGGGTGCTCCCTCTTCTGACGTGCGAGAATTGACTCCTTGCTAAGAGATATTTTGAAAAGTGTTTCGTTTGACAGGCCAGATGTCTCAAGCGCGTGTATATTTCAAAAGCTCCGTCTGCCATCTTTTTGGGGTCTTTTTAGAGAAACTGTTGTGCTTCACCATTTCTGGCATTCTAGTTTTATTACAGCCTACATTGCGCAGCGACCTATGAGGCCATCGCTTATTGTGAGCGCACGAGAGTGTATTAGGTTCCGCAAATATTTTACAGCCTACCGGAACCCTTTCAATCCATAACTTCGAGGCAAAAGCTCAGGAAGGCATTACGGAATGTAGGGCGGTGAGGTAAAGCTTTATTGCCGTTGTTTTTTCATGGTTATCAAAAATTTTTTTTCTTTTCTTTTTCTAGCCCTCCTTGTGATTCCCAGAACGTGTAAATTTTGAAAGTGAAATAACTTTTTCCACTTTCTTAGAACGTACCTTACTGCATTGTGCCTTTCTTTTGTATCGCCACCTGCCGATCCAGGTCCACAAGATCTTGCGGCTTTCACCGGCTCGCTATTGCATTTTTAAAAATATTTTCTCAAATAAAACTATGTTCTATACTATGTTCTATATAACGAGGGTATTTACAAACCAATTGCTTTAACAGTAACCACAGGATAATGTGGTTAATATAAAGCTGTTTTTGAAGGTGCATCATACCTGTCCGTCCTTATCTCCCCGAGATGAAAATCCCACATACCTGGTCAGTCTTCTATGAGGTATGTTGCATCTAGCCCAAATTCAGCACCGAGGCTGACGGCATCTAGGGGAGCCATTTCGAAGCTGCGTGAGTTTTTGTCATAAAAGCACATTTTGGACTTAAAACACGCGAAACATAACTTATCTCTTCGGTACTGTTACTAATGATCAATAAACAATTATCTGTGTGCGGTACTTCGTTAAAATATAGACGTAAAACTATAAGGTCTTGTGTAATGTTCACCAGGCGGCGGCAAAATGACGTCACTTTCAGCTGGCCGTTTATCACGCTAATGCTTACTACCTCGTTGGAGGAGGCAGACACAATAGGGTTTATGCAAACCATGATGATAACAGGAGCTGCCCGGCACCAGTGTCGCCCCGATTTCTGGCTTGACGTGGCTTCCATGCTGAAGTGGCTAAAGCCTGTCACAGCCAACGCTAGCCACGGCAGCATTGCTTCGTGCGATTCGTGCTGCGCAGCGTGACGCGCATTGTTGGGCGTGAATT
This sequence comes from Ixodes scapularis, assembly GCF_016920785.2. Classification (NCBI taxonomy): domain Eukaryota; kingdom Metazoa; phylum Arthropoda; class Arachnida; order Ixodida; family Ixodidae; genus Ixodes; species Ixodes scapularis. Next base: position 154,114,572 of record NW_024609846.1, read on the forward strand.
GGATCGCATATCAAATATTTAGGTGGACGGTCTGGATTAAATTCGGGACATACAGCTGCCATCCCAAGGACGATGCGGGACTGGGGACCTTTAATAAAAAGTCGCGAAAGTTGCTGTCTGCTTCAATTCGATAAACCACACTAGCGCCAGTTGGACCTTTAGAGTTCATTATTTTAACTCTATGTGCTTTTAAGGTCAGAGTAACGTAAGAACATTCGGTTTATTCATTATAAATAATGCTTCGTGTCTTTTCGATAAAAAATGGTGTCTTCGTGGCGCGGCCAGAACGTGATTGACATTTAGACAATGAAATAGGCCCTAGGATTTCGTTGCAGAGTCACTTTAAAGGGCCGATGCAAGGACGTCTGCACTTTGCGCAAACAACGCTTAGAACAGATCTCTGACTTATAATGACCTGTGAAACACCCCTTCATTTTTCACCACACGCACTGGAGTTCGCAAAAAAAAAAATAACAAAAAACGAGCAGCGTTCACCCCGTCAACTCGTCGGCAGAACAAGCAGCCACGTGATTTGGAGCCCCTTATATGCCGCCAATGTTGATCATAGCCACGCGCTGGGGTTGGAAAAGCACAGGAGACGCGCTGAATTCTAGACATTGTTATGGTTCTGCTATTGTCGTCATTGCAGCGATCGGACACGGACCACTACCCGAATGCTACACGAGCTATCGATTATCACGAGTTCTAATCGAATGCCCACACAATACTCGGGTCCAATGTATGAGCGGAATTCGAATGTCGTCACTGGGCGGTGCTGCGACCGCCCAGCTACGTCATCAAGTTTTGCGAACGAGAAATTGAAATAAAACGCTCGCGTTTGTCCTTGACATTACACAGCAACAAATGAGCTTCTTTGCCAGAGGAGTTGCGTGCGAGTTTCCTTGAGCCGCACTAGTAACAGTGAGCTCTTGTAAAGTGAAAAACATTCCAGTTGAATATTTTGGCACGGCCCCTTTAACCCTCAACTCAAAAGCGACATGAGAAGTCATCTGGTCGTGACATGCTTGGCCACCGGACGTGATGACTCCAAGCTTCCACTGTGCTTTCTAAGCACGCCAGGAAACTCGTCATTCGCAAGTTATATTAAGTACCATCACGGCAATCCTTGGCATGTTGCTCAATTATACAAGCATTAAGGAGAATGCCGGGAATGTCAGACTACGCGCAGCATGCACTCGCCTTCTCCATATAAAAGATTCGAATGACCAAAATAAGGCGTTCACGAATGTGCTTGCAAGATGATATATGTTTTAGGCCTTGGCCTTAGAACAGTTATTGCTGCACCGGTGGAAAAAACACATTTAGGTGATGACTTCGGCCGCTCTTCCCGCGAGGAGCGAGCGACCAGGTCGTGTTCTGTGCTAGCCTAGAACCAGGGGTCGTTAGTTGCGCGCCGCCCCGGAGAGCACTGCGGTGTGGGGTACCTCCTCGGCAGCCACGGTGACGGCGGCGTAGCGTGCTCGAATATTTCGCTGTGCGGTGGTGGTGGTGTGCGGCCGGTAACCGCGTGGTGCATTATGGGAAACGTCCCATAATGCACCGCGCCGAAACGTCGCGAGGACGGGAGGAGGAGAGGGTACGAATATGGAGGAGGGGCATACACTCTCATCAGTACCCTCACCTCCTCCTCCTCAAGAGCTTCGCTCTAAATCGGCGTTGCAGGAAGTTGTAAATATACTTCAATTTTTTGTCTCATTAAACAATACGCGATTAGCAAAATCCCAATTTATCTCGGCTCGAAATTAATTTTGTTGTCTTTTTTTTATACTGCATTCCATACATTGACATTGATAACACTGCGGAGACCGTACATCATTTTTATTTTGCTGCATTTCCGTTCGAACCTTTAGACCAGCGTTCGCCATCCTCTGTTATCAAGATGGAAGAATAATATGGACGACACTCGTGGATTGAGAGTCGGTTTATTTTTCCCATAACCGCAGGGCGTCTTGGGCAGTTCTCGAGGACTCCGCCATTACTGCCCGCAGTCCCGCTGGCAGTCTGCCAAAGTGGCGAACCTCTGGCAGTCGTGTGGACCGGTCACCGACGGGGTGGTCACACATCGCCCCGTTCCCGGGTTGTAGCGGGCTGTGGTCGTCACTGTGTGGTTTGGGTCCGGGTTGCCAGGATTGGTACAAGCTGTGGGTAGTAAAACACAGGGGGGATAGGTGATGCTTCGGGTGTTGGGTATATACCGAAAAAGGAAAGCAAAAGAGCGGTGGCTAAACAAACACAAACTTAAACTGAAAACCGACACGAAAACGTTATTTTTATTTGAACCGGATCAAAACCAAATATGTAAAGGAACATTTGACACTGAACCCAAACCGGAACGACAGCACGATCTCAAGTGGCGATTACCGGCTCATCAGGAAACGGTTCGGCGTAAAGAAATCTGAGCTGCGCCGGATTTTGCGCGTGGCGATTGATGACGTCAGTGGCCCGGTGTTACCTAAATACACGGCAACAATGCAGAGACAAGTCAGGAACGAGTAAACGAATAAATCAATTTCGCGCGTATACACCCGCCCTGCACTTGGCGTCGGGAAGTCGGTTTGGAGGAGCAAGCTGGCTATGCTAGGAGGCAATATTAAAGTTTTTGTTTGTTTGCTTTCATTCTGCTAAACAATGCTTCGCAAGAAAAGAGGAAAATAACATGGTCCCCAAATTAAAAACGAAAGCCGACGCGCTGCTTGGGGGTGCTCGTTCTGTTGTTCTAGAAAGCCAAGGCGGAACCTCGCTCCGAGAAGAGAGGAGCGGCAATGTAAAGCGAGGAGTCGCCTGTCACATAGAAGCTCAGGCTCCTGGACTCTGATCGCCCGGTCGACTCCGATGCACCTTACCATGGACTACAAGGCTGTTACGAGCCATCGATTCCGAATATCACAATCATTTTACCGGATGTTGTAAGTAAACGCGAGAAAACACAAAAAACCTCCTACCAGCCTTCTGTCATACCCAGATATTTTGGCCGCCAAGCGCGTCTTTTTAACCTTTTTAAAGATAGCAAGAGTGTGAGTGTATATTGTTGAAAGGCGCTAAAAATGCGCGAGGGTGGATAATTCGAAAACTCTGGATATGACACTCAAGATGCGCAAAAGCGGTGATTTCGAAAACTCTGGATATGACGCTGAAGATGCCCGAGAGCGGAGATTTCGAAAGCACCGGGAAGAAGGGGCTTCAGCCGTACTTCGAAAGCATTTTTTCCATCCTCTGTGCACCAAATTGAAAAAAAAAATTGCGTTATTCGTGATCGTGGAGGCCAAGTATAGACTATCTAATTCGTTTTTCTCAAATACAGACGCGCTTTAGTTTACCTTTTAACGACTGAAGTCTAAAATGTTTCGTTTTAGACGTTTTAGATTATGGTTTACCGACTAAGCTTAGAATTTAACCGATGTTGTCAATAACGGCACGAATGGATACGCAGGGCCCAGTGCGGCTTTGTTTTCCACAAGAAGGAAAAGCTTGATTTTTTTTTTCTCTTTTACAACTGCTGTGAAATAACCGGTAGCGAAAAATATAGGGTGGTTCAAGTCACCAGGCTCGATCTAAAATGGGCCATAAAAATCGACGCCTGCACGTAGCAATCTAAACTTTTCGTCAAAGGTTTAATTCACAGGTCGGTTTTTTCTTGTAAAATTTCAAAGCGTAGCTCTCTTTCTGTAAAAAATAAGGCCATGAAACTTGCCAGGGTCTACGGCCGGCAGCAACGCAGACGACAGGAGTCCAGTAGCAGCGTGTGTTTGGCGTTCGTATTGATAGATGGCGCTACCTCCTTATCGCGACGGCTCGCGAACACCGTGGTTTATTAAAATGAATATAATTTTTTTAAATGTACCTTCGGTTACAAAATGAATGCGAACAATAAAAGCAAAACTTAATGTAAAAAACGCGTCTGCATAACGGCGGCGCTTTTGCTGCCAACGGATTTCGTCTGCGTGTCGTCTGCTATTTTTCGCTGGTCGGCTGCACCTTCAGACGCTGCTCCCGACGCATCAATCAATGCGAATGCCAAACACAACCCGCTACTGGACTTGGTCCTCTGGGTCGCCACCCGCCGTAGACCCTGGCAAGTTTCTTGGCCCTATTTTAAACAGAAAGAGAGCTATGCTATGTAATTTTACAAGAAAAAACCAACCTGTGAATTACACCTTTGACGAAAAGTTTAGATGGCTGCGTGCAGGCGTCGATTTTTACGGTCCATTGAACCACCCTATATATAAACCCTAAGCGAATCGATAGGGATCACAACCTTCGGTTGTCAAGCTGGCACCCAATCTGAAAATGTTCCTTGCACGGTGGCTAGACTAGCAATTGTACCGTGGCTGCTCTAAAATTCGTTGATTTGAAGAAGAAACGCATATACTTATTAATGTTTTGTGTGCAAATATTTATTGCTCAGTGAGCGAAGTACTAATTGTGCTACCTATGTGTGTTTAGGAAGCCGGAACCTAGTAAGGTTCAATGAGCGTCTAATGTCTCAGCTATAGATAAGTGATATTTGCCAGTGCAGTAGCGCTGCTTGCCTGGGGTCTGTCAGGTGCATAGCGACGTAATGATACACGACATCACGCCGGTACATGGTTCTTATACAGATCGAAACGGGCATGGGTGGGGATTAAAGCCACGGAATTTCTCGATTTAATCCGCACCATTGAGCCTAGTAGTCGCGAAGTAGTTTACGGCATTTGAGCAAAACGACGCGATATAAAAAGAAATATAGTCGCACTCAAACTGCTACTTCGGGCCTTGCAGTCTCAGAGCCAACAAAAAAAAAAAAAAAAAGCAGATTGTTTACATGGTCTTTACGTTACATTATTGTACCATGATGGCAGTCAGTGCTACCTGTTATATTCTAGAACAGAAAATTTGGTAGAGACATTTAAGAGTGCTTACTGTAGGAATGCAAAAGCAATCCTACGCGCGCAGCGCGTTCTTACAAGCAGCGAGCCACGTCTTCCTTTCGCACACGGCGCTCCGGCGGTGACATCACGCTGCCCCACTACACAGGCGTAGCTAACCCTGGCGGCTTCACTACGACTTCCGGGACGAAGCATTGCGTTGCTGTGCTTTTGTAGTAGCGTAGAAAATTGATCTAGCTGGTATTTAGAACACATAGCTAAAACAGCGCACAAGCACAGGAGGAAGAAAATAGAAGACAGGAAAGAGTGCGGACTCCCCACTAATCAATTGTGAAAGAAAGGGAAAGAGGAAGCTTCTTCTTTTTACCTTGTGGGCGCGCGTGGAATTAATGTCTGAAGCTTCCTCTTTCTCTTTCTTTCACAAAACATAAGTTGGGAGTCAGCTCTCTTTCCTGTCTTATTTTCTTCCTCCCGTACTTGTGCGCTCTTTTAGGTATGTCTGCTGTGCTTCTCTTTGTGTTTTATTTCTGAGGCGCGCCTGCACTGATCTTAAGCGCACCCGCCGGCTTCCGTGACGAAACATCTGAGATGCGGTGCCTTCCTTTCTGTTTTATTGAGAAAGGGGAATTTAGGTGCAGTTTTTCTGCTACAGAAGGTTACAGACAACGGCTACAGACAACGCCGGCTTCGCTCCATGAGCCAGTTAACGTTTTCGCATTAAAACATATTCTGTGGTGCAAGACGTATGCTGCAAAATGTACACACTCAGCAGCACGCCACCACAATGCCAGGTGCCATGACATCCGTGTAAGCTATGTATGGGTACGCCCATCAGACATTCACAATGTGTTTTCAGAAAAAGCGGAGCAACTTGCGCACGGATTCATCCGCTGTATTTTGCGGGTAACAAAACTTGGTGACAAGCTTTGCAGATTAGTTTTTGCGCCGTTCAGCGCCTTCTTCGAGATGCGTTTGGTCACTCTGCAGATTTGCGGATAAACAAACTGCAGCAATACAAGAAATAAAAAAAAAATCAGTGATGACATACCCGTCATCACTCGGTAGTAAGATATAAATATTTCGCTGCGAGATCAGTACCCCTTTTAGCTGAGGTGAATGATGAGAATGATACTAGTTGTGTCCTGGTATTCGCGACTCCAGCAAAACGGACGCCGCCAAGCGGGAAAACCGGGAACCAGTCGGTCCAGGTCGCTCCGCGCCCCGCCGCGTCTCTGATGGCTTTCGCGGACACGTGCTGTCGGCGCGGGGGCGAGCAATGTAATTTGACGAAGGTCCGAAAATTTTTGAAGTTTGCCCGATTGTTCATTAGTGGGGTGAAGCCTCAGTAGATTGTTTCTTTCCATCACGTGTTTGAAAGCCCGTTTACTCCACAACACACGGTCGCGTGCTTTCATTTTTTTGGATGAGGAGGAATCACGGAAAAACGTTTTGATTTCTAGTCTGTCTCTAATCACATTCAAAGTGACGACTGCTTGGTAACTGATAAGTGGTTTCTTTATAAGGATGTAGAACAGTGGACTGAGGTCGACAGACGAAGGGTTTCACTGGAGGGAACACCAATGTTGCAGTCAAGTGAATGGGAAGGTTCGATAGCTGCTTTCCTTGAGTTTGGTTGTGCTCGATTAGCTTCAAGTTAATTTGAGCCACTAACGCCGGCCGGTGCGTTGGCTATTCATCTTGGCGGCTTTTCGCCGAAAAAGACCACATTGAAGGAGTTGGGCTAATTTCGAAATTACTTGATTCAGAAAACCTGCTCGCTGCATATGATTAATGAGGGAAATTATCTGCTTTCGAAAGGTGGGGGACGCGTCTCGCAAAGTTAGAAGCTGTCATGTCTTTAGGATCTATCGCGCCTCCAATATTTATATTATAACCCCTGTCGAAGCCAGCAGCAATATACGTCTACATTGCTCAGGTTGGCCGGCTACAAAAAATACTCATTTTATCCGTTCAGGATTCGAAGTCAAGTTCAATGCAGAGAGGTCTGAGTGAATCTCCGATGAAGACTCTCCCTCAGTTTGTCCGCATTTGTCTCCGTTCTACCGGCTAGAACCATTTGGCTAAGTTTAATTAGTAGCTCTCTGTCTGTCAAATATACTTTTATTCAGCAGTTCACCTAATATTTAGTCAACTAAGTTCATATTTCAACCCGAAGAATATGCTAATATCGCTTTAGTTGGACATAGTACATAATATAATACATAATCCGCATATTCATCAAAATGACTTCTCGATTGCTACTAAATCGAGAATTGAAATAAGAGTATCAGCTGCTTAGTGAAGCGCCAGCGAGTTGACATGCTCCTTGGCTCAAGAAGCGCTTGCTTAATTTTCGTAATTTTCCTGCAGCATGCGTTCTTGACCGAGCACATGACTGGAGCTGTTTCTTGAAACGCGGACAGGCACAAAAGCTCAATTCCGCGGACAGATAAGTCGCATGGTCGAGGCATGCGAGTTAGCTAAAAATTACTCTCGGTGGAACAATTTTATAGCCCTCGCCGCTATCCTTAGATGATCAAAACTAATTAGAGTCTATTACCGTTTCTCCGGAGCCCATAGTTTCGGTTTTGATCGAAGTCTTCGAAACGAAAGTTTGACATGAAAAGAACAAAATACATCGGCAAAACAAAACTATACTCGGCAAGTTTATGCGCACCGGCTACACTTAATTGTCTCAGTTCAAATACCCATAAAATTGGGCATTCAACAAAAGAAACTTTGTTAAATTGAATGCGCCACCCATTCAGGCGGCCCGGCCGAGCCGACGCGACCTGGACTCAGCCGCCATGTTTGTTTGGTGGTGGCGCCACCTATAGGTCGCTGGAGTCGCGAATACCGGACTAGTGCTCCAAGTGAGAATTCCAAAATAAAGCCACCCTGCTTGTTCCACGCAAGCAGAATTGCTGCACAGCACCATAAAACCGGAGTTGAACAAGAACAGAGTCACTCACCTTGGGGATAGGCGCACGTGTGTTGAGCACTGTCACGCAGCTTAGCATCTGAAGCCGAGATAGAAAAGTACACCATTAGGTTATCTTTTATCAGTGATCACCGAAAACGTGCCTATATTTGTTAGGCGCCACATTTTAGCAGACGGAGGTGTTTAGGACGCCTGTCATCAGAGTTCCTAGATAAAAGGCGCACTTTGTGTTCTCTACCCGTGCCCACCTTTGTTAGAGAGTTTTAGTGAGTCGTTTCGACACTCATGATTCATCGTCGAACGCTCAGCCGATAAGAATGATCATGCGCGCGAGTCGTCGGGGGATCCGAGATGCGTTTCTCATTCGTCTCTCCCACTGCAACTTCTGCAGTCGTCCCCGCAACGCAACAACCACCGTTGACGACTCAAGAGAAATGCAAAAGTCGGCCCCCTCCGCCTGCCAAGCCCAGAGTTAGGCTTACCACAGCGAGAGGCCATGTGCCATCCTGTTACATCAACTTCGTCTGAGATGTCGAACCAAATGGTTTCGAAGACTACTCACAATGGCAAGCGATCGGAAATGCTGTAAACTACGCGTGTGATTAAATTTTCGTGGTCTGGGCTAGCGAGACGCCGTGGAGACCGCAAGCAGACGAATTTCTATGATACACGACGTGAACTATCGTTCAAGCTCAAGAGTACGGAGACGAATCAGGTACCTTTGTGGTCATTGCGACACATTTTACTCTAACTTCAGAGTTCTGGACATTCCTCCCGGTAAATGTTTACTCGGCCGTCTAGCTTACAACATTGTGTGCTGTGAAATCCGAGCCATATATCTAAACGCTGCCGAACGTTTCAAATATTTACCATGAGATGACGCTGCCGGTCCATCGCAATCATCATCATTTTTTAAACGGTTGCGCTGGTATTGCGATTCGCTAAAACGATTTAAATTTTAAATACGTTTTCCCGAAATGAAGCAGCTTCACCGCGCATGGCACAAACGATTTTGCTAATGCTCCCTATTAAAAGGGACTGGATGACGCTGCAAAGTTTAGGGGACTAATTTAAGGGAGTTAGTGCATACAGTTCTCTCTTCGCGCCGGCATGCGATTCCTCGTGCGCGTAGACTGTCGTTACTAATCGTTACTTTCGAGCATGATATACTACTGCCGGAGTATATCATGCTATGCATCGTTGGTATATCGGCCAATAGTGAGGCAAGGGTGTCAGAGAAAATTGCTGACAATTCGGGCAAAAAATGTCCTACTTGTTAACGAGCGCGTCCTTATTTTGTCTTTGTTTGTTTGTATGCTAGGACCTGATTGTCATATACTCTAAGGCCTGCTTACAGTTCAGCGACAAACAGTCAAACGCGACTCGCACAAAGGACTTGTTTAGGTTTTTCTTATTGTTAGGAAAACATCCTTTTGTTTCTTTTCTTTAGAGTATACTGAAATGGCCATAAAATAGAATGCGTGAGAATTAGCCGATAGCAGACAGATAGAATAAAAGCACTAAAGTTGCTCGGTAATACTCCACTCATGCGTGTTGAGGGAACAAGAATGCAAAATATGGAGCAACAAGAGACGTGGAACGCGGCCGCGCCGTCGTCTGGTACATACCACGCGGTGTCAGTCCACACCGAAGGACTCATAAAAGTGTCAGCCATCATGGCACTCTCCCTATTTTAGCACGCTCCAACACTGCCAGTCACTGCTGGAGGTGACCACGTATATGGTGATGGCAAGAGGAGTGGCCTATCATGACCACACTTATTGTTTTATAGTAGTATTTTTATCGGGGTTTGTACGGGTTGATGCTGCATTCTTATTGTTCGCTAGCTCTATGGACTGTGCACCGAACACAAGAAGAAGAATATACTCACTGCACGCCACGGCGAGGCAAAGGACTAGCAGAAAGGCTGCCTTGGTTGCGTACGCAAACTTAGCTGCCATATCGCTCGAGCTTGTCGTTATGAGAACTGATGAAAATGACTCACGCTGAATAGGCTGATAAGCGGTCTTTTATACGCTTACTCTACCACGCAATCTCCGCTCTGTGTCGTTCTGAGTGGGGCGACAACACATTTTAAGATAATTTGTCTAACTCGAAATGCGAACGTCCGGTAATTTTTACGGGAAGGATGGAACCACGCGATAAACTCTGTGACGCACGACGAAGATAATTTGTTTTCTATTTCGTCCACTTCCCGTCCCAGTTGAGGACAGACTTTGACACTGCAATAGGCTCACTGCACGGCACTTACCTTCGACTGTTTGGCAAATGTTCAACAAAGGAGGATTGAGCACGTCTGTTTCCCACCTCGTAGTCTCAATAACTTGGCCAATTATAAAAACAAAAAAAAAACTTCTCCATCCTGTGTCAGAATTGCTGGGTGTTGTTGCATGCACGTGGCGGACATTACTATTTCTTTTTTTTCTTTAACAATTCAAACATTTTGACAGAGACCGACACTGATGCTCGATTGCCTCATGGAATCACTATATAAGAGTCCCTTTATCGCCATGTGCAGCACGTTTCCAGATCATCACGAGTCGTATACACAAGGAACTAACTCGACATGGCAGCTAAGTTTGCGTACGTTTCCAAAGTGGCGATCCTGCTGGTTCTCCTCTTCGCCACGGCGTGCCGTAAGTACTTCGGGCATGTATATTGTGTGCATTACTTAGCACTGGAATGAACAGACCAGTGTCTGCTCTGTTCCATGGGCGCCGCCATGTTTGCTTATGCTGACGTCATGACACAGAAGGGGGGCTGCGTTTTTTAAAAGACTCAGTTTTTTTAGAAACCTTTGCCCATATCGTATACATCGTTTCAGCCTAGGTCCGAGCGCGGCCGATGTTATGAGCCGAAGGGCCAATAAACAGCGAAAGAGGCACAACGTCATGGTGTGCTCTCTGCAGTTGATAGAAAGAGCCGGTATTCGACGTCTCTCTTTGCGTGCTCCTCCGCCGGCTAGTCCTATCAAGCGCAGCGAGCAGGCCATGACGTTGCGATTTTTGCGCTGTTTGATTGGCCCTGCGGCTCATAGCATCGTCCGCGCTCGGACATAAGGTGAAACGAAGTATAGTGCAAGAAGGTAAGAAATGCACAGTCACGAAGCTCCAAGAACCACACCGACACCAAGTGTGTTGTAAAAAGCAAAACAATTGTTTTATGCGCAGCCCCCCTCTTTACGAGAGCCTGCGTGTGAGATTATTAGTTTCCATTTTTATCGCTGGGGGCTAGGATATCGGACACTGGTCTATAGACCGAAATATGGGGCTCGCAAAAATCACCAGTTAAGTGAGTCCCTCGGGGATGAACTTTTAGATGCGGAGCATCTCTTGCTCGGGTTTATGTCCCGCGGCGTCGTAGTCCGCACTCACACTACGCATGCGCAAATCTCCTCCTTTACTCTCTCCATCAGCTGCGCGTTACTCTCTCCGCTCTCTCTACCAACTGCGTGCACTTCGCGAGCGTTCGCTTCTACTCACACCGCGCGCGAATGCTCAACTCTCCTCTTCTAGTCTCCTCTCCTGCAAGTGTGAATATAAGCAGTGGTAGCGAGCTGCGCGCGTTCGAGGGGAGGAAGTGGCCGAGTGGGCTAACGCGTCTCAGCTCGGAGCGTGGAGCGAATGTTTGCGCTGGGAACCTCCTAGGTTCGATCCCCGCCGCCCCCGCCCGTTTCGATCTGGATGAGTTTCGTACCGGCACGCGTTCGTGTGATCACTACTGCGTGATGCACGTTAAAAAATTACACCATCTTCCCGAGGGGAACCATGAGGTGACGCGGAGCATCGCGGAGTTTCCAACAACGTTCACGCGATGTGTGGTAACCAACGCAAGTTAACAACGTAATAACACGCAAGTTAACAACGTTACTAACACCGTTAATAACGATCCGCGATGCTCCGCATCACCCCATGGTTGCCCTCGGGAAGATGGTGTAATTTTTTACTTGCAAACCTGTTGTCGATGTATATCTGTTGCACCTTCTCTCAGGGTACGTATTCGTCAAGTGATCGGGTGATATCAAAGATACACATCGAGCGACAGCGCACCCCGGCGGGGCAAGGGGGGGGGGGGGGGGAGGGGAGGAGAGAGAAGATAACCGTCGCTTAATCACCATTTTCAACGCTTAACGAGCTTGCGTTAATTTAGTTGTCAAAGGATAATTAACGCCCCGAAGTAACGATACTTCAAATACTTTGGTGCTTAACTTCATTGTTACCAGTTATCAGAAGCTTTATTAGAATTTAGAGGAAACACTATTCCTTCCTTCAGGAATAATAAATAGATCAACGACATAGCAAAACAATATCGCCTATACTCCCTGTTACCACATCTAATGCTCAGGAAGGCGCGTTTTTCACTGCTAACAATCGCCAGTACTATTCCTTTTCAAAACAGCTTCAAGCAACATTGGGGGTCACCATTTCTATCTATCATGAAAGTAATTCACGGACATTATGACAGCAGTGCTTTAATCGGTTTACATCCGCTAAACTCTACAACCTGTAATACTTGGAATTTGAGCTGGAAAACTCCCTGCCACTTCGCATTTCTCTAGGTGTTGAGTGATCTTGGGCATGTAACGCGATTTCAAACTTGGTCAAGATTCGTAATCTGGTGCGAGTAAAAATCTTTATTCTTAACCTTTTTTTTATTCGTAAAGTCGTGTTAATGTCCGTACGGCTAAATTTTACTTCAGCTTTCCAACAAGTCAACGCGTCCGCGTTTATGTTAAAATCACTTCAGTAGAGCCACTAAATGCGCAAACTTTATGGCATATTATCGAAAAATATTAACGCTTAAGTTTTAACCGAGCAATACCTAGAAAGGAAAAAAACATACTTAGGAAATCAGAGAGTTCCAAATCTTGCTGACACTTCTTATTTTTCTGCGTACACGTTGGATCGCGGTCTTTGATTTTTACGTTGTTTTTTTTCTTTTTTTTATTAAGGGGATTAACTTTTGGTAACATGACTTAAGAGATGTAAGTCACGTTAGGGAACGAAAATCGGATAAATAAAATGAGAAACGAAAACTTTAAAACAAACGATTGGGATCAAACATGTACGCCTAAAATTTGAAACTAAATTTTTCATTTTTCGTTTGCAAAGTTATGTGTTAACGTTTTGTTCCCACTACTGCTAAAACAATATATTCTCTTGTTCATCAAAAAACCCAGTTTATGTTTTGACGTGCAACCTTCTATAAGCATAATACTTTTTCAGAAACACGGTGATTTGTGGGAAGTCCGTGACAAACAGCTCAAAATAAAAAGGTATCTCAAAGTAACTTTTTAAAAGTACTTGACGCTTATCGCTGGAGTTGTGAAAGGACCTAAAGTTTTCTGGTTAACAAAATATAAAAAAGACGCGACCGTCGATTGGCGGCGCCACTAGAGCGACAGCAATCGCCAACAAAAAATATTTTTGGTAATGTTTTTTTATTATTATTTTTTTTCTTTTCTTTTAGAGATCTTAATCGCAAAAGGAGGGCGCAGCCAACAGGTGGGGAATCGGGGCTAGTGCAGTATGCCACCGCTGGGGGAGCAATTTGGGGCCTGAAGAAAGTGTTCCTGTTAGGATATTTTTGTGGACAGCGAAATAATCTTGCTTGTCCCCATACTTCATTTCAGAAGCGGATCGTTCCAACTCTCGGCACACTTGTGCTTACCCTCAAGGTATGTAGTGATCCTGGTACCCTCTTGTCGCTCATGTTCTAATGCCGTGAGGGAACGTTGCTCGCCTGTAGAACAAGCACGAACAGTTGCACGTGACGTCATTCAAAGAGTTATCACCACCAGAGAAGAGGAGAAGAGGGAGTTCCTTTCTTATCAGGATCCTCTTTTGTTCCTCCCGGATTTGCACATACGTCCCGATTCTCGTCCCAGAAGATTATAGAACATTAACCCGGCCGTCACTCAAAATTCTTACAAAAGCAGTTTCCTTTTCCTCCTCTTACATGGTGGTCAAAAGTATGCGATGTGACGTCAGTGAAACAAATCCCGGCGCTGACAGTTAAATCGGCTGTAAAAATGGGTCCTTGCACGTAGAGGTCTCAAGTTTTTATCAAATCTGTAATTTGGCACGTCAACGGAGATGGTGAAGTTCGCGACGGTTTTACTTGTGGGGCGATCTCCTGATACGACTGCGAGCAGACGACGGAGTCACCTGCATTCGACGGAGCTCGTCTGCTCACTGCGCCTATTGGAAAATAAGACCACAAGTATCACCTTCGCTAACTCAGTTGTCCAGCTGATGTCCTCTGCGCTGAGCTTGGCAAGTTCATTGCGTAATTGCTTTCAGAAGAGGATGCCTACGTATTACAATGTGGCTCATGAAAACATGCCTTCGATGAAAACTTGAAATTCCAAAGTGTAGGAGTCGACTTTTTTTGCCTGTAGTATATATTGCCAGTATGTATTTCCACGGGCTTCTAATTTTTATTCTCCAAAAATAATGTTCAAGATGTGATAATTTTTATACAGTGCACTCAATACTATATCTAAGAAGGGGAAGTGTGCTTTTTCGAAATTTGTGTTTGTGAGTACTTTCAAAGTATAACGTTTTGCGTAAAAAACACCTATTTTTAGAGCGCAGCTCTTAGGGGCCCGTTCCCGGCTTGAGCGGCGTCGCCGTCGCCGTCGCCGTCGCCGTCGGCGTAACCGCGCGGTGCATCATGGGAAATGTCCCATAATGCACCGCGCGAGTCCCCCACAGGGGTCACGTGACCTTGTGGGGGGTCACGTGACCCCCCCCCCCCCCCCCCGAGGTCACGTGACCACCTCCTCGAGGTCACGTGACCCCCCGAGGTCACGTGACCCCCGCCGATGTCGCGTGACCCCCCGATGACGTCATCGTCACTGATGACGTCACCGGCATCCACATCGTCATCGGCATCATCACTGATGACGTCACCGGCATCGACATCGTCATCGTCACTGATGACGTCACCGGCATCTGCATCGTCATCGTCATCATCACTGATGACGTCACCAGCATCCACATCGTCATCGTCATCATCACTGATGACGTCACCGGCATCCACATCGTCATCGTCATCATCACTGATGACGTCACCGGCATCCACATCGTCATCGTCATCATCACTGATGACGTCACCGGCATCCACATCGTCATCGTCATCATCACTGATGACGTCACCGGCATCCGCATCGTCATCGTCATCATCACTGATGACGTCACCGGCATCCACATCGTCATCGTCACTGATGACGTCACCGGCATCCACATCGTCATCGTCATCACTGATGACGTCACCGGCATCCACATCGTCATCATCACTGATGACGTCACCGGCATCCACATCGTCATCGTCATCATCACTGATGACGTCACCGGCATCCGCATCGTCATCGTCATCATCACTGATGACGTTACCGACATCCGCATCGTCATCGTCATCATCACTGATGACGTCATCAGTGACGTCACTGATGTCGTGACCGGCATCCGCATCGTCATCGTCATCATCACTGATGACGTCATCAGCGACGTCACTGATGACGTCACCGACATTCGCATCGTCATCGTCATCATCACTGGTGAAGTCATCAGTGACGTCACTAATGACGTCATCGGTACCCGCATCGCCATCGTCACTGATGACGTCATCAGTGACGTCAGTGATGACATCATCGGCATTGGGGGTCACGTGACCCCCAAGGTCCATGACCCCCTCCCTGGTTAGTTTAACCCCCCCCCCCCAGTGCCCTTCCCTCCTCCTCCTCCTCAAGAGCTGCGCTCTAATTCGGCGTTACAGGGAGTTGTAAGCGGCTTTCATTTTTTTTTTAGTGTACGATTTGAATCACAATATTCTAAAAGGTCTCGTCCAATTCTTGATAGTAATAGTAAGTATGTGATATCACCCTCCTACATTTGTGTGTGAGATATAAAAAAAAATGAGAAGCGCTTGACAAATTTGATTTAATAATTATTTCTTTAAATAATAACATGATAGTAATAGTTAGCCCTAGACTCGGCAAAAAGACGGGAAGTATGTTAACAAGCCTTCGTTTGGTCATACATTTTAAATAATATTTAATTAATTAGATCCCTTTGTACCCATTGAGAATTACCACCACCCCATTTTTATTCTTGCTTGCCTCTTTTCTATCGCGTTCATAAAATCTTAAGCATTTTCTTATATGTATATGTGCCTTTTTCTGCTTCAGTTGTGTCCACATTACATATACAATTTGTGACAATCGAACTGGACAGACCATTTGAATGTTTCTTTTTCTTTTTTGGCACTATTCGGTTTCAATCAATTTCGACTTGAAAATTCACAATTCTCAGAGATCTAATCCGCTTGCTTGCAGTTCTGTAGCGAGTAGTAGCTTTTTTAAATGTGTGTATTGATTCCTACATCCTTTATACTTGTTAGTTAACGCATTGATAATGATGTAACTTTGTCCCGTTCCCTGTCTTTATGTATAAAACTCTTTCTAAAGTTACATCATTTCCTACATCGTGGGCGAATAATTTTCTGGAGTGTAATATTCGTGATCAATCCACGCATCCGCAAACCTACGAGATGGCCAGGAAATGCCGTATTCACTCGAATAGTTGGAGAGGCCGTGCGCACCCTCTCCAACGTTCCAGTCAGTACCCGTGCAGGTGACGCAGTAAGGTCTATACGATTGCTTCGGTACTGATACTTTTATTTCTGTAAAACAAACTTAAAACGAAAAGTTTATAAGCTCTAAATAACCTTCTCTGTTCAGTACCAATACACTGTAACTAGGTGGTGGTCCGCCGCTTTAGGTCCAGTCGATCTGGTGACACTGCGTAGGACCACACCGACGTGAGCAGGTGCATGTCCCCATGGGGTTTGTCCAATAGCGTCAAGAGGACAAGACCTGGTTATTATGTCATCAATACTGGATCCCTGACCCGCCCAAAGCGGCAAACGCGTTGAAGCTCGAATAAAGACTCCGCAAATCGGCAGACCCATTCGTCTTGACGTCGCGACATGCTAGCGTCAGGCTCGTGTCGTGACGCGGTTAGACGCGCTGACGGTGCTTCTGACGCACGCCAGTGAACACACCGTGAATTCGCTGTTGTTATGTCGTTTGGGAGGGGGGAGATAGCGCAGGTATAGTCTTCCTGATTTGTTGGTCGCTCTATCATCAGGTGTGGGCTGACGCGGGGAGACGCATACGCCGATGAAGCGCGTGAAGAATCCTTTCATGTGATTGACCCTTTTCCCGTTAGTGAAAGTATTAACGCAAGGAAGGACAAAGCATCAAATATGTCATTTTTTCAGTCTTACGTTTGTACTTTCAGTAACGACCTACATTAACCTGCATATATGGCCCCAGTAGACACCTTGTAGCAATCCGGCGAAGTATAGTATGAAATTAGTGCCGTGCCGAACGCGGGGAGGCCCGCTTATTTCTCTTGTGTCCAGCTTGCACCAATCCTGGCAACCCGGACCCAAACCACACGGTGACGACCACAGCCCGCTACAACCCGGGAACGGGTCGCTGTGTGACCACCCCGTCAATGACAGGGCCCCACGACTGCCAGAGGTTCGCCACTCTGGCTGACTGTCAGCGAGACTGCGAGCAGTAATGGCGGAATCTTCGAGAACTGTGGAAGACGCCCTGCGGTTATGGTAAAAATAAACCGACTCTCAATTGATGAGTGCCGTCCATATTATTCTTCCATCTTGAGAACGCAAGATGGTGAACGCGCGTCTGAAGGCGGGTTCGGAAAAGTAGCATAATATAAATGGCTTGTGATATCCGAAGTGTTATATATTTTAGTAGTTCTTTAGGACTTCGAGGCGTAGGCGAACTCTGTCAAGGGACCCTTCAGTCTTTTTCGAGGCACCACCAAAGCGCTGCCATATACATTTATTGACAACCGATACTTATTCGGGAGGATGAGCTTGTCCGAGTCAGAGTTCGCGGCGAACTTCTTGCTCAATCTAGCAACTACGCCGACTGGCTCACATGGTAGCAACGTGAGTAGATTCTGCGTCCACGTGCCGTTAGGACATCCGATTTTGCTAGTCGTCCGCAGAAAGTAAATTAGGAATAATCTTTTATCTCCCTCAACCCCGAAAAGATGTGCGAGTTCAAGCATTTTGAACGTCTTGACGGTGCTAGTTTTAAACCCTCCTACCAGCGTGCTCGTTCTCTTTTGCCCATTTCAACTTTAGGTCAAACCACCTCGTCTTTGTTTTGAGGCGTACGCGCCCCTCCCGCTTCTTTCTCGCTCTGTCAGCTTCTGCTTCCCACTCATCTCTGGCTTTTTGTTTCCACTCTTCCGCTTCGCGTCTTTGCTTGAACCATAGCCCAGCATTCCCGTACTTTACCTTCGTCAGCACGGCTATCCTTACTGGCTTTGACGAGATGAGTTTTAAGTTGACATTCCTCGCATATCCTTTCCCAAATTCTCACATAATAAAAGCAAATCTTGCTACAACAACGTTTCAACATTCAAGGTCAGTGAAATTTGAGTCTTTTTTTATAGTTACTCTAAGTATACAAAATAAAACCACCTTCGGTGTAACGCGCCCTTCGAGAACCAAAATACTTTGAGTTGGAGTTCAATCGTCCCACATGAGCTCAAATTAGGCGGCCACGCACAGTTCACCACCGAAGTCGTCCAAGTTCATCCGATAGCTTCTAACTAAAGTTCTAATTTAAGAGCTCCATTGCAAACCAGTTAGTTGCCAAGATACAGCTTTCCGTTGTGGAGCGGCCAGACTGCATTAGGCTGTCGAAAAGTACAGGATAAGGGTACCCGCAGGAACTGAGAGACGGATGTCGTAATGCACTATTTAATACATATTTTCAGCACTAGATAGTACTCAATAATGCAGCTTGTTGTTACTTATAATGGACCGTTTTTCCCACTCTCCACAAGTTAACTTCTGGCGAAATAATCCTGAGCAAATACGGGTCAAGCTAGCGTCGAAGCAACGTTGATTTGATTGCGACACTGTCTATTTCAAAAGGTTCACAATTCACTGCAAGGCACGCGTTACCAACGCTCAATGTGTTGGCGACTCACGAGCAACTTTTCGACGGGTCACGGCGTAGTTGGTTTTCTGCAGGTCGCAGCATCACTGAAAACATTTTTCCAGTGGCTCGAGACGTCACTGATGGCGCCGATGTTTTCATGGATGGTCCACAATTCTCCCCAAGCATAGCCGACCAGACCTGATCACGAATGCGCTAAATTGCTCTCATCTCAAAGCAAAAATAAAATAAAAAAACATGCTGGTTCTCACGAGCTTGCCTACAACGGACGTTCCCTTTCCCGTCGCGGTTGCCGTCCAGCGATCCAACTCCCTTTTTTTATATAATTCTTTTTTGAGTGACGCAGCTTTTGACATTTTCCTCAAAAATGTGCTGTTCCTTTTTTTTTTTTTTTTCAAAGTTTCGGCACAATGATTCTGTTTTCCGCATTTCTTGTAGGCGCGTCTCTTTGCGGAACACGTTTCACTGACCTTGTGAACTCTTTTCCGTTTACCCAGCGCCGACGTTCGACTTGGAATAGTATCCTGACTTCCAAGTCGCCGTTCGTGTGGGACTGTGTTTCTTCACATTGCTTTCTACGACGTTCTCTTGGACTGCAGATTTACACTTTTTTGGCTTGGGAAGTATTTTTAGGGATTCATTGTGCTTGTGAGAATGTGTTTTTCTTCTCACCAAATTCAAAGCCAGGTTTCCCTTCCATTAATGCTTCCTTTGCCTTTTTGGTCCAGCTTTCCGAAAGGGAACTCATGAAACGTTAGGTTGAGCGCTCGCATGTTGAATCATTCCAACTTTCGCTTCCGTACCTCGACATTGTTTTTTTTTTTTTTTCGGCATCGTTCTAACTGTAACGTGTTGTACGTCTTGCGGCTTCCTCTTCAATGCATATGAGAAACGTTACTGATTGCACCTTTTCGGGCTGCTGGTCCAAGTAGGTTGCCGCTGAGAAGAGCTCGAACGTTTGCCGTAATGTCTTCCGACTCTGCCTGCCATCTCTTGTTGTGTCCATGGCGCTAGGTGGATGGAATTTAGCGTGGTGACTAGGGTGCCTTGCTGCTGGCGAAGATGCAGCTTTGAGTCCCCCATGTTTTCAGTGAGAAGATCGTGTATGCGGCAAGCACCTCCTGAAGGCAAGTGTAGCTTCCATGTCGATCTCCGTCCCGTGGCCTGCTTATGTGCAGAGAAAACGTCGTCTGATCGACAGCACCCAGATCGTGTTCCCAGGGTGTTCGCGCACAAAGCACCGGCCAAGAACGCGTCGGTGACTCGTTACGCCCGTGCAACCAAGCGGAAGGATATCGGCGGTAGAACCGACAAAGCATTACTTTTTGTCGTGCATTGTGGTCATGAGCGTAAGAAAATTATCATGCCTTTACTCAAGGACGCTGTGCTAATTTAATCAATTAATAGTAGCACTTCTGCCGACCTCTGCCGACCGTCTGCTGATCCCGCCCGCAGCGAGGGAACCGGCTCGAAGTAAACGTAGGCCTCGAGAAACTTGTACGCCTGCCCTTATCGGCCGTGAACTGGCTTCGCGAAAAAACTAAATAAACGATTACGTGAGCCATCAACGTCGGTGGCAGCAACTTCACGTCGGAGCTCTAGCACGCATTGTTTACGGCGTACGGATCGTCGAAGGTAACGCCATCCACGCATATTTTGTATCGATACCGTTGCCGTTCAGGCCCGGGTAGTGAGCTCAAATTGACGGGCGTAACATACGACATACGTTGGCAGGAAATACGATATACAAAAAAAAAGCTAGAAGCGTCTCTACAACGTCAACAGCGAGCGCACGCCACTCAACGCAATGGCGAAAACACGGAGAGCCTGGCCACTAATCTCTATTATAGGGGTCTGGATGGCGCATTGAGCATACAGGTATGAAGCCCCCGATTAAACGGCTTGTCCCGGAAGTTAGCGATTGACAGGCCTTTCAACTCTTCCGAGTGCTGGTTCAAACAGTGTTCAGGACGCTGGGTTTTTTTCTTGTCATCCCAAGAGACCCGGCTGTTGCGGAGTAACAGTGCATGCGGACCCGAGAAATCTGCTGGGAAGCCAGCTTCGATGAGAAAATTGTGAAATTCTAGTTTATCAAGGGTGCGTATGTACCACGTTCAAAAGCATTATTTTCAGGATTTAATTGAGAACGAAAGTATTAAAACCCAATCAAAGACACAAAAAAGCATGGACCAAAATATCGACTGAATGCACTAGGAAGCCCAGCGCACGCCCGACTTCCGGAACAAGCATCGAAGTTCTGGTGGCTTGACTTGCGCAAGGCTCGGAGAGCAGCTAAGGGCCATCCAGCCCCCTATAGAGATCAGTGAGGCTGGCCGCTTTTGCCCACATAGCTTATGCTCATGCGCGGCCTTCCGGCCGTGTTGGTAAGCAGAGCTCGCAGCGTGTCGGTCTAAGAACATTGGCCAACGGACATCCTACAGGCTCTCTAGGTCTTCTGACCTGCTAAGGACATCATATGGGAAGCCAAGGCCTATGGCAGCTCTAATGCCAGATGAAGCCCAGTTGTAAGTAAGGATAACAGCAGGATGTTACCACAAAGGCTATAGAACGTCCGTAGGATATTTTCTATAGGATGCTGCGAGAAAGAGCCCAGGATGTCCAGAGCCGGAATTGCATAGGATACTGCGGGAAAGGCAATAGATTGGTCGCCCTTGGCTCCTAGGAGGAGCCGAGGATGACCATAGCTAAATTCCATAGAGCAAGCTGCTCTACGGAAGTAAACAATTACCAACGTTCAAGCAATTTGTGAAATAAGAATCGGGGTAATTCTACAAATAATCCGAAAGAGTATCCGTAGAAGCGTGTAACGAACAGCGCAGGGACACGGAGAAAGTATAGGACGAATGACACACACGGCGCCGTGTGTGTAATCCGTTTTCTACTCTGTCTGCTTCCCTGCGCTGTTTGCTGCCCGTTAAAGTGAACTTTCAACTAGCCCATTCGTCAACGGTACCGGTAGAATAGCGGTAAATTGGTGCCAAGAAGTAGGTTGCAGCGTACTTACTATAAAGATAGCGGACTTGAAAGATATAATCCAAGATCTATGTCGACGCGGGCACTGCACACGAACCACACGAACACAAAAACACGAAGGAAGGGCTCCGTGAAAACTCAAGGCAATGTGGCACTTCCTGTCATTTGCCTAACCGAACACTAAAGTCATCTAAATGTTTTGGTCTTCTTCGATGATATCACTCTTTGCCGATAAACGTCTAGGACTTTTTGGGACTTGATAGCTTTGATACTATTCGAATACCTTGTTGCGGACGATATACCATTTACCACTGAAATCGAAGGCAGCCCCGCAAGTCGCAGCACAGACGAAACTGGATCAGCTAGCAGGCATTCCATGTTTGGGAACCGATACTGCGTCATCCGTCAACATTTTACCACGTGATCACGCTTCTGCCGTCAGTTATGCGCAGAGAGCGGAGTCAAGTGATAAAAAGAAAACGATTGACTAGTACGGCGAGGGCTCACCTTCTACCATGCTTTCAGATTTGGGGAGGAGAAAGAGAGAGGAACAAAGAGACTGAAGACGCAAGAGCTCCTTTAAAGGGATGCTTCAACGAAATTTGAAATATTCCCGTCGTGTTCAAAAATAGGTTGAACATGATCCACAATATCCGTAAATGACAATCGCACGTTTGTATTTTGAGCCTGATGGCTGTATTTTTCGTTATAAACGGCAAACTCCGGCAAGCGCTCGGAGGAGGCCCAGCGGAGACCACGTGACATCCAACGTAATCGTGACGTAGGTCGTCTCAGGACGAGCAAAGCTACGGCGAGGTTGACGTCGAGAGGATGGCCTAGTCGTTCCAGCCACCGAAGCGGCTGGTTTTGTACGAATTTTGAGTGACGGGTCAATCTTCTGTAATTTTGTAGTCGGACAATAACGACTTCTGCGACACACAAAAGGCATTATTGGGAAGAGGGGAGTTCCTCCTGCCCCTATTCTCTCGTCGTGGCCGGAGGCGAGACAACCTCCGTAACTAGCTGTCAAGGTTCCTAGACGGGCATTACAAGCGAGGCGTTAGCTTTTGCTTTTGCTAATCGTTTAATTCGTTTTAAAATTCCTTTTCGTGACTTTTTTGGCAAAATATTGGTATGTTCGATTTGATGCTGCTCCTTTGAACACATATAGACCAAAAATGAGCCCCGAAATTTTGTTGTAGTATCCCTTTAAGGTCAGAAGGGGGTGCCTTACAAAAGGCTAATCTTCAAGGGGCATCCCAACGATGAATGCTACGAAAGTATATGCCACTTGTATGCCATTGTAATTTCTTCCCAAAGTTGATAGTGCAGTAGATGCTATGTGCGTCCCTTTTGTTTCAGGCAGGTGCCGGCAATTCCTTATCACCGAACTGTAGTCCCGTGACCCCAACCGGAGACACGATTGACCTAAATCACGCATAGCGTCTGCTTTGCTGTCAATACCTGGTAAAGAGGGCTGCTGTATGAAGTCTAGTTTTTGGAGTTCCAAATTAAATGCCCAACACTAAAGTTAACCAAAATCGTGAATTTTGAAGATCCCATGTTTTACGCCGTCGAATCCATGGCATTAAATGAAATGCAGAATTAACCATGACTTGATTCTGCGCACGATGTCCACAAATAATATACTATTTATATATTTTCACAAGAAACATTCAATTTGGGTACACTGTAAAATTTACATTCTTTAACTTCAATTATGGAAACCTTTGCATATTTATGGTATTTTTGATTACATTCTTTAACAAATGATGCAGTTTTTATTATGTATACACGGCCCCTGCCAAAGAAAAAAAAACATTCTGTTGTTATCAGCGAGCTGCGAAATCTACGGTGTTGCTCATCTCTGGGCAATATTTTTATTTTTAATTTGTAATTACAGTTTATATTGTTGTCGTCAATAATCAACCTGTCTGCACCTGGTAGGACTGTGCGCTCGGAAAAACGCCAGCGACATTAATATCTATAGAAAAGAATTGGCAACAGCGTTTGCTTATTTGTGAAATTTGTGGAATAAAGGGGTAATATGACGTCTGTAGTGTTGTGCACACCTAACAACTAAGTAATAAGATTTTTTCTTATTTTTAGGGGTAGTATGTTTAAGAAAAACTTGTTTAAGAAAAATAAAATACGCGTGTCTCGGTTAAGGACACTCCTGCTCACGTTTAACAAGCAAGCATCTGCTTACTTTTTGTATACCCAAATATCCGACATTGTTGTTTCATTTACCTTCTTGGGGAAGCATAATATAGAGTATTTAATTTTGCTGGCGGACGTAAGTAACAGAGGTGCCAAACAATGCTGGTTTTTATTATGCCTCACCGTGACAAAACTATATGCCGGCGTGGTCACCTTCAGCGTTCTTATAATCAGAAAAAAAGACCATATAATTCTTTCCTATCAATCTAGCTCACACCCATCCAGAGACTTTAGCTTACAGGTTAGAAGCAGAATAGAATGTCCTTAGGCTGGCCCAGAGCTAGGATGTCCATAGACTCGCCCAATATATGGTGTTCCATACTCGCCGAATTCTAGGATGTCATAGCGGGGTATTAAGAAAAGACTAAAAACGCTCCCGAAGTAAGGAGGTCTATAGAACATTCACGCGTGGTGCTTTGGACATCCTAGTCACCATTGACGGCAATCTAAGAGGGACTAAACAGATAGTCAAATGTCCATAGAAATCTATCCCTCCCATAGGATTAGCATAGTGCTAATAGCAAGGAAGTAGCCGGTCTCTAGAACGTCAAGATCGATTTTGTATTGGTTGTAAAACTGATAGCTGGGACAAAAGGCTCACGCAATTGCAAACGCCGAGCTCTGATTGGAATGATTAGTAGTGAGACGAAAAACTAGAAGCCTTTGTCTGCAGTGCATTCATCGAATGAGTTAGAACCCGGAACGCCGGCATCCGGCGTATGTCTTTCGTATTCAAACGCGTTCCACAAGTGCAGTGGATACAAAGGCAGCCCGATCCCGATAGCAGACACCAAAATTGACTTTCTCTATGTTTGGGCAGTACCCGTGGGCTGTACCGAACACCTAACGTTCGTTCGCTGCTTCTGTGAAGGGCTCCTCGTCTCTAGAACATTTATGATCACTCTGGAAGCTGTCTACAGGGTGATTCAAGGAGAGGCCAGGCTCTTTAAATCGACCGAAAAATTCGGTTTCTTAACCTATTGCGCTACGATTTTGTGCAGTGTTGCCCACAGATGGTGCATTTCTTTTGTGTAAAATTTTTAATAGCGAGCTTACAAGAGGAAAAAGTAAAGAAAGAAAAAGGCTTAGCTCCTATGGAAACGCAGCGACGCCATGCACCGGTCTTCAAACAACACGGTGCCGTTTCGCCCGGGAGACAAGAGATGGCTCAACGAACGCCGCCAACGAACGAGCATACGGCGCCGAGAGCCGGCCTCTTTAGCAGGCGACCTTTTTGACTCAAAAGCGGCGCGCGTTCCGTAGGGGGCGACAGTCGCAGAAACAAAAGCAAGAGTCAAAACAACAAGGAACTGCAGTTCCTTCTCTGCTAAAGACGCCGGCTCTCGGCGTTGTATGCTCGTTCGTTGGCGGGAGTTGGCGTCGCGACCGCTTGCGCCATCTCTTGTCTCCTGTGCGAAACGGCGCCGTGTTGTTTGAAGACCGGCGGCTTCGCTGCGCTTCCATAGGAGCTAAGCCTTTTTCTTTCTTTACCTTTTTTTCAGGTAAGTTCGCTCTTTGCAAATTTTACAACAACAAATGCACCATCAGTG
This sequence comes from Ixodes scapularis, assembly GCF_016920785.2. NCBI lineage: Eukaryota > Metazoa > Arthropoda > Arachnida > Ixodida > Ixodidae > Ixodes > Ixodes scapularis. Next base: position 154,140,195 of record NW_024609846.1, read on the forward strand.
GGCAACGCTGCACAAAATCGTAGCGCGATAGGTTAAGAAGCCGAATTATGCGGTCGATTTAAAGAGCCTGGCCTCTCCTTGAATCACCCTGTATTGCGTTCTGTTCTCTTATTTCAGCAAGCAATCAGCTATACTCGCACGAGCACAGCTATGAACGTAGCTCTATGGGCACGAGCGCACCAGTACCGATAACTTTGGCTACGTTCGGTTACTTCAATTGCAATGGCGCTCACAAGCACTACTATTCTCACCATTGCATCTATTTCATCATCAGAAAATAGAATCTTGATTTTGCACTCATTAGTATGAAACCGTCTTCTTAGTTTTCGTAAAACTCCATGCAAACGTAAAAGATTTCTTACTCCGGGGTCAGAAACATTAAAACCCAGAACCGTTTTTCTTACGTTTTCCCTGTCATATTTAATGTAATTTTGCTAGTCTAGGAAGCGCCTTCACATCCAGGCTAGCTGCTTTATTTTTTTAATGCGAAAGCATTAACTCTTCCATTGAGCCGACCGACGTCATCAGCTATGAAGCCGCGCTAAACGTTACATTCCCTTGTCCCAATGCAACAAAGCCTGCCGTCAGTAGAGTAAATCGGATGGATAGGCTCCCATTCGCTGGCGCGCGTCATCAACGAACGAGGCTCCCATTGGTTCTCGCGCAGCGTAGTTAAAGAAAACGCCACCAGAGAAGCCCTCACCATGGAATCGCTGCGCACGCAGCGGCCCGGCCGCATGTAAGAGGTGCGGCGGTGCTGGCCTGGCCGCACAGCCCGGTCGGGCAAACTCCGAAGAGGCTGCACGGCCGACCTCAGCGCGGCGCGGCCACTTCACGAGAGCGCGCGCTCAGAGGTCGGCCGCTAACTCTGCAGTTGCCAAACGTGGCTGTCCACGCCAATACGCAGCTGGCGAACTAAGGGAGCGGAAGGAGGACATTCACGCTTTCGCATTCACAACTCATAAGTTGTGCTTAGCTATCCCGGGAAGTTTTTCATTAATTGTTATATTCAATCTACCGGAAACCCCACTGCCGGAGAAATCGCGTTCATGGGTTTTCGGCGATGCCTTTAAGTCAATGGGCTATACGCAAAATAGCAACGTCCTCAGCGGTTTAGGTGCACTGTGTGAGGAGGAGACTGTCAAAGGGTAGTTACAACTTCGGTTTCGCCGGGATGTGCATCTGTCGGCTGCCATCGTCTCCGAATCGCCATTACTCCCGTCGTCGTAGACCGCCCCACAAACTCTATAAAAGAAAGGAGGAAAAACGTAGAAACGACGTGTTTTCCTCCCTTCTACGGACGCGCCCCCAAGCGGATACGAGAAGAAGGGAAGAACGAGACAATAATTCTCCTGGCTGACGGGAGAAAGGTATCACCTCCCGCTTTATGTTATTTCGATTTCGTTTTTTGAGCACGTCGCGCGCGTTGTTTATAAAATGTTGTTGAGTTGATTGAGCTTCATCGGCAGCGAAGGCCGCCAGTAATTCCGTCTCCCAGTCCAAACGTACGAAACATTTTGGTTATATTGACGTTTTAACCTCTAATTTTGTCAAACGAGCAAACGAAGCCGCTAGCAACAGCCAAGTTCCGGAGAGGTGCCAGCAGCGCTACATACACTTTGCCAAGATGACCGTCTCCGGGTTGTGGAAACTACTGTTTATTCTACGCAGTTTGCCCACTGTATAACCATTTTTGTGTTTAGTTTTTCTTGTTTTCTTTTACAAAATGGCGGCCCCTATAGCATTTTGTTTACTGGCTTCTCGTGTCCACTTGCGCTGCGCCTTCGCTTTGTTGTGACGTGCGCACCACTTACGACAACGCAAGTAATTTATTCACGCAAGAGGTATTTTAAGTAGGCAACTGTTTATTTTCGCTCTACATAGTACAATTGATTTGAAAACATTACAAACAGCGCATGCAATGATTTGGTTTTTGACGGGTATTAGCGAACAGACACATTAGTACAACCAGTTTGAATATTAGCCTTCAAGCTATGTGCATAAAAACATTATAAACCGAAGATCAATAAACATAGTCTAAACAGGTAGAGGTAAAGTCGCGGTAAAGGCATTTCAAGACAGCTATTTAAAAACCGTGCAAAAAAAAAATGCACAGACGCTACATTGCTTCATAATAACGAGGGTTATTACAAACCAGTTGCTTGAACAGTAACTACAGGCTAATGCGATTAAGAATAAATCTGTGTTTGAAGGTGAATTACACCTGCCCGTCCTTTTCTCCCCGAGATGAAAATCCCACATACCTGGTCAGTTTTCTATGAGGTATGTTCCATCTAGCCCAAATTTAGCACCGAGGCTGACGGCATCTAGGGGAGGCATTGCGAAGCTGCCCGAGGTTTTGTCGTAAAAGCACATTTCGGACTTAAAACAAACGAAACATAACTTATCTCTTCGGTACTGTTACTAAGGATCAATAGGCGATTATCTGTGCGCGGTACTTTCTTAAAACTTAGACGTAAACCTATAAGGTCTTGTATGTAGTGGTCAAAAATGTTCACCAGGCGCCTGCCAATTGCTGTCACTTTCAGCTGCCAGTTTTTCACGCTAAAGCCCAATACCTCGCTAAAGAAGGCAGACACAATGGGGCTCATACAAACCATGATGACGATAACAGGCGCTGCCCAGCACCAGTGTCGCCCTGATTTCCGGCTTGATGTAGCTTGCACGCTGGAGCGGCCGAAGCCTCTCACAGCCAACGCTAGCCACGGCAGCATTTCTTCGTGCGATCCGTGCTTCGCAGCGCGACGCGCATTGTTGGCCGTGCATTGGATCCCATATCAAACATTTAGGTGGACGGTCTCGACTAAAATCGGGACATACAGGTGCCATTACAAGGACGATGCGGGACTCGGGACCTTTAATAAAAAGTTGCGAAAGTCCAGAAAACACCGGGCTTGTATTACGTAATATTGCAAAATCTTTTTTTTTTCAGTTCTTTCGATATGCCCCCGGACAAATTATATTCCCAAAAGCAAACCGGACAAGGAAGTCCCAGATGACTTTTGTGGCAGTGCATTCTTTGTCTTGTAGGGTTCGCCGATTGCTGGTTCGTCTTAATATTTAACAAATATAAAATAAACATCTCTGACAAACTACTTTTGTTACAAAACGCTCGCAATTTCAAAAGAAAAAAAATGCCCGTCAACTTTGGCGGTGAAGCTGAAGTCGTGCGATATGTTTTCATGACGTGACGTCAAAGAATCAAGTCATTCTGACACTTGACAGCATAACGTCAAGTCACATCAATTTTTCCCTCAAGATTTAGTGAGAGAATTATAAACACTATGTTCATCAAACCATATAACAACCATATACTGTGTTCCAAATACATTTAAACGATGACTTCCTAAAGGGGCCATGCAATGATTTTTATCAACTTCTTCCTCAGCTTTCAAGCGATACTGAATCGAAACTTAATATATAACCCTCACGTTCAGAAATAAGTCAAACACGATCAACTCTATCTGCTAAAGACAATCGCCCGCTTGTATCTTGAACGGACGGCTATATTTCTCGTTCCAAAGGACCGAGTCCAGCGAGCACTCGAAGATCGGCAATCGCAGAGCGCGATGCATCTCGGGAGACGTGACATCGGTTGGACCAGCACGGCTGAAGCTGTTTGGGGGACCGCGTTGTTATGAGCTCCGTATCTTGGCGTCGTCACCGCGTTACAACATGGTCGTTTTTAGTCGCCCCTCCCCGCTCCCCGCAGGAGTTGAATGGGCCGGGAGGGAACGGAAACGTGGTTCGACAAAACTCGCGTGCACGCAGCTTGTCACCGTACTTTCGCGGAGCGGTGCTGCTTTGCTGCATAGAGTTATTAGGGAGTTTTGTAGACCGAGTTTCCCCTTCGCTAAGCCCTCCGCAACGAAGATGCCGCTACTGCGCCTGCGCGCCGAGGGCCTTGACTGTAGAGTTCCGGGTATCGTAGCGGGTTGCGGAGAGCGTTGCGGGACGGCGAAAGCGATCTACGGAAACTTCCTATCATACGGTACGCTATAGATTCGACTGGCGCTAGTGTCTATACAACTTCCCTGATGCAAATTGAAGCCGACAGCAACCCGTCTACTTTGCCGGTGTTCCTCTGCATTCCTACGGAAAAACGCTCGTGCATTTTGTCTCTTCGCCGACAATCAACACAGATAACTATTTCGGTGTTACCCAATTTTATGTACCTTTATTAGCCTTGTAAATTCTTTATTTACTTTAGTTACAGCATTTTTCTTCGCTAGTGAACGATGTTAAACTTCGCTAAATTTCAGGCCCAAACTTCTGTTCCATAACAGGTATGTAAAAACGACCGACGATTCTAAGCAAAATAACAATCAGAAGGAATGTAAAATGTTTTCAAGTTTCGCCAGCATTACGGTGGCGCTTATATATTGCTTATATGCCCGTCCTATCACAATATAAAATGACCCCTTCATCCATCTTTACGACCTGTTAAAAACATTCAAAACGTAAAGGATAAAGTATGTGGGCTTTGGAAGGTGTGTCTTTTTATCCTTTCCTATTTCACGCAGTTTTAGTCGGGCACCTGTTTTCTGGCCCTCCATATTTTCACAAATTTTCCAGCGTGCCGGTGGTGTTTTCAACGAAATATCTTCGCCCATCTTCTCAAGCAGAAAGAAAAAAAGCAGCCCTTATTTCTCGCAAATCGGAACATATTACGTGGCATTTAATTGCTTCCAATCGTCTGCATGCACAAGAGTTACTGATCCGGTGTTACTGCGTAGATCTCGCAGAGTTTTTTTTGGTTTTTCAGTTGTCATTCGTTCGTTTGGCACGTATATCTTCTATGATGGAAAGCGCCAACGCCCTGTTCGGGCTAACAGTGTTCGACAGTGCACATAAAAACATGTAAAAAGCCGTTTTAGCATCGTTTTTTTTTTTTTTTTTTTTTTTTTTTTTTTTCATGAATTTGAAATAAAGGGCTTGAGGAACACCTCAGCACTTCTTATAAGTTGTGAATGCGAAAGCATAAACGCCGCTCTTCCGCTGCCTTCTTTTTTTTTTTTTTTTTTTTTTTTTTTTTTTGAGCGCGTTTTTCGATTTAATGTTTTTAGCGGTGGAGCTATGGTGTTCTAGAACTGGGCAGTGTGTCGTCCGCGCCGAGAAGCAACGGAGGGAGGAGGTCGGCGCAGCGATGACGGCGCGCAAGAACGCCAGGGGGCGCTGCGGGTAACAGGCGTGCTCCTTCCCGCTCGGATTGCCGTGTGGTCGTACTGCTTGTGATCGCGTGGTTCGCGTCGTCGCCTTGTTTTGCTCCAGTTTTTTTTTTTTTTTAATGGTTGAGTGAAATGGATTGTGATCGGCGCCGTTCAGTGTGATGTAGACAACGCGTGCAATGACGGAAGAACGGCGGGACAAGAGAGACGGGACGTGTTTTGTGTCGGGGCAGTGATTTCCCTACACCCCTCTACGGGGGTGTACTCCCCCCTTGTTTTTCCGAAAGCAACCCTTTAATTCGCAACGACTCTTATATTCTCAATGCCCCCCGAACACCCCCTCCCTAACCTCAATTCCTGGGGCCCGTGCCGGGTTGCAACAGTGGCTACCGGTCCTGCAAAGAAGACCGTTCCCTTTTTCGTGCCCCTCTCGAGTTCGCTTCATGTAATGCAGGCAGTCATGACAGTCGTCCTCTACATTTTTTTTTTTCGGACGTTTTGCACTCTAAAGTATTTGCTAAATCGGTTTTGTAGGGTTTGGACACACCGAAGGGTCCTGTGCACGCTGACTGCATCAGAAAGGCTTGGAGAAGTGACTGTGAAAATGTGACGTTAAAGGTTATGGCCTCACATCAGCAAATTATTTTTTTTCCTAACAGCTTTAAAAAATGAGGGTTGGCCCAGCACTCCGTCTCTTCAATGAGGAGGTGCTAAGAGGCCTCTTTTTTCTTTTTTACCTCAAGAAAATTGAAGGGCGTTATGGCCCAGCGAAAGATACTGAGTCATTTATCCTGAAGATGTCGAAGCTCATCAAGATCATAGCCTCACGTTAAAGAATGTAGAGCAGCCCTTAGCGAAAACTAATACGTTTGAAATATACCACATTCTAATTTGAGTGTATTTGAAATACAATTCATAATTGTAAGTACACAAAAAATAGACCGAAAATATAAACTTCTTTTTTTGTTACTTAGTACTAAAATATACTTCTAAAAATCATTTAAAAATACCTTTACTTAAACTACATTTGAAGTTCCCTTCATGCGTTTTGAAATATGTAAATACTAAATTAATAGGCACAAAATACCTTTCACATATATTTCTTGAAATATGTTTTTAATTCATGCAAAATATACTCCAACCCTAAAAAAATGGAGCAATCAAGAATACGTGCAGAATACTCTTAAAATACCCGAAAATCGAAAATACTTTTGTGTTCTACTCTAAGTACCTTTTGACTCCAATACTTTGGTAGTTTGACTTAAACTACAAAAATATTCAAAAGCTCCTCTTGTGAAGTTCACTTCAAGCAGATATGGAGTACACTGAAGCGCCTAAATACATTTGATTAGTTTGGCAATTGAATTGCGCAGTATCGCACTGATAAATCAGTCCAGTTTATGTTATTGTTTCCTTTTTTCTATCAAGAACACACCTGATCAGTTCCTTGCACACCAATCACAAACGGGGTTCGGGAACTACAACCACAACATTTGCTGATGCTGGAAAGCTTCAGCAGGTGCTGTGAACAGATACGTTTGGCGTGGTTTTGTTAGCACAATGTTAGTTCACTGAACGTGTATACTCACCATTGTACGTGATGTGAATATTGACTTTAATACAGTGACATTAACTACCATATTAAATAGTCAACTACTAAAAAGGAAAGGCAAAACAACTACTGTAAAATATTAATTTTTCGCGGGCTCAATATTTCGCGATTTAGGTCAAAGTTGGAGTTTTGGAATAATTCGCAAATTCTAATTTTCGCGACGCGCTGGGATCGCAATATATATTTTATTGTTTTACATTTTGCCGGAATTGTTCACGGGACCTATTTTTCGGAATTATAGGCGATTCGCCAACTTTGCGAGAATTAGGTCCTCACGAAAATAAAGTCGTTTACAGTATTGTAAAGTGAAGAAACTGCCTTGATTCGCTTCGCCCTGAGTGGTGCTACGCAGAGAAGCAATAACATGTATTTTATGAGCCGTTTGTGTGGATATTGTTTTAGGGACTGTGCCGAATTGTTATTAGTTGTACCAATGCCTTTTAGTAAGAGATATCGTCCACGAACTTCAAAACACTGTTTCCCCTTTGACAGACTCCCGAGGAGAAGATCGAATACTTGGAACCTTAATAAGCGCAGAGGTGGTCACCGAAAAAATTATTACCTTCAATATGTAGGCTATATAAGGCTCTAGAGCAGTCAACGGGACTGTGAATGAGCTGTTCAGTGCATCATGGTGTTTGTGTTTGTGTTCGTTTCTAATGTGGCTTTGTGAGATGTAGTTAGTAGTGCCTTCTAATACCACAAGGACACCATTTGCTGACAAAATCGAAAATAAAAAAAATTGTGTAACCGGTTTTTAATGCACAAATGGCATCTTGAGTGTGAAGGAATAATATTTTTGGTATATCTAAAATATTTTTTGATTCATATTTATAATGTATTTTGAATACATTACGCGCGTATTTCGAATGCGGCCAAAATAATACAGAATAAATACAAAATGAATATTCGTACTAAATATATTTCAACTTCGTTTGAAGTACGGCCTCTTTTTGCTAAGGGAGGGGTCTCAAACACGCGGCCCGCGGGCCGCATGCGGCCCGCGACTGTTTGGGATGCGGCCCGCAAGCCTCCCGCGGATTCGAACCTCAATTCCCATGCCTCGAGCGCCATTAAATATAGTCATTTTCGACCGAAAAAGCTCTGCAGCCTGCAGCCTCTGCTCATATAACATGTACACACATTTTATACTAATCTGTTGTGTGTGTGTGTGTGTGTGTGTGTGTGTGTCTGTCTGTCTGTCTGCCTGTGTGTGTGTGCGTGTGTGTGTGTGTGTGTGTGTGTGTGTTTTTGACGGAGTATTTCTTTTGTTTAAATATTTGCTTCTTGGCCTTTTCTCATGTAAATTAACAGGAACGGCACTTCCACTAGTAGGCCACAAGTGCGAGATCTTTGCTCACAGAGGCACATCGGCTGCACGAACTGTTGCTTAGCAGAAGCAACTGCCGAAGATAAAGCTATAAACTCGGGCTTCTAGCTGACAAAAAAAAAAAAAAAACATTTAAAATGCAAGTATTTTTTCCCTTGGAAAGAAAAGAACTGCCATATGAAGATATTCTTTTTATGCCCGTTGAGCCTAGTGAGTTATGCGACGGGTCAAGGACGGTGTGCTTGTTCTCGATTTAATGAAAACTGCCAGTACGTTGGTGTCTTATAACATCAGGAGTTGTCCCAAAGTAGTTGTATATGCAAATGAAAGCTAAAGATGGCAAAACGTTGGAGCTTACAAAAAGCGGAAAGCATAAGGTTCCTTCTCTAGAAAATCTCTGGGGTGTTGCTGTTACAGTTGACGTTTGCAGCGTGAAACAACACCGCTGATTGTTTGTTTATATTTTTATTACAGAATAGCAAAACATTGCCCCGAAAAAACGGGAGCCAACGAAGAGGGGGGGGGGGGGGGGGGGGTTCTGCGTTGGCCCCTTGCCCTTTCGGGGGAGAGCAATCTGGGCCCCACACTCGAATGAGTTTGAGACCCCTGATGTAGAGGTACAAAACGCCACAGGCGCCGACTATAGGGGGAGCTCGGGAGCACCCCTCTCCCGAGCTTTTGGGAAAATACCGTCGCCTCCGGAATCCTTGGGTGCACCTCATTAATCTCATCAGTGCGCTGGTGCCCAGTGTATAATTAAAAATTTATCTGTGCGCCCTGGTGCCCACACATATCAATATATAGCTGGTGCTCAGTGGATAAATAAGAATTTATCCACTGTGGTTACTACCAGAGATGGTTGAGTGGATACATTCGCTGTTTCTTTTGTGTAATGATTTTTCATTTTTGTTTATGAATTTGTAAAGTTTCATTGTATAATTCCTCTGGTGCCTGCTTTGCGACTGCTTGTTTGGGGTGGCTAAGGGCCAGTCAAGCTGTTTTTACAGCTTTTTTCCTTAGTCGCCTTTCAACTTTTTGTTGGAAAAATAAAGGAATTATTATTATTATTATTTTTCTAACTTCGCACAGTCCTGTTTGAAGACCCTACGCAGTAACAGCAAACACGATAAAGGCTAGTGCTGGAAATTCCTTCGAAAGCCCGTGGAAGTAGTTGCGAGAGTCGAAAGTAGCACCTCCATGCAGCCTACGGAAGTAGACGTTATAATACGTTTTGTAAGCCCCATTTTGTTTTCCCAAACGCTGGAACAATTCATTAGGGTAGTGCGCTTCAACCACGGAATTCATTGATCACAACTACAGTGACAGCGAAATTATAGGGTCACAAAAGCACATATTTGTTTAGGTATCATGCCATCAGCATGCTTATCCTACGTTATCCAGGGGATTACACACGTTTGGGACGTCTCTTTCAAGAGACTTCCCGAACGTTTTCCTGGGGGATGGATTTCTTGCCTATTCAGAACGCAACATTGTTAGCGCGAACAAGCGATCGCCGGTTTTTCTATGAGAAACCAAAGTATGTCAGCAAAGTTCTAATTGCTGGGAAGAAAGCTCATTCGCGTCTCTAATGTAGGTGATAAAAGTTCGTCCTCACTAATACTCTTTCGAAGTAAATCCGAGAAAGCGCCAATGTCTTGTTCGCGCTAGCAGTGTCGGGATGTGTACTGTGGCGTCCTGCCCGAAGATGCACGTCTCGGGCAAAGCATTTGGCAACGAATTAGTGCAATAAATAATATGTGAAACAGCAGAAATAAAGAATACCGTAAAGAGTTAGCCAAACAATATGAAACAATCGAACTCGTGCGGAACGCCAAGCCAGCCAAGCGCTACCGCTGCCTGCGCTCCGCACTCCGGCAGCACGCCTACTACACGTTGCGCCCTCTCGCGGCCACCGATCCGGTCATCGCAGAAAGAGCCCCCCTTCCGCCGGCGCTCGCTACACTGCCCAGTCTTCTAGTACACCATAGTGGAGCCGCTGCCTCGCAGACACGCAGCGCCATGGGGTGGCCGTCGTTGAAACTAACGCGCATTGGCCAATGGGAGCCCTGTCCACGCGCGCCAGCTAATGGAGCCGTAGCCGGAATCCATCAGATCTACACCGCTTCTTTGGGATCACGGAAACTAGGTGGCCGTTTGGCTAGGCTTTTCGCGCGGTTTCATTGCTGGGAGCTGGCTTTACTTGAAGAAAGGATTTAAGGTGCCGTTTGGCGCGGTTTCAAAGCTGATGACATCGGTTCGCTCTGTACGGCTGTTAATGCTTTCGCATTAAAAACGCCGTAACGGACCAATGTTTTCGTCTGTGTGACTAAGAAATGTTCCAATCTAATTCATCGTAATATGTGCCGTTATAATCAAGCGCAGAAAGAAAATGATCGCGCTTTTTTTATATAGAAATGCACTACCCGCAGTAAACCATAAACAAGTTGCGGTCTGCTTCATTTCGCTAAACCACACTAGCGCCAGTTGAATCTTCAGAATACATTAATATAACTCTATGGGCTTTTAAGGTCAGAGTGACAACATTCAGTTTTTTTCATTATAAATAATGCCTGGTGTCTTTTCGATAAAAAATTGTGTCTTCGTGGTGTGGCCAGAACGTTATTGACATTTAGACAATGAATAGGCCCAAGAATTCCGCTGCAGTGTCACTTTAAAGGGCCGATGCAAGGACGTCTGCACTTTGCGCAATTAACGCTTAGAACAGATCCCTGACTTATAATGACTTGTGAAACACCCCTTTATTTTTCACCACACTCAATGCAGGTCGCAAAAAAAAAAAAAAAAAAAAAAAAAAAACTAGAAGCGTTTACCCCGTCAACTCGCAGCCAATGTTGATCATTGCCACGCGCAGGGGTTGGCAAAGCAAAGGAGACGCGCTGAGTTCCAGACATTGTTATGGTTCTGCTATTGTCGTCATTGCAGCGATCGGACACGGACCACTACCCGAATGCTACAAGAGCTATCGATTATCACGAGTTCTAATCGAGTGCCCACGCAATGCTCAGGTCCAATCTATGAGCGGCATTTGAATGTCATCACTGGGCGGTACTGCGACCGCCAAGCTACGTAATTAAGTTTTGCGAACGAGAGATTGAAATAAAACGCTCGCTTTTGTCCTTGAAATTACACAGCAACAAAGGAGCTTCTTCGCCAGAGAGATTGCGTGCGAGTAGCCTTGAGCCGCACTAGTAACAGTAAGCTCGTGTAAACTGGAAACCATTCCAGTTGAATATCGTTGCCGCCCCTTTAATCCTCAGCTCAAAAGCGAAATGAGTAGTCATGTGGTCTTGACATGGCTTGGCCACCGGACGCCATGACTCCAATCTTCCACTATGCTTTCTAAGCACGCCAGAAAACTCGTTGTGCGCAAGTGATATTAAGTACCGGCACGACAATCCTTGGCCTATTGCTCAATTATGCAAGCATCAAGGAGAATGCCGGGAATGTAAGACTACGCGAAGCATGCACTCGCCTTCCCCGCATGAAATATTCGAACTAAAATACGAAAATAAGGCGTTCACGAATGCGCGTGCCAGATGATATTTGTTTGAGGCCTTGGCCTTAGAACAGTTACTGCGGCACCGGTGGAAGAAACACATTTAGGGGATGACTCTGGCTACTCTTCCCGCGGGGAGCGAGCGTCCAGATCATGCTCGGTCTTAGCCTCGAACCAGGAGTGTTTAGTTCCGCGCCGCCCCGGAGAGCGCTGCAGTGTGGGGTGCCTCCTCGGCAGTCACGGTGTCGGCGGCGTAGCGTGCTCGAATATTTCACGGTGTGGTGGTGGTGGTGTGCGGCCGGTGGTTGGCCTCGTGTTTTTCTTTGGTGCTGTGCCGATCACAGGTGCCACCATCGTGCGCCAATGTGAGCCTTAATCCGAAAAAGAAGAAGGAAGAGATCACAGATTTACGTAATCTGACGACTTGGTGGCGGCGTGGCGGCGGTGAGGTTAGGGCGCCTCTATTTGCCGGCCACTCCGCTGACAGCTTAGAGACACCCGCCACTTTGTAGCGAACTTTGCAATGCTCTCACCGGTTTAATATTGCGTCTATTTTTCCAGAACTTTCGCTTAACACAACGTTTTCGCACCACGAGTTTGTAACACACACTCTACAGGACCCACACCCAATGCGGAGCTAATAGTGACCTCAGGCGCCCTATTGTGGCACTCCATTCGCTTCATTGGTGTCTCAACCCTGTCAACAGAAGCGCCGGCAGATGGAGGCACCTTAGGTGAGGTACAACAAGCGGCGGTAAGCGAGGGAATGCGGGGCCACCACTCGGACAAACAACCGGAGCCGTAGGTTTGGGAGGGACTCTACACTTGGGCGCAATCTATCCCCGTGCCACTGGAGCGCGCTGGGTGCGGCGAGCATAATGTGGTCGCCGCGTCGGACAGAGAGCCATCACACAAATGTTCCTTCCACCGTTCTGCTGCAGACACTAGCACGTGCAGACCGTGTCTACACTCGAGCCTGATCCTTGGTACTTGGGTAATTTAGCTAAAGGTAGTCGGGTTGATTGTCAAGAGTGCATACGTGCAAGTGACCCAGTTCTCGTGTCCAGTGGCAGAGCTGGCTTCGGGTGACGTTATGGGCACCGTGGATATGCATCACAGTGAAAAGGCGGAGAACTTTCGAGGTAAAAAAGGTAAGAAATATTTTGCTATATTTTAAATTTTTTCCCACAGAAAAGCAGGCTTTTGTTTTTCTACCCTCGTGTACTAGTTTGTTACTAGAGCGGAGCTCTTAGTCGCGCGTTTCCGGCTTGAGCGCCGACGGCATCACCGTCGGCGTAGAAACCCGGTGCATTATGGGAAACGTCCCATAATTCACAGCGCCGAAACGTCGCGAGGAGGGGAGGAGTAGGGGCATACACTCACCTCAGTACCCTCCCCCCCTCCTCCTAAAGAGCTGCGCTCTAAATCGGCGGTACAGGAAGTCGTAAATGTCTTTAAATTTTTTTGTCCCATTAAACAAAACGGGATTAGCTAAATCCCAATTTATCTCGGCTCGAAATTAATTTTATTGTCTTTTTATGCACTGCATTTCATACATTGAAAATGATAGCACTTCGGAGATCGTCCATCATTTTTATTTTGCTGCATTTTCGTTCGAACCTTCAGACGAGCGTTCGCCATCCGCTGTTATCAAGATGGAAGAATAATATGGACGACACTCGTGGATTGAGAGTCGGTTTATTTTTCCCATAACCGCAGGGCGTCTTGGGCAGTTCTCGAGGACTCCGCCATTACTGCCCGCAGTCCCGCTGGCAGTCTGCCAAAGTGGCGAACCTCTGGCAGTCGTGTGGACCGGTTACCGACGGGGTGGTCACACATCGCCCCGTTCCCGGGTTGTAGCGGGCCGTAGTCGTCACTGTATGGCCTGGGTCCGGGTTGCCAGGATTGTTACAAGCTGTGGGTAGTAAAATACAGGGGGGATAAGTGATGCTTCGGGTGTTGGGTATATACCAAAAAAGAAAAGAACGGTGGCTAAACAAACACAAACCCCAACTGAAGATCGACAAGAAAACGTTATTTCTATTTGAACCGGATCAAACCCAAATGTGTAAAGGAACATCTGACACTGAACCCAAACCGGAACGACAGCACGATCTCAAGTGGCGAATACCGGTTCATCAGGAAACGGTTCGGCGTAATGAAATCTGAGGTGCGCCTGTTTTTGCGCATGGCGATTGATGACGTCAGCGGCCCAGTGTTACCTAAACACACGGCAACAATGTAGAGACAAGTCAGGAACGAGTAACAAATAAATCAATTTCGCGCTTATACGCCCGCCCTGTGCTTGGCGTCGGGAAGTCGGTTCGGATGAGCAAGCTGGCTATACTAGTAGGCAATATTCAAGTTTTTGTTTTTTTGCTTTCTTTCGGCTAAACAGTGCTTCGCAAGAAAAGAGGAAAATAACATGGTCCCCAAATTAAAAACGAAAACCGACGCGCTGCTTGGGGGTGCTCGTTCTGTTGTTCTAGAAAGCCAAGGCGGAACCGCGCTCCAAGAAGACAGGAGCGGCAATGTAAAGCTAGGTGTCGCCTGTCACATAGAAGCTCAGGCGCCTGGACACCGATCGCCCGGTAGACTCCGATGCATCTTACCATGGACTACAAGGCTCTTACGATCCATCGAACCCGAATCCGAATGTCACATTCATTTTCCCCGAAGTTGTAAGTAAACGCGAGAAAACACAAAAAACCTCCGACCATCCTTGTGTCATACCCAGATATTTTGGCCGCCAAGCGCGTGTTCTAACCTTTTCAAGATAGCAAGAGTGTGAGCGTATATTGTTGACAGGCGCTGAAAATGCGCGAGAGCGGAGATTTCGAAAACTCTGGATATGACGCTGAAGTTGCGCAAAAGCGGAGATTTTGAAAACTCTGGATTTGACGCTGAAGGTGCGCAAAAGCGGAGATTTCGGAAACTCTGGATATGACGCTGAAGAGGCGTAAAAGCGGAGATTTCAAAAACTCTTGATGTGACGCTGAAGATGCGCGAGAGCGGAGATTTCGAAAGCACAGGGTAGGAGGGGCTTCAGCTTACTTCGAAAACATTTTCTGCAGCCTCCGTGCACCAAAGTGAAAAATAATCGCGATATTCGTGATCGTCGAGGCCAAGTAAAAACTATTTAATTGCTTTTCATCAAATACAGACGCGCTTTAGTTTACCCTTTAACAACTGAAGTCTAAAATGTTTTGTTTTTGTTTTGCGGCATAAGCAGTGGGGTGGAAGATTATGGTTTAGCGACTAAGCTTAGAATTTAACCGATGTTGTCAATAACGGCACGAATGGATATGCAGGGCCCAGTGCGCCTTTGTCTTCCACAAGAAGGGAAAGCTTGATTTTTGCTCTTTTACAACTGCTGTGAAATAACCGGTAGCGAAAAATATATAAACACAAAGCGAATCAATAGTGATCACAAACCTCGGTTGTCAGGCTGGCACATAATCTAAAAATGTTTTTACACGGTGGCCAGACTAGCAATTGTAGCGTGGCTGCTCTAAAATTTGTTGATATGAAGAAAGAAGAAACGCATATACGTATTAATGTTTTGTGTGCAAATATTTGTCGTTCAGTGAGCGAAGTAGTAATTGTGCAACCTGTGTTTTTTCAGGAAGCCGGAACCTAGTAAGCTTCAATGAGCGCCTAGTGTCTCAGCTATAAATAAGTAATTTTTGCCAGTGCAGTAGCACTGCTTGCCTGGGGTCTATAACATGCATTGCGACGTAGGGGTACACGATGGCACGCCGGTACACGGTTTTTATCCAGATCCAAACGGGCATGGGTGGGGATCAAAGCCACGGAATTCCTCAATTTAATCCCCACCATTAAGCCTAGTAGTAGCGAAGTAGTTTACGACAGTTGAGCACAATGACGCGATATAAAAAGAAATATACTCGCACTCAAACTGCTACTTTGGGCCTTGCAATCTCAGAGCCAAAAAAAAAAAACACAAAAAAGCAGATTGTTTACACCGTTTTTACGTGACATCACTGCACCATGATGGCAGTCAGTGCTACCTGTTATATTCTAGAACAGGAACTTCGGCAGAGACACTTAAGACTGCTTACTGTAGGAATGCAAAAGCATTCCTACGCGCGCAGCGCGTTCCTACAAGCAGCGAACCACGTCTTCCCATCGCAGACGGCGTCCCGGCGGTGACATCACGCTGCCCCACTGCGCAGGCGCAGCTAACTCTGGCGGCTTCACTACGGCTTCCGTGACGAAGCATTGCGTTGCTGTGCTTTTGTAGAAACGTAGAAAATTGAGCTAGCTGGTATTTAGAACACATACCTAAAACAGCGCACAAGCACAAGAGAAAGAAAATAGAGGACAGGAAAGAGTGCTGACTCCCAACTAATCAAATGTGAAAGAAAGGGAAAGAGGAAGCTTCTTCTTTTTACCTTGTGGGCGCGCGTGGAATTAATGTCTGAAGCTTCCTCTTTCTCTTTCTTTCACAAAACATAAGTTGGGAGTCAGCTCTCTTTCCTATCTTTTATTTTCTTCCTCCTGTACTTGTGCGCTCTTTTAGGTATGTCTGCTGTGCTTTTCTTTGTGTTTTATATCTGAGGCGCGCCTGCATTGATCTTAAGCGCACCCGCCGGCTTCCGTGACGAAACATCTGAGACGCGGTGCCTTCCTTTGTGTTTTATTGGAAAAGGGGAATTTAGGTGACATTTTTCTGCTACAGAGGGCTACAGACATCGGATACAGACAACGCCGGCTTCGCTTCATGAGCCAGTTAACGTTTTCGCATTAAAGCATATTCTGTGGTGCAAGACGTATGCTGCGAAATGGAAACACTCAGCAGCACGCCACCACAATGCCAGGTGCCATGACATCCGTGTAAGCTATGTATGGGTACGCCCATCAGACATTCACAATGTGTTTTTAGAAAAAGCGGAGCAACTCGCGCATGGATTCATCCCCTGTATTTTGCGGGTAACCAAAACTTGGTGACAAGCTTTGCAGATTAATTTTTGCGCCGTTCAGCGCCTTCTTCGAGATGCGTTTGGTCACTCTGCAGATTTGCAGATAAACAAACTACAGCAATACAAGAAACGAAAAAAAAAACTCAGTGATGACATACCCGTCATCACTGGGTAGTAAAATATAAATATTTCGCTGCGAGATCAGTACCCCTTTTAACTGAGGTGAATGATGAGAATAATACTAGTTGTGTCCTGGTATACCGGACTAGAGCTCCAAGTGAGAATTCCAAAATAAAGCCACCCTGCTTTTTCCACGCAAGCATTATTGCTGCACAGCGCCATAAAACCGGAGTTGAACAAGAACAGAGTCACTCACCTTGGGGATAGGCGCACGTGTGTTGAGCACTGTCACGCAGCTTAGCATCTGAAATCGAGATAGAAAAGTAAACTGTTAGGTTATCTCTTATCAGTAATCACCGAAAACGTGCCTATATTTGTTAGTCGCCACATTTTAGCAGACGGAGGTGTTTAGGACGCCTGTCATCAGAGTTCCTAGATAAAAGGCGCACTTTGTGTTCTCTACCCGTGCCCACCTTTGTTAGAGAGTTTTAGTGAGTCGTTTCGACACTCATGATTCATCGTCGAACGCTCAGCCGATAAGAATGATCATGCGCGCGAGTCGTCGGGGGATCCGAGATGCGTTTCTCATTCGTCTCTCCCACTGCAACTTCTGCAGTCGTCCCCGCAACGCAACAACCACCGTTGACGACTCAAGAGAAATGCAAAAGTCGGCCCACTCTACCTGCCCAGCCCAGAGTTAGGCTTACCACATGCGAGAGGCCATGTGCCATCCTGTTACATCAACTTCGTCTGAGATGTCGAACCAAATGATTTCGAAGACTACTCACAATGGCAAGCGATCGGGAATGCTGTAAACTACGCCTGTGATTAAATTTTCGTGGTTTGGGCTAGCGAGCCGCCGTGGAGACCGCAAGCAGACGACTTTCTACTATACACGACGTGAACTATCGTTCAAGTTCCAAAATACGGAGACGAATCAGGTACCTTTGTGGTCATTGCGACACATTTTACTCTAACTTCAGAGTTCTTGAAGTTCCTCCCGGTAAATGTTTACTTGGCCGTCTAGCTTACAACATTGTGTGCTGTGAAATCCGAGCCATATATCTAAACGCTGCCGAACGTTTCAAATATTTACCATGAGATGACGCTGCCGGTCCATCGCAATCATCATCATTTTTTAAACGGTTGCGCTGGTATTGCGATTCGCTAAAACGATTTAAATTTTAAATACGTTTTCACGAAATGAAGCAGCTTCACCGCGCATGGCACAAACGATTTTGCTAATACTCCCTATTAAAAAGAACTGCATGACGCTGCAAAGTTTAGGGGACTAATTTAAGGGAGTTAGTGCATACAGTTCTCTCTTCCCGCCGACATGCGATTCCACGTGCGCGTAGACTGTCGTTACTAATCGTTACTTTCGAGCATGATATACTACTGCCGGAGTATATCATGCTATGCATCGTTGGTATATCGGCCAATAGTGAGGCAAGGGTGTCAGAGAAAATTGCTGACAATTCGGGCAAAAAATGTCCTACTTGTTAACGAGCGCGTCCTTATTTTTTTCTTTGTTTGTTTGTATGCTAGGACCTGATTGTCATATACTCTAAGGCCTGGTTACAGTTCAGCGACAAACAGTCAAACGCGACTCGCACAAAGGACTTGTTTAGGTGTTTCTTATTGTTAGGAAAACTTCCTTTTGTTTCTTTTCTTTAGAGTATACTGAAATGGCCATAAAATAGACTGCGTGAGAATTAGCCGATAGCAGACAGATAGAATAAAAGCACAAAAGTTGTCGGTAATACTCCACTCATGCGTGTTGAGGGAACAAAAATGCAAAATATGGAGCAACAAGAGACGTGGAACGCGGCCGCGCCGTCGTCTGGTACATACCACGCAGTGTCAGTCTACACCGAAGGACTCATAAAAGTGTCAGCCATCATGGCACTCTCCCTATTTTAGCACGCTCCAACACTGCCAGTCTCCGCTGGAGGTGACCACGTATATGGTGATGGCAAGAGGAGTGGCCTATCATGACCACACCTATTGTTTGATAGTAGTCTTCTTATCGGGGTTCGCACGTGTTGATGTTGCATTCTTATTGGTCGCTAGCTCTAAGGAATGCGCACCGAACTCAAGAAGAAGTATATACTCACTGCACGCCACGGCGAGGCAAAGGACTAGCAGAAACGCCGCCTTGGTTGCGTACGCAAACTTAGCTGCCATATCGCTCGAGCTTGTCGTTGTGAGAACTGATGAAAATGACTCACGCTGAATAGGCTGATAAGCGGTCTTTTATACGCTTACTCTACCACTCAATCTCCGCTCTGTGTCGTTCTGAGTGGGGCGACAACACGTTTTCAGATAATTTGTCTAACTCGAAATGCGAACGTCCGGTAATTTTTACGGGAAGGATGCAACCACGCGATAAACTGTGTGACACACGACGAAGATAATTTGTTTTCTATTCCGTCCATTTCCCGTCCCAGTTGAGGACAAATTTGACACTGTAATAGGCTCACTGCACGGCACTTACATTCGACTGTTTGGCAAATGTTCAGAAAAGGAGGATTGAGCACGTCTGCTTCCCACCTCGTAGTCTCAATAACTTGGCCAATTATAAAAACAAAAAAAAACTCCTCCATCCTGTGTCAGAATTGCTGGGTGTTGTTGCATGCACGAGGCGGACATTACTATTTCTTTGTTTCTTTAATAATTCAAACATTTTGACGGAGACCGACACTGATGCTCGATTGCCTCATGGAATCACTATATAAGAGTCCCTTTATCGCCATGTGCAGCACGTTTCCAGATCATCACGAGTCGTATACACAACGAACTAACTCGACATGGCAGCTAAGTTTGCGTACGTTTCCAAAGTGGCGATCCTGCTGGTTCTCCTCTTCGCCACGGCGTGCCGTAAGTACTTCGGGCATGTATATTGTGTGCATTACTTAGCACTGGAATGAATAGACCGAAATATGGGGCTCGCAAAAATCACCAGTGAAGTGAGTCCCTCGGGGATGAACTTTTAGATGCGGAGCATCTCTTGCTCGGGTCTATGTCCCGCGGCGTCGTAGTCCGCACTCACACTACGCATGCGCAACTCTCCTCCTTTATTCTCTCCAACAGCTGCGCGTTACTCTCTCCGCTCTCTCTACCAGCTGCATGCACTTCGCGAGCGTTCGCGTCTACTCACACCGCGCGCGCATGCGCAACTCTCCTCTTCTAGTCTCCTCTCCTGCAAGTGTGAATATAAGCAGTGGTAGCGCGCTGCGCGCGTTCAGGGAGGAAGTGGCCGAGTGGGCTAACGCGTCTCAGCTCGGAGCGTGGAGCGAAAGCTTGCGCTGGGAACCTCCTGTGTTCGATCCCCGCCGCCCCCGCCCGTTTCGATCTGGATGAGTTTCGTACCGGCACGCGTTCGTGTGATCACTACTGCGTGATGCACGTTAAAAAATTACACCATCTTCCCGAGGGGAACCATGAGGTGACGCGGAGCATCGCGGAGTTTCCAACAACGTTCACGCGATGTGTGGTAACCAACGCAAGTTAACAACGTAATAACACGCAAGTTAACAACGTTACTAACACCATTAATAACGATCCGCGATGCTCCGCATCACCCCATGGTTCCCCTCGGGAATATGGTGTAATTTTTTACTTGCAAACCTGTTGTCGATGTATATCTGTTGCACCTTCTCTCAGGGTACGTATTCGTCGGGTGATCGGGTGATGTCAAAGATACACATCGAGCGACAGCGCACCCCGGCGGGGCAAGGGGGGGGGGGGGGGGGGCGGGAGGGAAGGGAAGTTAACCGTCGCTTAATCACCATTTTCAACGCTTAACGAGCTTGCGTTAATTTAGTTGTCAAAGAATAATTAACGACCCAAAGTAACGATACTTCAAATACTTTGGTGCTTAACTTCATTGCTACCAGTTATCAGGACCTTTATTAGAATTTAGAGGAAACACTATTCCTTCCTTCAGGAATAATAAATAGATCAACGACATAGCAAAACAATACCGCCTATACTCCCTGTTACCACATCTAAAGCTCAGGAAGGCGCGTTTTTCACTGCTAACAATCACCAGTACTATTCCTTTTCGAAACAGCTTCAAGCAACATCGGGGGTCACCATTTCTATCTATTATGAAAGTAATTCACGGACATTATGACAGCAGTGCTTTAATCGGTTTACGTCCGCTAAACTCTACAACCTGTAATACTTGGAATTTGAGCTGGAAAACTCCCTGCCACTTCGCATTTCTCTAGGTGTTGAGTGATCTTGGGCATGTAACGCAATTTCAAACTTGGTCAAGACTCGTAATCTGGTCCGAGTAAAAATCTTTATTCTTAACCTTTTTTTTTATTCGTAAAGTCGTGTTAGTGTCCGTACGGCTAAATTTTACTTCAGCTTTCCAACAAGTCAACGTGTCCGTGCTTCTGCTGATATCGCTTCAGTAGAGCCACTAAATGCGCAAACTTTATGACATATTATCGAAAAATATTAACGCTTAAGTTCTAACCGAGCAATACCTAGAAAGAAAAGAAATCGTACTTAGGAAATCAGAAAATTCTAAATCTTGCTGGCACTTCTTGGTTTTCTGCGTACACGTTGGATCACGGTCTTTGATTTTTACGTTTTTTTTTTCTTTTTTTTCTTTATTTAGGGGATTAACTTTTGCTAACATGACTTAAGAGATGTAAGTCACGTTAGGGAACGAAAATAGGATAAATAAAATGAGAAACGAAAACTTCAAAAAACAAACGATTGGGATCAAACATGTACGCCTAAAATTTGAAACTAAATTTTTCATTTTTCGTTTGCAAAGTTATGTGTTAACGTTTTGGTCCCACTACTGCTAAAACAATATATTCTCTTGTTCATCAAAAAACCCAGTTTATGTTTTGACGTGCAACCTTCTATAAGCATAATACTTGTTCAGAAACACGTTGATTTGTGTGAAGTCCGTGACAAACAGCTCAAAATAAAAAGGTATCTCTACGTAACTTTTTTAAAAGTACTTGACGCTTATCGCTGAAGTTGTGAAAGGACCTGAAGTTTTCTGGTTAACAAAATATAAAATAGACGCGACCGTCGATTGGCGGCGCCACTAGAGCGACAGCAATCGCCAACAAAAAATATTTTTGGTAATGTTTTTTTATTATTATTTTTTTTCTTTTCTTTTAGAGATCTTAATCGCAAAAGGAGGGCGCAGCCAACAGGTGGGGAATCGGGGCTAGTGCAGTATGCCACCGCTGGGGGAGCAATTTGGGGCCTGAAGAAAGTGTTACTGTTAGGATATTTTTGTGGACAGCGAAATAATCTTGCTTGTCCCCATACTTCATTTCAGAAGCGGATCGTTCCAACTCTCAGCACACTTGTGCTTACCCTCAAGGTATGTAGTGATCCTGGTACCCTCTTGTCGCTCATGTTCTAATGCCGTGAGGGAAGGTTGCTCGCCTGTAGAACAAGCACGAACAGTTGCACGTGACGTCATTAAAAGAGTTATCACCACCAGAGAAGAGGAGAAGAGGGAGTTCCTTTCTTATCAGGATCCTCTTTTGTTCCTCCCGGATTTGCACATACGTCCCGATTCTCGTCCCAGAAGATTATAGAACATTAACCCGGCCGTCACTCAAAATGCTTACAAAAGCAGTTTCCTTCTCCTCCTCTTACATGGTGGTCAAAAGTATGCGATGTGACGTCAGTGAAACATAAATCCCGACGCTGACAGTTAAATCAGCTGTAAAAATGGGCGCTTGCACGTAGAGGTCTCAAGTTCTTATCAAATCTGTAATTTAGCACGTCAACGAACATGGTGAAGTTCACGACGGCCTTACTTGTGGAGCGATCTCCTGATACGACTGCGAGCAGACGACGGAGTCACCTGCATTCGACGGAGCTCGTCTGCTCACTGCGCCTATTGGAAAATAAGACCACAAGTATCACCTTCGCTAACTCGGTTGTCCGCACCGATGTCCTCTGCGTTGAGCTTGCCAAGTTCATTGCGTAATTGCTTTCAGAAGAGGATGCCTACGTATTACAATTTGGGCCATGAAAACATGCCTTCGATGAAAACTTGAAATTCCAAAGTGTAGGAGTCGACTTTTTTTGCCTGTAGTATATATTGCCAGTATGTATTGCCACGGGCTTCTAATTTTTATTCTCCAGAAATAATGTTCAAGATGTGATAATTTTTATACAGTGCACTCAATACTATATCTAAGAAGGGGAAGTGTGCTTTTTGGAAATTTGTGTTTGTGAGTACTTTCGAAGTATAACGTTTTGCGTAAAAAACACCTATTTTTTTAGTGTACGATTTGAATCACAATATTCTAAAAGGTCTCGTCCAATTCTTGATAGTAATAGTAAGTGTGTGATATCACCCTCCTACATTTTTGTGTGAGAAATAAAAAAATGAGAAGCGCTTGACAAATTTGGTTTAATAATTATTTCTTTAAATAATAACATGATAGTAATAGTTAGCCCTAGACTCGGCAAAAAGACGGGAAGTATGTTAACAAGCCTTCGTTTGGTCATACATTTTAAATAATATTTAATTAATTAAATCCCTTTGTACCCATTGAGAATTACCACCACCCCATTTTTATTCTTGCTTTCCTCTCTTCTATCGCGTTCATAAAATCTTAAGCATTTTCTTATATGTAAATGTGCCTTTTTCTGCTTCAGTTGTGTCCACATTACATATACAATTTGTGACAATAGAACTGGACAGACCATTTGAATGTTTCTTTTTCTTTTTGGGCACTATTCGGTTTCAATCAATTTCGACTTGAAAATTCACAATTCTCAGAGATCTAATCCGCTTGCTTGCAGTTCTGTAGCGAGTAGTAGCTTTTCTAAATGTGTGTATTGATTCCTACATCCTTTATACTTGTTAGTGAACGCATTGATAATGATGTAACTTTGTCCCGTTCCCTGTCTTTATGTATAAAACTCTTTCTAAAGTTACATCATTTCCTGCATCGTGGGCGAATAATTTTCTGGCGTCTAATATTCGTGATCAATCCACGCATCCGCAAACATACGAGATGTCCAGGAAATGCCGTATTCACTCGAATAGTTGGAGAGGCCGTGCGCACCCTCTCCAACGTTCCAGTCAGTACCCGTGCAGGTGACGCAGTAAGGTCTATACGACTGCTTCGGTACTGATACTTACATTTCTGTAAAACAAACTTAAAACGAAAAGTTTATAAGCTCTAAATAACCTTCTGTGTTTAGTACCAATGCACTATAACTAGGTGGTTGTCCGTCGCTTTAGGTCCAGTCGATTTGGTGACACTGCGTAGCACCAGACCGACGTGAGCAGGTGCATGTCCCCATGGGGTTTGTCCAATAGCGTCAAGAGGACAAGACCTGGTTATTATGTCATCAATACTGGATCCCTGACCCGCCCAAAGTGGCAAACGCGTTGAAGCTCGAATAAAGACACCGCAAATTGGCAGACCCATCCGTCTTGACGTCGCGACATGCTAGCGTCAGGCTCGTGTCGTGACGCAGTTAGACGCGCTGACGGTGCTTCTGACGCACGCTAGTGAACACAGCGTGAATTCGCTGTTGTTATGTCGTTCGGGAGGGGGGAGATAGCGCAGGTATAGTCTTTCTGATTTGTTGGTAGCTCTTTCATCAGGTGTGTCCTGACGCGGGGAGACGCATACGCCGATGAAGCGCGTGAAGAATCCTTCCATGTGATTGACCCTTTTTCCGTTAGTGAAAGTATTAACGCAATGAAGGACAAAACATCAAATATGTCATTTTTTCAGACTTACGCTTGTACTTTCAGTAAAGACCTACATTAACCTGCATGTATGGCCCCAGTAGACACCTTGCAGCAATCAGGCGAAGTATAGTGTAAAATTAGTGCCGTGAAGAACGCGGGGAGGCCCGCTTATTTCTATTGTGTCCAGCTTGCACCAATCCTGGCAACCCGGACCCAAACCACACAGTGACGACCACAGCCCGCTACAACCCGGCAACGGGCCGGTGTGTGACCACCCCGTCAATGACCGGGCCCCACGACTGCCAGAGGTTCGCCACTCTGGCTGACTGTCAGCGAGACTGCGAGCAGTAATGGCGGAATCTTCGAGAACTGTGGAAGACGCCCTGCGGTTATGTTAAAAATAAACCGCCTCTCAATTGATGTGTGCCGTCCATATTATTCTTACATCTAGAGAACGCAAGATGGTGAACGCGCGTCTGAAGGCGGGTTCGGAAAAGTAGCATAATATAAATGGCTTGTGATATCCGAAGTGTTATATATTTTGGTAGTTTTTTAGGACTTCGAGGCGTAGGCGAACTCTGTCAAGGGACCCTTCAGTCTTTTTCGAGGCACCACCAAAGCGCTGCCATATACATTTATTGACAACCGATACTTATTCGGGAGGATGATCTTGTCCGAGTCAGAGTTCGCGGCGTCCTTCTTGCTGAATCTAGCAACTACGCCGACTGCCTCACATGGTAGCAACGTGAGTAGATTCTGCGTCCACGTGCCGTTAGGACATCCGATTTTGCTAGTCGTCCGCAGAAAGTAAATTAGGAATAATCTTTTATCTCCCTCAACCCTGAAAAGATGTGCGAGTTCTAGCATTTTGAACGTCTTGACAACGCTAGTTTTAAACCCTCCTACCAGCGTGCTCGTTCTCCTTTGCCCGTTTCAACGCTAAGTCAAAGCACCTCGTCTCTGCTTTGAGGCGTTCGCGCCCCTCTCGTTTCTTTCTCGCTCTGTCAGCTTCTGCTTCCCACTCATCTCTGTCTCCTTGTTCCCACTCCTCCGCTTTGTGTCTTTGCTTGAATCCTACCCCAGGATTCCCCTACTCTGCCTTCGTCAGCACGGCTATCCTTACTGGCTTTCACGAGATGAGTTTTAAGTTGACATTCTTCGCATATCCTTTCCCGAAATCTCACATAATAAAAGCAAATCTTGCTACAACAACGTTTCGACTTTCAAGGTCAGTGAAATTTGAGTCTTTTTTTATAGTTACTCCAAGTATACAAAATAAAACCACCTTCGGTGTAACGCGCCCTTCGAGTACCAAAATACTCCGAGATGGAGCTCAATCGTCCCACATGGGCTCAAATTAGGCGGCCACGCACAGTTCACCACCGAAGTCGTCTAAGTTCATCCGATAGCTTCTAACTAAAGTTCTAATTTAAGAGCTCCATTGCAAACCAGTTAGTTGCCAAGATACAGCTTTCCGTTGTGGAGCGGCCAGACTGCATTAGGCTGTCGAAAGGTACAGGATAAGGGTACCCGCAGGAACTGAGAGACGGATGTCGTAATGCACTATTTAATACATATTTTCAGCACTAGATAGTACTCAATAATGCAGCTTGTTGTTACTTATAATGGACCGTTTTTCCCACTCTCCACAAGTTAACTTCTGGCGAAATAATCCTGAGCAAATACGGGTCAAGCTAGCGTCGAAGCAATGTTGATTTGATTGCGACACTGTCTATTTCAAAAGGTTCACAATTCACTGCAAGGCACGCGTTACCAACGCTCAATGTTTTGGCGACTCACGAGCAACTTTTCGACGGGTCACGGCGTAGTTGGTTTTCTGCAGGTCGCAGCATCACTGAAAACATTTTCCCAGTGGCTCGAGACGTCACTGATGGTGCCGATGTTTTCATGGATGGTCCACAATTCTCCCCAAGCATAGCCGACCAGACCTGATCACGAATGCGTTAAATTGCTCTCATCTCAAAGCAAAAATAAAATAAAAAAACATGCTGGTTCTGGCGAGCTTGCCTACAAAGGACGTTCCCTTTCCCTTCGCGGTTGCCGTCGAGCGATCCAACTCCCTTTTTTTTATATAATTCTTTTTTGAGTGACGCAGCTTTTGACATTTTCCTCAAATTTGTGCTGTCCTTTTTTTTTTTTTTTTTTTTTTTCAAAGTTGCGGCACAATGATTCTGTTTTTCGTATTTCTTGTAGGCGCGTCTCTTTGCGGAACACGTTTCACTGACCTTGTGAACTCTTTTCCGTTTACCCAGCGCCGACGTTCGACTTGGAATAGTATCCTGACTTCCAAGTCGCCGTTTGTGTGGGACTGTGTTTCTTCACATTGCTTTCTACGACGTTCTCTTGGACTGCAGATTTACACTTTTTTGGCTTAGGAAGTATTTTTAGAGATTCATTGTGCTTGTGAGAATGTGTCTTTCTTCTCACCAAATTCAAAGCCAGGTTTCCCTTCAATTAATGCTTCCTTTGCCCCTTTGCCTTTTTGGTCCAGCTTTCCGAAAGGGAACTCATGAAACGTTAGGTTGAGCGCTCGCATGTTGAATCATTCCAACTTTCGCTTTAGTACCTCGACATCGTTTTTTTTTTTTTTTTCTTGGCATCGTTCTAATTGTAACGTGTTGTACGTCTTGCGGCTTCCTCTTCAATGCATATGAGAAACGTTACTGATTGCACCTTTTCGGGCTGCTGGTTCAAGTACGTTGCCGTTGAGAAGAGCTCGAACGTTTGCCTTAATGTCTTCCGACTCTGCCTGTCATCTCTTGTTGTGTCCATGGCGCTAGGTGGATGGAATATAGCGTGGTGACTAGGGTGCCTTGCTGCTGGCGAAGATGCAGCTTTGTGTCCCCCATGTTTTCAGTGAGAAGATCGTCTATACGGCAAGCACTCTCCTGAAGGCAAGTGTAGCTTCCATGTCGATCTCCGTCCCGTGGCCTGCTTATGTGCAGAGAAAACGTCGTCTGATCGACAGCACCCAGATCGTGTTCCCAGGGTGTTCGCGCACAAAGCACCGGCCAAGAACGCGTCGGTGACTCGTTACGCCCGTGCAACCAAGCGGAAGGAGATCGGCGGTAGAACCGACAAAGCATTACTTTTTGTCGTGCATTGTGGTCATGAGCGTAAGAAAATTATCATGCCTTTACTCAAGGACGCTGTGCTAATTTAATCAATTAATAGTAGCACTTCTGCCGACCCACAGTCTGCTGATCCCGCCCGCAGCGAGGGAACCGGCTCGAAGTAAACGTAGGCCTCGAGAGACTTGTACGCCTGCGCCTTATCCGCCGTAAACTGGCTTGGCGAAAAAACTAAATAAACGATTACGTGAGCCATCAACGTCGGTGGCAGCAACTTCACGTCGGAGCTCTAGCACGCATTCTTTACGGCGTACGGATCGTCGAAGGTAACGCACTGCACGCATATTTTGTCTCGATACCCCTGCCGTTCAGGCCCGGGTAGTCAGCTCAAATCGACGGGCGTAACATACGACATACGTTGGCAGGAAATACGATATACAAAAAAAAAGCTAGAAGCGTCTCTACAACGTCAACAGCGAGCGCACGCCACTCAACGCAATGGCGAAAACACGGAGAGCCTGGCCACTAATCTCTACTATAGGGGTCTGGATGGCGCATTGAGCATACAGGTATGAATCCCCCGATTAAACGGCTTGTCCCGGAAGTTAGCGATTGACAGGCCTTTCAACTCTTCCGAGTGCTGGTTCAAACAGTGTTCAGGGCGCTGGGTTTTTTTCTTGTCATCCCAAGGGACCCTGCTGTTGCAGAGTAACAGTGCATGCGGACCCGAGAAATCTCCTGGGAAGCAAGCTTCGATGAGAAAATTGTGAAATTCTAGTTTATCAAGGGTGCGTATGTACCACGTTCAAAAGCCTTATTCTCAGGATTTAATTGAGAACGAAAGTATTAAAACCCAATCAAAGACATAAAAAAGCATGGACCAAAATATCGACTGAATGCACTAGGAAGCCCAGCGCACGCCCGACTTCCGGAACAAGCATTGAAGTTCTGGTGGCTTGACTTGCGCAAGGCTCGGTTCGGAGAGCAGCTAAGGGCCATCCAGCCCCCTATAGAGATCAGTGAGGCTGGCCGCTTTTGCCCACATAGCTTATGCTCATGCGCGGCCTTCCGGCCGTGTTGGTAAGCAGAGCTCGCAGCGTGTCGGTCTAAGAACATTGGCCAACGGAGATCCTACAAGCTCTCTAGGTCTTCTCACCTGCTAAGGACATCATATGGGAAGCCAAGGCCTATGGCAGTTCTAATGTCAGATGAAGCCCAGTTGTAAGTGAGGATAACAGTAGGATGTTACCACAAAGGCTATAGAACGTCCGTAGGATATTTTCTATAGAATGCTGCGAGAAAGAGCCCAGGATGTCCAGAGCCGGAATTTCATAGGATACTGCGGGAAAGGCAATAGATTGGTCGCCCTTGGCTCCTAGGAGGAGCCGAGGATGACCATAGCTAAATTCCATAGAGCAAGCTGCTTTACGGAAGTAAACAATTACCAACGTTCAAGCAATTTGTGAAATAAGAATCGGGGTAATTCTACAAATAACCCGAAAGATTTTCCGTAGAAGCGTGTAACGAACAGCGCAGGGACACTGAGAAAGTATAGGACGGATGACACACACGGCGCCGTGTGTGTAATCCGTTTTCTACTCTGTCTGCTTCCCTGCGCTGTTTGCTGCCCGTTAAAGTGAACTTTCAACTAGCCCATTCGTCAACGGTACCGGTAGAATAGCGGTAAATTGGTGCCAAGAAGTAGGTTGCAGCGTACTTACTATAAAGATAGCGGACTTGAAAGATATAATCCAAGATCTATGTCGACGCGGGCACTGCACACGAACCACACGAACACAAAAACACGAAGGAAGGGTTCCGTGAAGATTGAAGGCGATGTGGCACTTCCTGTCATTTGCTTAACCGAACATTAAAGTCATCTAAATGTATTGGTCTTCGATGAAATCATTTGTTGCCGATAAACGTGTTGGGACTTGATAGCTTTGATACTATTCGAATACCTTGTTGCGGACGATATACCATTTACCACTGAAATCGAAGGCAGCCCCGCAAGTCGCAGCACAGACGAAACTGGATCAGCTAGCAGGCATTCCATGTTTGGGAACCGATACTGCGTCATCCGTCAACATTTTACCACGTGATCACGCTTCTGCCGCTAGTTATGCGCAGAGAGCGGAGTCAAGTGATAAAAAGAAAACGATTGACTAGTACGGCGAGGGCTCACCTTCTACCATGCTTTCAGATTTGGGGAGGAGAAAGAGAGAGGAAGAAAGGGACTGAAGACGCAAGAGCTCCTTTAAAGGGATACTTCAACAAAATTTGAAATATTCCCGTCGAGTTCAAAAATAGGTTGAACATGATCCACAATATCCGTAAATGACAATCGCACGTTTGTATTTTGAGCCTATGATGGCTGTATTTTTTGTTATAAACGGCCCACTCTGGCAAGCGCTCAGAGAATGCCCAGCGGAGACCACGTGACATCCAACGTAATCGTGACGTAGGTCGTCTCAGGACGAGCAAAGCTACGGCGAGGTTGACGTCGAGAGGATGGCCTAGTCGTTCCAGCCACCGAAGCGGCTGGTTTTGTACGAATTTTGAGTGACGGGTTAATCTTCTGTATTTTTGTAATGGGACAATAACGACTTCTGCGACACACAAAAGGCGTTATTGGGAAGAGGGGAGTTCCTCCTGCCCCTATTCTCTCGTCGTGGCCGGAGGCGAGGCAACCTCCGTAACTAGCTGTCAAGGTTCCTAGACGGGCATTACAAGCAAGGCGTTAGCGACATCCACCAGGTGCTTTTGCTAATCGTTTAATTCGTTTTAAAATTCTTTTTCGTGACTTTTTTGACAAGATATTGGTATGTTCGATGTGATGCTGCTCCTTTGAACAGATATAGACCAAAAATGAGCGCCGAAATTTTGTTGTAGTATCCCTTTAAGGTCAGAAGGGGGTGCCTAACAAAAGGCTAATCTTCAAGGGGCATCCCAACGATGACTGCTACGAAAGTATATGCCACTTGTATGCTATTGTAATTTCTTCCCAAAGTTGATAGTGCAGTAGATGCTATCTGCGTCCCTTTTGTTTCAGGCAGGTGCCGGCAATTCCTTATCACCGAACTGTAGTCCCGTGACCCCAACCGGAGACACGATTGGCCTAAATCACGCATAGCGTCTGCTTTGCTGTCAATACCTGGTAAAGAGGGCTGCTGCATGAAGTCTAGTTTTTGGAGTTCCAAATTAAATGCCCAACACAAAAGTTAACCAAAATCGTGAATTTTGAAGATCCCATGTTTTACGCCGTCGAATCCATGGCATTAAATGAAATGCAGAATTAACCATGACTTGATTCTGCGCACGATGTCCACAAATAATATACTATTTATATATCTTCACAAGAAACATTCAATTTGGATACACTGTAAAATTTGCATTCTTTAACTTCAATTATGGAAATCTTTGCATATTTATGGTATTTTTTATTACATTGTTTAACAAATGATGCAGTTTTTATTATGTATACACGGCCCCTGCCAAAGAAAAAAAAACATTCTGTTGTTATCAGAGAGCTGCGAAATCTGCGGTGTTGCTCATCTCTGGGCAATATTTTTATTTTTAATTTGTAACTACAGTTTATATTGTTGTCATCAATAATCAACCTGTCTGCACCTGGTAGGACTGTGCGCTCGGAAAAACGCCAGCGACATTAATATCTAAAGAAAAGAATTAGCAACAGCGTTTGCTTATTTGTGGAATTTGTGGAATAAAGGGGTAATATGACGTCTGTAGTGTGGTGCACACCTAACTAAGTAATAAGATTTTTTTCTTATTTTTAGGGGTAGTATGTTTAAGAAATACTTGTTTAAGAAAAATAAAATACGCGTGTCTCGGTTAAGGACTCTCCTGTTCACGTTTAACTAGCAAGCATCTGTTTACTTTCTGTATCCCAAATATCCGACATTGTTGTTTCATTTACCTTCTTGGGGAAGCATAATATAGAGTATCTAATTTTGCTGGCGGACGTAAGTAACAGAGGTGCCAAACAATGCTGGTTTTTATTATGCATCACCGTGACAAAACTATATGCCGGCGTGGTCAGCTTCAGCGTTCTTATAATTAGAAAAAAGACCCTATAATTCTTTCCTCTCAATCTAGCTCACACCCATCCAGACACTTTAGCTTACAGGTTAGAAGGAGAAAAGAATGTCCTTAGGCTGGCCCAGAGCTAGGATGTCCATAGACTCGCCCAATATTTGGTGTTCCATACTCGCCGAATTCTAGGATGTCATAGCGGGGTATTAAGAAAGGACTAAAAACGCTCCCGAAGTAAGGAGGTCTATAGAACATTCACGCGTGGTGCTTTGGACATCCTAGTCACCATTGACGGCAATCTAAGAGGGACTAAACAGATAGTCAAATGTCCATAGAAATCTATCCCTCCCATAGGATTAGCATAGAGGTAATAGCAAGGAAGTCGCCAGTCTGTACAACGTCGAGATCGATTGTTGTATTGGTAGTAAAACTGATGGCTGGAAAAAAAAACTCACGCGATTGCAAACGCCGAGCTCTGAATGGAATGATTAGTTGTGAAACCTAAAACTAGCAGCCTTTGTCTGCAGTGCATTCATCGAATGAGTTAGAACCCGGAACGCCGGCATCCGGCGTATGTCTTTCGTATTCAAACGCGTTCCACAAGTGCAGTGGATACAAAGGCAGCCCGATCCCGATAGCAGACACCAAAATTGACTTTCTCTATGTTTGGGCAGTACCCGTGGGCTGTACCGAACACCTAACGTTCGTTCGCTGCTTCTGTGAAGGGCTCCTCGTCTCTAGAACATTTATGATCACTCTGGAAGCTGTCTACAGGGTGAATCAAGGAGAGGCCAGGCTCTTTAAATCGACCGAAAAATTCGGTTTCTTAACCTATTGCGCTACGACTTAGTGCAGCGTTGCCCACAGATGGTGCATTTTTTCTTGTGTAAAATTTCTAATAGCGAGCTTACACGAGGAAAAAGTAAAGAAAGAAAAAGGCTTAGCTCCTATGGAAACGCAGCGACGCCATGCACCGGTCTTCAAACAACACGGTGCCGTTTCGTCCGGGAGACAAGAGATGGCGCAACGAACGCCGCCAACGAACGAGCATACGGCGCCGAGAGCCGGCGTCTTTAGCAGGCGACCTTTTTGACTCAAAAGCGACGCGCGTTCCGTAGGGGGCGACAGTCGCAGAAACAAAAGCAAGAGCCAAAACAACAAGGAACTGCAGTTCCTTCTCTGCTAAAGACGCCGGCTCTCGGCGTTGTATGCTCGTTCGTTGGCGGCAGTTGGCGTCGCGACCGCAAGCGCCATCTCTTGTCTCCCGTGCGAAACGGATCCGTGTTGTTTGAAGACCGGCGGCTTCGCTGCGCTTCCATCGGAGCTAAGATTTTTTCTTTCTTTACTTTTTTTTTAGGTAAGTTCGCTCTTTGCAAATTTTACAAAAACAAATGCACCATCAGTGGGCAACGCTGCGCAAAATCGTAGCGCGATAGGTTAAGAAGCCGAATTTTGCGGTCGATTTAAAGAGCCTGGCCTCTCCTTGAATCACCCTGTATTGCGTTCTGTTCTCTTATTTCAGCAAGCAATCAGCTACACTCGCACGAGCACAGCTATGAACGTAGCTCTATGTGCACGAGCGCACCAGTACCGATAACTTTGGCTTCGTTCGATTACTTCAATTGCAATGGCGCTCACAAGCACTACTATTCTCACCGTTGCATCTATTTCATCATCAGAAAATAGAATCTTGATTTTGCACTCATTAGTTTGAAACCGTCTTCTTAGTTTTTGTAAAACTCCATGCAAACGTAAAAGATTTCTTACTCCGGGGTCAGAAACATTAAAACCCAGATTCCTGTCATATTTAATCTAATTTTGCTAGTCTAGGAAGCGCCTTCACATCCAGGCTAGCTGCTCGATTTTTTTAATGCGAAAGCATTAACTCTTCCATTGAGCCGACCGACGTCATCAGCTATGAAGCCGCGCCAAACGTTACATTCCCTTGTCCCAATGCAACAAAGCCTGCCGTCAGTAGAGTAAATCGGATGGATAGGCTCCCATTCGCTGGCGCGCGTCATCAACGAACGAGGCTCCCATTGGGTGTCGTGCAGCGTAGTTAAAGAAAACACCACCAGAGAAGCCCTCACCATAGAATTGCTGCGCACGCAGCGGCCCGGCCGCATGTAAGAGGTGTGGCGGTGCTGGCCTGGCCGCACAGCCCGGTCGGGCAAACTCCGGAGACGCTGCACGGCCGACCTCAGCGCGGCGCGGCCACTTCACGAGAGCGCGCGCTCGGAGGTCGGCCGCTAACTCTGCAGTTGCCAAACGTGGCCGTCCACGCCAATACGTAGCTGGCGAACTAAGGGAGCGGAAGGAGGACATTCACGCTTTCGCATTCACAACTCATAAGTTGTGCTTAGCTATCCCGGGAAGTTTTTCATTAATTGTAATATTCAATCTACCGGAAACCCCACTGCCGGAGAAATCGCGTTCATGGGTTTTCGGCGATGCCTTTAAGTCAATGGGCAATACGCAAAATAGCAACGTCCTTAGCGGTTTAGGTGCACTGTGTGAGAAGGAGACTGTCAAAGGGTAGTTACAACTTCGGTTTCGCCGGGATGTGCATCTGTCGGCGGCCATCGTCTTTGAATCGCCATTACTCCCGTCGTCGTAGACCGCCCCACAAACTCTATAAAAAAAATGGAGGAAAAACGTAGAAACGACGTGTTTTCCTCCCTTCTACGGACGCACCCTCAAGCGGATACGAGAAGAAGGGAAGAACGAGACAATAATTCTCCTGGCTGACGGGAGAAAGGTATCACCTCCCGCCTTATGTTCTTTCGATTTCGTTTTTTGAGCACGTCGCGCGCGTTGCTTATAAAATGTTGTTGAGTTGATTGAGCTTCATCGGCAGCGAAGGCCGCCAGTAATTCCGTCTCCCAGTCCAAACGTAAGAAACATTTTGGTTATATTCACGTTTTAACCTCTAATTTTGTCAAACGAGCAAACGAAGCCGCTAGCAACAGCCAAGTTCCGGAGAGGTGCCAGCAGCGCTACATACACTTTGCTAAGATGACCGTCTCCGGGTTGTGGAAACTACTGTCTATTCTACGCAGTTTGCCCACTGTATAAACACTTTTTGTGTTTAGTTTTTGTTGTTTTCTTTTACAAAATGGCGGCCCCTATAGCATTTTGTTTACTGGCTTCTCGCGTCCACTTGCGCTGCACCTTCGCGTTGTTGTGACGTGCGCACCACTTACGACAACGCAAGTAATTTATTCACGCAAGAGTTATTTTAAGTAGGCAACTGTTTATTTTCGCTCTACATAGTACAATTGATTTGAAAACGTTACAAACAGCGCATGAAATGATTTGGTTTTTGACGGGTATTAGCGAACAGACACGGTAGTACAACCAGTTTGAATATTGGCCTTCAAGCTATGTGCATAAAAACATTATAAACCGAAGATCAATAAACATAGTCTAAACATGTAGAGGTTAAAGTCGCGGTAAAGGCATTTCAAGACAGCTATTTAAAAACCGTGCAAAAAAAAATGCACAGACGCTACATTGCTTCATAATAACGAGGGTTATTACAAACCATTTGCTTGAACAGTAACTACAGGCTAATGCGATTTAGAATAAATCTGTGTTTGAAGGTGAATTACACCTGCCCGTCCTTTTCTCCCCGAGATGAACATCCCACATACCTGGTCAGTTTTCTATGAGGTATGTTGCATGTAGCCCAAATTCAGCACCGAGGCTGACGGCATCTAGGGGAGGCATTGCGAAGCTGCCCGAGGTTTTGTCGTAAAAGCGCATTTTGGACTTAAAACAAACGAAACATAACTTATCTCCTTGGTACTATTACTAAGGATCAATAGGCGATTATCTGTGCGCGGTACTTTCTTAAAACGTAGACGTAAACCTATAAGGTCTTGTATGTAGTGGTCAAAAATGTTCACCAGGCGCCTGCCAATTGCTGTCACTTTCAGCTGCCAGTTTTTCACGCTAAAGCCCAATACCTCGCTAAAGAAGGCAGACACAATGGGGCTCATACAAACCATGATGACGATAACAGGCGCTGCCCAGCACCAGTGTCGCCCTGATTTCCGGCTTGATGTAGCTTGCACGCTGGAGCGGCCGAAGCCTCTCACAGCCAACGCTAGCCACGGCAGCATTTCTTCGTGCGATCCGTGCTTCGCAGCGCGACGCGCATTGTTGGCCGTGCATTGGATCCCATATCAAACATTTAGGTGGACGGTCTCGACTAAAATCGGGACATACAGGTGCCATTACAAGGACGATGCGGGACTCGGGACCTTTAATAAAAAGTTGCGAAAGTCCAGAAAACACCGGGCTTGTATTACGTAATATTGCAAAATCTTTTTTTTTTAGTTCTTTCGATATGCCCCCGGACAAATTATATTCCCAAAAGCAAACCGGACAAGGAAGTCCCAGATGACTTTTGTGGCAGTGCATTCTTTGTCTTGTAGGGTTCGCCGATTGCTGGTTCGTCTTAATATTTAACAAATATAAAATAAACATCTCCGACAAACTACTTTTGTTACAAAACGCTCGCAATTTCAAAAGAAAAAAAATGCCCGTCAACTTTGGCGGTGAAGCTGAAGTCGTGCGATATGTTTTCATGACGTGACGTCAAAGAATCAAGTCATTCTGACACTCGACAGCATAACGTCAAGTCACATCAATTTTTCCCTCAAGATTTAGTGAGAGAATTATAAACACTATGTTCATCAAACCATATAACAACCATATACTGTGTTCCAAATACATTTAAACGATGACTTCCTAAAGGGGCCATGCAATAATTTTTATCAACTTCTTCCTCAGCTTTCAAGCGATACTGAATCGAAACTTAATATATAACCCTCACGTTCAGAAATAAATCAAACATGATCAACTCTATCTGCTAAAGACAATCGCCCGCTTGTATCTTGAACGAACGGCTATATTTCTCGTTCCAAAGGACCGAGTCCAGCGAGCACTCGAAGATCGGCAATCGCAGAGCGCGATGCATCTCGGGAGACGTGACATCGGTTGAACCAGCACGGCTGAAGCTGTTTGGGGGACCGCGTTGTTATGAGCTCCGTATCTAGGCGTCGTCACCGCGTTACGACAGGGTCGTTTTTAGTCGCCCCTCCCCGCTCCCCGCAGGAGTTGAATCGGCCGGGAGGAAACGGAAACCTAGTTCCAGAAAGCTCGCGCGCACGCAGCTTGTCACCGTACTTTCGCGGAGCGGTGCTGCTTTGCTACATAGAGTTATTAGGGAGTTTCGTAGACCAAGTTTCTCCTTCGCTAAGCCCTCCGCAACGAAGAAGCCGCTACTGCGCCTGCGCGCCGAGGGCCTTGACTGTAGAGTTCCGGGTATCGTAGCGGGTTGCGGAGAGCGTTGCGGGACGGCGAAAACGATCTACGGAAACTTCCTATCATACGGTACGCTATAGATTCGACTGGCGCTAGTGTCTATACGACTTCCCTGATGCAAATTGAAGCCGACAGCAACCCGTCTACTTTTCCGGTGTTCTTCTGCATTCCTACGGAAAAACGCTCGTACATTTTGTCTCTTCGCCGACAAACAACACAGATAACTATTTCGGTGTTACCCAATTTTATGTACCTTTATTAACCTTGTAAATTCTTTAATTACTTTAGTTACAGCATTTTTCTTCGCTAGTGAACGATGTTAAACTTCGCTAAATTTCAGGCCCAAACTTCTGTTCCATAGCAGGTATCTAAAAACGACCGACGATTCTAAGCAAAATAACAATCAGAAGGAATGTAAAATGTTTTCAAGTTTCGCCAGCATTACGGTGGCGCTTATATATCGCTTATATGCCCGTCCTGTCACAATATAAAATGACCCCTTCATCCATCTTTACGAGCGGTTAAAAACATTCAAAACGTAAAGGATAAAGTGTGTGGGCTTTGGAAGGTGTGTCTTTTTATCCTTTCCTATTTCACGCAGTTTTAGTCGGGCACCTGTTTTCTGGCCTTCCATATTTTCACAAATTTTCCAGCGTGCCGGTGGTGTTTTCAACGAAATATCTTCGCCCATCTTCTCAAGCAGAAAGAAAAAAAGCAGCCCTTATTTCTCGCAAATCGGAACATATTACGTGGCATTTAATTGCTTCCAATCGTCTGCATGCACAAGAGTTACTGATCCGGTGTTACTGCGTAGATCTCGCAGAGTTTTTTTGGTTTTCCTGTTGTCATTCGTTCGTTTGGCACGTATATCTTCTATGATTGAAAGCGCCAACGCCCTGTTCGCGCTAACAGTGTTGGACAGTGCAAATAAAAACATGTAGAAAGCCGTTTTAGCATCGTTTTTTTTTTTTTTTCCCATGAATTTGAAATAAAAGGCCTGAGGAACACCTCAGCACTTCTTATAAGTTGTGAATGTGAAAGCATAAACGCCGCCCTTCCGGTGCCTTCTTTTTTTTTTTTTTTTTTTTTCTTAGCGCGTTTTTTTTATTTAATGTTTTGAGCGGTGGAGCCGCTGCCTCGCAGACACGCAGCGCCATGGGGTGGCCGTCGATGAAACTAACGCGCATTGGCCAATGGGAGCCCTGTCCACGCGTGCCAGCCAATGGAGCCGTAGCCGGAATCCATCAGATCTACACCGCTTCTTTGGGATCACGGAAACTAGGTGGCCGTTTGGCTAGGCTTTTCACCTGGTTTCATTGCTGGGAGCTGGCTTTACTTGAAGAAAGGATTTAAGGTGCCGTTTGACGCGGTTTCAAAGCTGATGACATCGGTTCGCTCCGTACGGCAGTTAATGCTTTCGCATTAAAAACGCCGTAACGGACCAATGTTTTCCCCTTTGTGAGTAAGAAATGTTCCAATCTAATTCATCGTAATATGTGCCGTTAGAATCAAGCGCAAAAAGGAAATGCACGCGCTTTTTAATATAGAAATGCATTACCCGCAGTAAACCATCGACAAGTTGCGGTCTGCTTCATTTCGCTAAACCACACTAGCGCCAGTTAGACCTTCAGAGTACATTATCATAACTCTAAGGGTTTTTAAGGTCAGGGTGACGTAACAACATTCGGTTTATTCATTATAAACAACGCCTGGTGTCTTTTCGATAAAAAATGGTGTCTTCGTGGTGTGGCCAGAACGTGATTGGCATTTAGACAATGAAATAGGCCCTAGAATTATGTTGCAGTGTCACTTTAAAGGGCCGATGCAAGGACGTCTGCACTCTGCGCAATTAAAGGACCAATGCAACAATATTTGTACTTTGCGCAAATACCGCTTAAAACGGATCCCTAACGTTAATGACCTATGAAACACGCGTTCGTTTTTAACCCCACGCAATAGAAGTTCCAGAAAAAAATTTAAGAAAAACGAGCAGCGTTCACCCCCTCAACTCGCAGCCAGAACAAGCGGCCACGTGATCTGGAGCCGATTATATGCCGCCAGTGTTGATCATAGCCACGCGCTGGGGTTGGCAAAGCGCAGGACACGCGCTGAGTTCCAGGCATTGTTATGGCTCGGCTCTTGTCGTCGTTGCAGCGATTGGACACGGGTCAAAACCCGAATGCTTCTCGAGCTAGCAATTGTCACGAGCCCAAGTCGAGTGCCCACGCAATGCTCGGGTCCAATCTATGAACCGCATTCAAATATCGTCACTTGGGTGTACTGGGACCCCCGAGTTACGTCATCAAATTTTGCAAAGGCGAGATTGAATGAAAAGGATCGCTTTTGTCCTTGAAATTACACCGCAACAAAGGAGTTTCTTGGCCAATGGCGTTGCGTGTGAGTATCCTTGAGTCCCAGGTGTGCCAGTAAGCTCGTGTATAGAGAGATACATTCCAATTGAATATCGTTGCACAGCTCCTTTAACGCTTAGAACAGATCCCTGACTTATAATGACCTGTAAAACGCCCCTTTATTTTTCACCACAATCAATGCAGGTCGCAGAAAAAAATTAATAAAAACGAGCAGCGTTCACCCCGGCAACTCGCAGCCAGAACAAGCAGCCACGTGATCTGGAGCTGATTATATGCCGCCAATGTTTATCATTGCCACGCTCTGGGGTTGGCAAAGCAAAGGAGACGCGCTGAGTTCCAGACGTTGTTATGGTTCTGCTATTGTCGTCATTGCAGCGATCGGACATGGACCGCTGCCCGAATGCTACAAGAGCTATCGATTATCACGAGTTCTAATCGAGTGCCCACGCAATGCTCAGGTCCAGTCTATGAGCGCCATTTGAATGTCGTCACTGGGCGGTACTGCGACCGCCCAGCTACGTAATCAGGTTTTGCGAACGAGAGATTGAAATAAAACGCTCGCTTGTGTCCTTGAAATTACACAGCAACAAAGGAGCTTCTTCGCCAGAGGGATTGCATGCGAGTAGCCTTGAGCCGCACTAGTAACAGTAAGCTCGTGTAAAGTTAAAAACATTCCAATTGCATATCTTTGCACAGCCCTTTGACCCTCAACTCAAAAGCGAAATGAGAAGTCCTGTGGTCGTGACATGGCTTGGCCACCGGACGCGATGAACCCAATCTTCCACTATGCTTTCTAAGCACGCCAAGAAAACACGTTATGCGCAAGCGATCTTAAGGCCACGGTCCCACTGAATGTGGCAGTTGAGGTACTTTTTGGCAGGTCATTACTCATTTCGTTTTAGATACTGTTTTGTGGGATTGATGTCTTTCTAAAGGCAATGCAATTCTCTTTCATTTGATATTATGTATGTGTTGGTTTTTACAGTTCATGCGCGTTTGTAGCGCTGCGAATAGGATGGCGCGGACCCTCACTTGCTCCGCTAGTTCATGTTTTATGAACGATCCAATAAAAATAGCACGGTTCCAATATAGCTGTTTCGTTAAGATGATGTCGGAGCAGAATGTAACGATACACTCTTTTGGTATTTGCACTACTTTGTTTTTTTCATCCCTCAAAATATTGCCCTAAAATTGACATTTTTCAGCAAAATATACTAGGGCAATGAAATTAGCTACAGATGTAGTGCTTATAACTGGTAATATTCAAAAAAAAAATTTAAGGTTGTGTAAAATTTTTTTGTTTAGATATTTTATATCAAACATAGCACTTTTTTGTGCTTCGAGTCATGGTACTTCAAATGCCGCTGAGGAAATAATTAAACTATGATAAAATCTTTTATAACATTTAGAGCTACAATGGTTGCCCAAGAGGTGGACGATGGCTTTTTTTCATTTTCAAAGTCATAACGCTCCAGGAGCCCTTCAAACTTACCTGTTTTTGACGCATATCTATTTTGGACATCAAACAGATTTATTGGCATGTAATAACATTTATTGCTTGGAATAGATATACATTGCAATGTATTAAATTTTCACAATGATCTGGCTTTGGCTTCTTGATAGATGTAGAGCTTAGCTAATTTTAAGAAAAATTAAAACTGTTTGGGTGTTTTGTTGCGCTACCTGGCGGATGGCAGATAAACTGCTGATTTCTTGTGTTCAAAAAATTTCCGAGGGCGGCGTTGGCGTCAATATCATCATCAATCTCCGTGTCTTTTTACCTTCACATTTAAAAATATATTGGAAGATTTACTATCGATAAATGAATGGTTTAAGTACTGGGTCGGGTTAACAAATCTAAGACAAATAATTACACACGCGTAGCGTGATATAATGTGTTCATTATTCGATATGATTGAAATCAATAAACAATAAAGACGAAGAGGAAAATAATGCACCCGAGTTCACTTCATGCCTAGAGTCACTAAATGAGCTTTAAAGTATCAACACTCCGTTCCCCAAAATTGTTTTGGGCGCCGCCATTTTGGGTCTTGTTCAGAGCAAGCGCAACTGCCGATCGTCATGATCCAAAAGTACGACTTCCTCAGCATTAGATCCGGTGCTAGGAAGCTGATGCAATATTGCAATGCTCTGTCGTGGGTTGTTTAAACATTTGTGGGGGACGGAAAAGCGTTTCCTGGGATCTTAGATAAAGCTTCAGGTAACTGGCAGCCATGATTTTAAGCCACAATATGGCCAAGTGTCGTTACTCTGAACCGTAGCTAATTTACTGGGAACAATGAGGAAGAGGCAGGTGTCAACAGGTAGTGGCTTGTGGAATCCACGGGGCTTACGTCATGGCCCCTCCAGGTATTATAAGCCTCTTGAACAAGAGCATGAATAGTCTCATTCAATAAGCTACGCGTCAGAGTAGCGACACTTGGCCATATTGTGGCTTAAAATCATGGTTGCCAGTTATTTGAAGCTTTATCTGAAATCACAAGAAGCGCTTTTCCGTCCTCCACTTTAAACAGTGTGCGACAAAGCAAAGCAACATTACATGAGCTTCCTAACACCGAATCTAATGCTGAGGATGTCGCACTTTTGAATCATTACGATCGGCAGTTGCCCCTGCTCTGCACAAGCACCAGAATGGCGGCGTTCACAACACTGTCAGGGAAAAGAGTGGCGATACTCTAAGCGCAGCTAATTATTTGCTCTAGTTCCCGCAAAACTCCTTTCCCTGACTGAAACTGAAAGTAAATATGAATAATACATCATTATTATAGCTTATTTAGTTATAACCAACTACACATAATGAAAGGAGGAAGCGGCCGGGTAGGAGAAACGCGGGTTTTATGTGCAACAGTTCTAACCGTCTCAAAAGAGAACGCGCGAGCTTGTGCTGGTTTAAAAAAAGGCATCCGAAGAAAAAAGGCGGCACGCTGTGCTCTTTGTTATTATACGTCTAATTGCAAATTGTTGTGTGTATGTTTATACAGCCGGAAGTTAGTCCGCCTTAGTGGGCGTCTGACTCTCAGCTGTAGATGAGCAATTTAGCCAGTGAGGTAAACCCGCGAACCTGGGGTCTTTAACGTGCACCACGCAGTAGTGATACACGACCGCACGCCTGCACGATGCTCTTCCAGATCGAAACGGGCAGGGGCGGGGTGGCTTCTGCAGCGCGAGCTTTCGCTCCAAGTGCTCCGAGCTGGTGTGCGTTAGACCATGCACTCGGCCACCGACACCCCCCCCCCCCCCCCCCCCACACACACACACACTTCTCCGCTAATTTATATACAGGAATAAGTATTTGAAGATCGACGATGGAGTCGATCGTCTCGAGGTAATGTAGGGTGATTTCAGATAAGATCGACCAAAGGGTGGCTGGTCCACATTTTTAAATCAACTGATGTTTTTATATGACATTGTCTAGTATCTGGTATAAACGAATCCACACTTAGTTTTGACCAGAAAAAAAGTTTGGAGACAAGAAAAATCGTAAGGCAGGGAGAGGTGGACAGTTGCAATAACGCGCACTGATGGAGGGGGCAAGTTTGAAAGTGAATAATTAAAACAATAAAACTAGGCGACTTTTAAAACTTTTTAAAAACAAACTATGGGTACAACTTGCTTGTAATATAAAGTAATAATATTTATTAAAAATTTATTTAGTTTTCAAAAAATTGCCAAACATGCCTGCTCGAACGACAAATGGCAAACTTTGGAAATCTGTATCTCATGAAATAATTTAATCACTATTACATAACTTGCAGACATTATTTTACTAATATATGGCTATTATTGAAAAAATAAATAAGGTATCTGAGTGACACAGTAGTTACAATATATTTAGACAAACATGGGAAAAAAATCAAACAAAGAAAAATTCCAATGCAAATAAAAAAAAAACACCACGTTCGATTTTTTTTAAATTTGGGTACCCTGTTATACTCTATTTCGGCATTCATTTCTATTAAAAGCATGTTGCATCATTGCACTGTGAAAGAAGAAACAACTCCCCAAAGTAGGGTCCTTTTTCAAAGCCTACACTTAGCAGTGTCCTATACAAGAAGTGACTCTGAGTTCCAGTTTCATGAAACTTGCACAAATCTTTTATATACATTTATTCAGATGAGGACATTGATAAAAAGAGCGATCGGTCACACAGTAAAAAGGGAGGAGAAACTATATACAGCATTTTACATAAGCGTACAAAGTGGTATCATATTAGAGACTAATGATTTGAGAAAAGATGATGCAGTGTGAAGTTGTACCTTCCGGTATATTTTACATCTAGAGTAAAATAAATAACTTTACTTCCACACACAAAAACAAAGATATAATAGTAAGATTTTTAGGTTGGCTGTGTATTTACGATTACAATTTCAGGTGACGGATACCATAGTGCCTAACTGGAGCAGCTTCGATGATCTCGGTGTACGAATGAATCGTGGCAAGCCGATATATTTTATCCTGCTCGAGAATAACATTTTGGGATTTTTTTAAAGTGATCAGATAAAAATTATTAGTAACCACCAACAAAAACAGTAGGTTAAATACCCCGTGAAGAAAAATGTGATAAATAAGATGTCCCTGCATTCAAAATGAGCAGTCCTTGGGAAATCAAATTCGGCACTTTACGCTAAGGTTTTCCTCGCTGTACGCATTTAATAAAGTTGCTTCCAAGCAGATCCGACTGTCCGTGCTACATATACGTCACAGGTCCCTTCTGTTGATGACTTGCTGAGCCGCCACGCGTGCCAAGACTGAATGCCAGGGAAGGCGCGCACCGTCAGCCACTCTTCTTTTTTTTGTTCACGATACCGAACAACCTCATTTTCGTCCAGATATACAAGATGCACGCCTTTCAGTTTCTTTGATAGAACGCTCACCATTGTCCTGGCCGTCTGAATTGCGCTTACTGAACGTTCTCTCAGGTTGTTCAGCGTGGCCTGGTACTTCACGAGTCCGCCAACTCCGTCACATGCATTTTTCCCATGTCCAGATGCAGAAAATAACCTCTGGGCTTGTGGGCAATCGTCCTTTGCAAATTGGTGAAGCTGGTAGCGATTCTTGAAATGACTGGCGGCGCCGTCACTTACGTACGTCACGTACAAGTATACCGCAACGTTGTCTTCAACCCACACCTTCACTTTTTCTAGAGCCAAGCAAGCGTGAGCGGCGTCGTGACACAGGTCCTCACTGATGATGGCAAAGCTGTTTGTAGATTTTCTTGTCGTCACTACACATGTAAATATCGAAACTT
Source organism: Ixodes scapularis (assembly GCF_016920785.2). NCBI lineage: Eukaryota > Metazoa > Arthropoda > Arachnida > Ixodida > Ixodidae > Ixodes > Ixodes scapularis. The sequence goes on from NW_024609846.1 coordinate 154,184,731, forward strand.
GTTTTTTTTCCAGTGATATGCTTGCACTTCGTCAGGAAGCACGATGGTCCAGTTTTCAGCAAAGTCAAAATGAAAGACAATGCTCCCGCGTTGCATGCACTGTTTTTCATCGTAGATCGCTTTACCTTGCGTTTGCCGGATATGGTTGTGAAGTAACCAACTTCCAACCGTCACTTGGATGACTTTTAGGAAAGTCTCAGGCTCCAAAGTTTTTTTCACAAGGTCGCCGGACTCCCATGTTGCAAGCACAATCTCTTCATCCTCCGGGATATCAAGTTCCTGGAGTGTAAGAAACTGGCCTTTTGGGCAGTGATCACAGTCTCCTTGAAGGCACAGTTCTGTTGCTGGGTCGCACAGAAATGCCGAGTTCATTTCACCAGTGTTGAATGTTGAGCCTGTAACGTTCTCTAGAGCGGCAATACAGAGATAATAATTGGCACAGCGCACACAAACGCACACTTCCTGGTGTGGAATACATTGGACCCATCTAGGGCGCAACGAATAAAATTTCGTTAGCCCAACGCCGGAATCGCGATGCTTGTCTTTGTATATACGGAAGGCCTCTCGTATTGAGCGTGTCATGAAGCGCTTTGGCACGAACGTTTTCTCTCCGTTGAGCATGACAGAGATGACGTCCTTCTGGTTGGGACTTTGGCGCGAACATTGTAGCTCGTCTTTCGTGAAGTACTCTAGGGCAGCAGACAGATTCTCAGGGCTCACCTTGCACCTCGTGTAAGGATCCGGCTCATACCACACGCCATGCTTTTCCTTGAGTTTTCGGGATTTACTGATGAGGTACATTGAGGCCTGTGGAATAATCTTTTGAACCTCATTCTTCGTCAGTGTTGACGGCAGGAGTGTAAGCAGTTGACAACGTTCCCGGAGAGAGGTGGCGGTTTCAAAGGCCTGCCGAAAGTTGTCCACCCACTCAGTGCATGTGGAGCATGTTGGTTCGGACGACCCTGATGGTGCGTCCCTGTCGTACGCAATACGTAGCCTTGAGCGTATATTCTTGACAGCAACCTGCTCCAGTTCTGTCTGCTTTCTCTTGACATAGGCAGGCCTGTCCCGACTTCTTACGACGCTTGGTTGTCTCAACGGCGACACATCTGTAGCTAGTATGCTGCGATTTAGATCTTCAATTGCTTCTTCAGCTGGCACAAATATGTCAGGGCACTGCTCTGAGCTTCGCATCGAGATCTCCTTAGTGATGTGCATGAAGCAATGGTAGCACAGGCAGTCCGTCGCACTCACTTTAGTGGAACAGTCAGGCGGAAGAATTTGCTTCAACGAGTTTAGGTCCAACTCGCCAACACTTCGAAAATTCCGCTGCTTTGGTATAGTCTTTTTGTGTTTGCAAAAGTAATCTGCACAAAACACTCGTTCGGAGCTTCAGGACGTCTTCATAATGTATACATAAGTAATAGAAATTAAACCCCAACTGATGGCATATAATTGCCAAGTGAAAGAACTACTGGGTGCACAAGTGACAAGTCCGAGGCTGAGGAGCTCACTCACTGCAAACGTACATTTGAAAAGAGAGGTCACAACTGAGGCTGTCGGCAAAGCTTGATCCACGTCAAAGGAAGAAAGAGGGAAAGTCTGCAGACAAAAAATTGTGGTCAGCGGCCTTCGAAAAAGACTTTCCGGAATCGCACTGTCGTCCCTCCACGCGCTGATATGAAAGCACCCGAGCTTCTACCACGTGGTTCATGACACAGCCTGAGCCATGTCGGCGACCGGTTCGCGAGGGGTTGGCGGTGGGGTTACGTTGATGGTCACTCGGATTAGCCCTTGCTGTACTGAGCTACCGCCTGCAGTGCCTTATCGCCGGCTGGTGTCAACAACGAGAACACACACACCCTGTCTACACCAAAACTACAAGCGTTCACCGCACACGCGTCGCCGCCGCTTTTAAGCTTTTGTGAAATTGCTTTCTTTTGCCGCGGAGAATCGCCTTATCTTAACTACGCGCCTGAAATCCTTCCAGGCGGGCGTACACAATATCAAGCGTTTCGAGAAATGCCCGTGGAGTAGAACTATGGGAAAATTCGGAGCCCGCGATGTCGATATCGTCGCCGTTGTGTTAGTACGCCGTCGCGTACTGCAGTCCCCCGTTGGGGGAGGGGGGGGGGCGGTCTTACTACGATAACATGGCGACAGCGTTTACACTCTATTTATTTACGCGAGGCTCGAGTATTTGGGGATAATGCTGCCGGTTGGTGTGCCCCTTTGTGCCTGATATTATCGCCCGTGACGCCAGCGAGTGAGATGGCGACAGGCATGACTGCTCAGTAAACAGGCGTCGGCGGCCATGTTTTGCTGGTTGAAGCGAACCCCCTTGTCCTTGACAGCGAGCGGGGAAATGCGAAAAAAAGATTGTATCGGCCGTTTTGCCAGAACTAGCGACGAGTGTCGTCTGCGGTTTCCGGCAACTATTTTGCCATAATCGTGAGCTTAGCGAGGAAATGATTTTTGCTAGCCACAGAACACTACCACGCACAAAGGGAATGCTTGAACATGTTTTTGTTCTGGATATATATCAGGGATATATATGAGAGAGAGAGAGAGAGAGATGAAGGTAGAGCGGAAGAGGGAATAGCATATAGTGTCGCAGGAGAATAAAGTAAACAAAGTTCCTAGTGGCCGATGGCTGCATGATCTTTTCTCGGATCACTAGTCCGTAATATGATACCTCTTTGTACACAGTAGTTTCTCCTTAATTTAAGTGTGTGAACGATTTCTTTAGTTATCATTGGCCTCATCTGAATAAAAATATATAAAAGATGTGTGTTGGTTTCATGAAACTGGAACTCAGAGTGAGTTCTTGTATAAAACACTGCTAAGTGTAGGCTTTGAAAAAGGACCCTACTTTGGGGAGTTGTATCTTCTTTCGCAATAAAATGATGCAACATGTTTTTAATGGAAATGAATGCCGAAATAGAGTATAACAGGTTACCTAAATTTAAAAAAAAATCGAGGGTGGTGTTTTTTTTTTATTCGCATCGGAATTTTTCTTTGTTTGATTTTTTTTCCATGTTTGACTAAATATATCCTAACTATTGTATCACACAGATACCTTAGTTATTTTTTATATATTAGCTATATATTAGTAGAATAATATCTGCAAATTATATCATAATGATTAAATTATTTCATGAGATACAGACCTCCAAAGTTTGCCATTTGTCGTTCGAGCAGGCATGTTTGTCAATTTTTAGAAAAATAAATAAATTTTAAATAAATATGATTACTTTATATTACAAGCAAGCTATACCCATAGTTTGCGCCTAAAACGTATTAGAGTTCTCCTAATGTTATCGCTTTAGTTATTCACTCTCAAACGGGCCCCCTCCATCAGTGCGCGTTAATGCAACTGTCCACCACCTCATGCATTACGATTTCTCCTGTCCCCAACTATGTTTTCTAGTCAAAAATAAGTTTGGATTCGTTCATACCAGACACTAGACAATAACATATAAAAACATCAGTTGATTTGAAAATGTCGACTAGCCATCCTTTGGTCGATCTTATCTGAAATCACCCTGTAACGTAATAACATTATAAATATTAAACTTGTTGAAGGACTGAATGTCTCAATTTTTCAATTCTTGGATTGTAATATGGCGGTAGCCTATTGTACTTACTGTTGATGAAGAGCAATATGAGGTGACGAGGTAATGATTAAATGATGAAGCTCTATAAGGACGATGACATAAGTGGACGTCGAACCACAACGTACAGTGTCAGACTTGTTTCAAGTATCGTGTACCCAAATACTTTCTTCACCCGCAACAGAATATGGTAGAATCAATGAGGATGCTGCTTTACAACTGTACGTGGAACAAGAAAAGTGCACTGTGCAGAAGGGCGGCTTATTCGTTAATAGGAGGAACGGATTTCTAGCAGCATTCCCCGATTGACTACTTGGAACAAATGGCCTCGTTGACGTAATGTGTCCCCGTTCCCAAATATTCTTGAAGCATACTTAAACCGCAAAGGAGTATGAGGCAAAAAATAAGAAAAAGGAGCTTTCTGTGAAAGGTCCAAATCACCACCATAGCTTCTACTATCAAATACAAGGGCAGTTACACAATACACAAAGAGTTCTGTGATTTAGTTATAGTTACACTCAAGGGCATTGATATCCAACGTACTCAGAGAGATGACACCTTCTGGTCAACCAACATAGAGCCTTTTCTACTCAAGTTTTACATGGAAGGCCCGACTTCCGCTGAAATTCCTTACGTAGACGAGTTGTCCGACCGAATAAACTGCAATTACTCCCTATCTGGGAATCTCTCGATCTTCGTTCGTAAGCCATAGTATCATGAGATCGAGGAATGTGGCTCTTCGTCCGCCGAATATTGCTTCGGCCGGTGTTTTTGCCGTGGAAGATGAGACCGTCGCGTGCTGCTGGAACAACAACCTGGCGATTCTTCACTGAACTGCTTCTTCCGAAAGCTTCAAAAGGGCTTTTTTTTGTTCTTTTTTTTTTGTTTCGGACACCATCTGTTCTGCATGCCCGTTAGTTTCAGGGTGGTATGGTGAACTAATGTGATCCCTGATGCCGTTTTTTTTTTTTTTTAACTTGTTTATTTTGTTTGAAGCAAGATTTGGCGCGTTATCAGAAAAAAGTATTTTCGGTAGGACAAAAGTAGGTAAAAGAGACCGTAGAACATCAATGACGTGTTTGGACGTCGTGGCAGGCATCGTGTAAACTTCCAGCCACTTAGAATACGCATCGCCCATGACTCCGCAGATGCGGATACGTTTCGCCACCCACCGATTGAATAGTGGATCGTTTTCAGTTACTGTTCATGATCGCGTTGGACTCAAGGAAGACTTCGAGTCTTTTCAGAAAGTTAGCCCAGGTGCCAGTACTTTTGTCAAAAGCGGTAAGTGTTTGAAACGTCGACAACGTCCGTAGCCACGTGTTTTGCTTGACACTGCACACTTGCCATTCGCTGAGAAGAAATTGCTTGTTCGTCTGCCCCGAGTCGTCCGATATAAGGACATCACCGCAACGCCATCTCCCGACAAAAATGCATGTCCATAGTTAACAATCATGTGAACTTATAAATTCCCGAACGCTCATAACTTGCCGTCGTTAAACGCCGTTCATTCATAGCGTCATCATTGCAAATAAACGTCTTCCTATTTCTTCTGATGGTTTTCGTCATATTCCTCCTAAGCTGTACTTACAACATTATGTGTGTCGGTACTTCCGAAAATATTGCAACGGCGTTTGTTTTCTGGAAACTATAATGTAACAACCTTTATAACATCTTCCGGACCCGGTGAAACACAATATTTCGGTACGTTATTTTAGTCGTCATTAAAATGGTGAGGTAAGAACCGTAAATCGCGAAGCAATTTACTTGACGTCCGCTTCCACTGGTGTCTTGGAAGATTGAGTCTACTGAGCGTGCATTCCTGCAGAAGAAATTTTCATTGATAGAATATTAACACGTCAATCAACATTTGATTCCTTCTTGGTAAGATTTATTGCAAAAGCCCGTTACAACCGCCGAACCGCATCTTCCTATGTCAGAGAACAATTTATACCCAGCCTGACATTCTCGCATACATCCGTTTGCTGGGCCACGCTACTTGAGCTAGCTGAGCAAAGCTGGCAGCGGCGCGATCAAGGCCACGAGGGGAACGTGATGGTGCTCGAGCCATCCCACTGTGAACCAATGTGTCGGCCACCCCACGGGTGCGTGTCGCCATCTATTGGTTGAACTAACGCCTTGTTCAAGATGGCAGCCATGGGACCGCAGCCTTAAGTACCGTCACGACAATCCTTGGCCTATTGCTCAATCATGCAAGCATCAAGGAGAATGCCGGGATTGTAAGACTACGCGAAGCGTGCACTCGCCTTACCCGCATGAAAGATTCGAATTAAATTATTAAAATAAGGCGTTCGCGAATGCGCGTGCAAGATGATATTTGTTTGAGGCCTTGGCCTTAGAACAGTTACTGCGGCACCGGTGGAAGAAACACATTTAGGTGATAACTCTGGCCACTCTTGGGGAGGTTATTTGCTGTGCCAGAACCCACATTCAAAAGTTTCACAGGGTTTTTGCTACTTTCGTGTGGAACTCCACCTGGGAACCTATGCGACGAGACAATCTTTTTCGCCCTGTTGATGCCGGTGGTCTCGGACTATTACACATCTTTTTAAAACAAATAATAACTCGTTTTCTATTCTTCAGAACAACATCACATCACTTCCTTCGTACTTACCTACAGGCAGAACTCTCAGATGCTTTACCTTATTTGGTGGTTTCATCGGTATCGGCGGGAACATCACGTCCCTTGGGATTCCTCAGAGAAGTAGTAAGCGCAATAGAGTTTCTAAGAGCCCGTTTTTCTTTGGAATATTTATTTACAATATCACGCAAAGCATTATATGCCGATCTTCTTGACATAACTTTTCCTGTACCTTTGTATCGAAGTATATTCAACCATGGACCAGGACAAGATGTTCTTACGCGTGTCCGAAAATTGCGCGTCTCACCTACCGCGAAGTCATTTTTCTTTAAACTTCACACTTCAACGTTGCCCGTGAAACCCTGGCTTCGCGAACGAGGAATTTTTATACCCTGGTCAGTGAATTGCCGTCTTTGTAACCAACCAGAAACTATAGAACATTGTTTTATCTTCTGCACTGATGCCTACCTCTTCTGGGACGTCCTACAGAGAACACTGAAAAAAGATTTGGACGTCAACGCCTACACAATCCGGTTTTTACCTTTAAAACCCAACGATAGTTTTCCTTATGATTTGTTCACGCTCATGGGTTTGCATAGTCTCTGGAAGACGAGAATGATCGACAGAAACGCCGATCCACCCCGGACTACAAAATCAAACTTCATAGAAACTGTATCTCACGTGAGAAATGTGTTAGATCATCTTAAGGAACGCCCAGACTGGTATGCTCTCATTGATCGATGTCTCCATCTTCCTGATTTTTAGTTATGTCATTTATTTTGAATCCTTTCTTCGTTTCCCGAGCGTAAACAGATAACAATATTTTGATGTGATCAAGAACCGTTTAATTGTTTGTATTGTTATTCTTATAAGTAATAACTTTGTCGAACTGTATGTTTGCCGTTTGTCCTGTCACCTTTCCATGCAATAAATACAAAAAAAAAAAAAAAAAAAGGATCGGTGGCCGAGTGGTCTAGCGCACACAAGCTCGGAGCACGTGGAGCGAAAGCTCGCGCTGCAGAAACCAGGGATCCTGGGTTCGAGCCCCACCCCTGCCCGTTTCGATCTGGATGAGCATCGTACCGGCGTGCGGTCGTGTATCACTACTGCGTGGTGCACGTTAAAGACCCCAGGCTAGCGGTTGTACCGCACTGGCTAAATTTCTCATCTACAGCTGGGAGACTCGTCGCCCCTGTGAGGCAGACCAAGTTCTAGGCTGTATAAACACACACACAACCCAATTTTTTTTTTCTGGCCACTCTTCCCGCGGAGAGCGAGCGTCCAGATCGTGCTCGGTCCTAGCCTCGAACCACGAGTGTTTAGTTCCGCGCCGCCCCGGAGAGCGCTGCAGTGTGGGGTGCCTCCTCGGCAGTCACAGTGTCGGCGGCGTAGCGTGCTCGACTATTTCGCGGTGTGGTGGTGGTGGTGTGCGGCCGGTGGCTGGCCTCGTGTTTTTCTTTGGTGCTGTGCCGATCACAGGTGCCAGCATCGTGCACCAATGTGAGCCTTGATCCGAAGAAGAAGAAGGAAGGGATCACAGATTTACGGAATCTGGCGACTTGGTGGCGGCGTGGCGGCGGTGAGGTTAGGGCGCCTCCATTTCCCGGCCACTCCGCTGACAGGGTGGAGACACCCGCCACTTTGTGGCAAACTTCGCAATGCTCTCACCGGTTTAATATTGCGTCTATTCTTCCAGAACTTTCGCTTAACACAACGTTTTTTCACCACGAGTTTATAACACACACTTTACAGGACCCACGCCCAATGCGGAGCTAATAGTGACCTCAGGCGCCCTATTGTGGCACTCCATTCGCTTCATTGGTGTCTCAACCCTGTCAACAGAAGCGCCGGCAGATGGAGGCACCTTAGGTGAGGTACAACAAGCGGCGGTAAGCGAGGGAATGCGGGGCCACCACTCGGACAAACAACCGGAGCCGTAGGTTTGGGAGGGACTCTACACTTGGGCGCAATCTATCCCCGTGCGACTGGAGCGCGCTGGGTGCGCCGAGCATAATGTGGTCGCCGCGTCGGACAGAGAGCCATCACACAAATGTTCCTTCCACCGTTCTGCTGCAGACACTAGCACGTGCGGACCGTGTCTACACTCGAGCCTTATCCTTGGTGCTTGGGTAATTTAGCTAAAGGTAGTCGGGTTGATTGTCAAGAGTGCATACGTCCAAGTGACCCAGTTCTCGTGTCCAGTGGCAGAGCTGGGTTCGGGTGACGTTATGGGCACCGTGGATTTGCATCACAGTGAAAAGGCGGAGAACTTTTGAGGTAAAAAATGTAAGAAATATCTTGCTATATTTTCAATTTTTTCCCACAGAAAAGCAGGCTTTTGTTTTTCTACCCTCGCGTACTAGTTTGTTTCTAGAGCGGAGCTCTTAGTCGCGAGGAGGGGAGGAGGGGAGGAGGGGAGGAGGAGGGACATACACTCACCTCAGTACCCTCCCCCCCTCCTTCTAAAGAGCTGCGCTCTAAATCGGCGTTACAGGAAGTCGTAAATGTCTTTCAATTTTTTTGTCCCATTAAACAATACGCGATTAGCTAAATCCCAATTTATCTCGGCTCGACATTAATTTTATTGTCTTTTTATGCGCTGCATTTCATACATTGAAAATGATGGCACTTCGGAGATCGTCCATCATGTTTATTTTGCTGCATTTTCGTTCGAACCTTCAGACGAGCGTTCGCCATCCACTGTTATCAAGATGGAAGAATAATATGGACGACACTCGTGGATTGAGAGTCGGTTTATTTTTCCAATAACCGCAGGGCGTCTTGGGCGGTTCTCAAAGACTCCGCCATTACTGCCCGCATTCCCGCTGGCAGTCTGCCAAAGTGGCGAACCTCTGGCAGTCGTGTGGACCGGTTACCGACGGGGTGGTCACACATCGCCCCGTTCCCGGGTTGTAGCGGGCTGTGGTCGTCACTGTATGGCCTGGGTCCGGGTTGCCAGGATTGGTGCAAGCTGTGGGTAGTAAAACACAGGGGGGATAAGTGATGCTTCCGGTGTTGGGTATATACCAAAAAAGAAAAAGAAAAGAGCGGTGGCTAAACAAACACAAACCCAAACTGAAAATCGACAAGAAAACGTTATTTCTATTTGAACCGGATCAAAACCAAATGTGTAAAGGAACATCTGACACTGAACCCAAACCGGAACGACAGCACGATCTCAAGTGGCGAATACCGGTTCATCAGGAAACGGTCCGGCGTAATGAAATCTGAGCGGCGCCTGTTTTTGCGCATGGCGATTGATGACGTCAGCGGCCCAGTGTTACCTAAATACACGGCAACAATGTAGAGACAAGTCAGGAACGAGTAACAAATAAATCAATTTCGCGCGTATACACCCGCCCTGTGCTTGGCGTCGGGAAGTCGGTTCGGAGGAGCAAGCTGGCTGTACTAAGAGCCAACATTCAAGTTTTTTTTTTTTTTTTTTTTTTTTGCTTTCTTTCTGCTAAACAGTGCTTCGCAAGAAAAGAGGAAAATAACATGGTCCCCAAATTAAAAACGAAAACCGACGCGCTGCTTGGGGGTGCTTGTTCTGTTGTTCTAGAAAGCCAAGGCGGGACCGCGCTCCAAGAAGACAGGAGCGGCAATGTAAAGCTAGGTGTCGCCTGTCACATAGAAGCTCAGGCGCCTGGACACCGATCGCCCGGTAGACTCCGATGCATCTTACCATGGACTACAAGGCTCTTACGATCCATCGAATCCGAATCCGAATATCACATTCATTTTCCCCGAAGTTGTAAGTAAACGCGAGAAAACACAAAAAACCTCCGACCATCCTTGTGTCATACCCAGATATTTTGGCCGCCAAGCGCGTGTTTTAACCTTTTCAAGATAGCAAGAGTGTGAGCGTATATTGTTGACAGGCGCTGAAAATGCGCGAAAGCGGAGATTTCGAAAACTCTGGATATGACGCTGAAGTTGCGCAAAAGCGCAGATTTTGAAAACTCTGGATATGACGCTGAAGATGCGCAAAAGCGGAGATTTCGAAAACTCTGGATATGACGCTGAAGATGCGTAAAAGCGGAGATTACGAAAACTTTGGATATGACGCTGAAGATGCGTAAAAGCGGAGATTGCGAAAACTCTGGATTAGACGCTGAAGATGCTCAAAAGCGGAGATTTCAAAAACTCTTGATGTGACGTTGAAGATGCGCGAGAGCGGAGATTTCGAAAACTCTGGATATGACGCTGAAGATGAGCAAAAGCGGAGATTTCGAAAACTCTGGATATGACGCTGAAGTTGCGTAAAAACGGAGATCTCGAAAACTCTGGATATGACGCTGAAGATGCTAAAACGCGGAGATTTCGAAAACTTTGGATGTGACGCTGAAGATGCGCGAGAGCGGAGATTTCGAAAGCACAGGGTAGGAGGGGCTTCAGCTTACTTCGAAAACATTTTCTGCAGCCTCCGTGCACCAAAGTGAAAAATAATCGCAATATTCGTGATCGTGGAGGCCAAGTAAAGACTATTTAATTGTTTTTCATCAAATACAGACGCGCTTTAGTTTACCCTTTAACAACTGAAGTCTAAAATGTTTTGTTTTTGTTTAGCGGCATAATCGGTGGGGTGGAAGATTATGGTTTAGCGACTAAGCTTAGAATTTAACCGATTTTGTCAATAAAGACACGAATGGATACGCAGGGCCCAGTGCGCCTTTGTTTTCCACAAGAAGGAAAAGCTTGATTTTTGCTCTATTACAACTGCTGTTAAATAACCGGCAGCGAAAAATATATAAACCCAAAGCGAATCAATAGTGATCACAAACCTCGGTTGTCAGGCTGGCACCCAATCTGAAAATGTTCCTTACACGGTGGCTAGACTAGCAATTGTAGCGTGGCTGCTCTAAAATTTGTTGATTTGAAGAAAGAAGAAACGCATATAGGTATTAATGTTTTGAGTGCAAATATTTATCGTTCAGTGAGCGAAGTAGTAATTGTGCTACCTGTGTGTGTTTAGAAAGCCGGAACCTAGTAAGCTTCAATGAGCGTCTAGTGTCTCAGCTATAGATAAGTAATTTTTTGCCAGTGGAGTAGCACTGCTTGCCTGGGGTCTGTCAGGTGCATAGCGACGTAGTGATACACGACAGCGCGCCTGTACACGGTTCTTATCCAGATCGAAAAGGGCATGGGTGGGGATTAGAGCCACGGAATTTGTCGATTTAATCCGCACCCCTAAGCCTAGTAGTCGCGAAGTAGTTTAGGACAGTTGAGCTTAACGACGCGATATAAAAACAAATATAGTCGAACTCAAACTGCTACTTGAGGGCTGCAATCTCAGAGCCTCCAAAAAATAAAACAAGCAGATTGTTTACACGGCTTTTACGTGACATCATTGCATTATGATGGCAGTCAGTGCTACCTGTTATATCCTAGAAAAAAAATTCGGCCGAGACACTTAAGACTGCTTACTGTAGGAATGCGAAGGCATTCTTACGCGCGCAGCGCGTTCCTACAAGCATTCCGCCACGTCTTCCTTTCGCACATGGCGCCCCGGCGGTGACATCACGCACCCCCACTGCCTAGGCATAGCGAACCCTGCCGGCTTCACGAGGGCTTCCGGGACGAAGCATTGCGTTGCTGTGATTTTGTAGTAGCGTAGAAAATTGAGCTAGCTGGTACCTAAAACAGCGCACAAGCACAAGATGAAGAAAATAGAAGACAAGAAAGAGTGCTGACCCCAACTTATGAATTGTGAGAGAAAGGCAAAGAGGAAGCTTTTTCTTTTTACCTTCTGGGCGCGCGTGGAATTAATGTCTGAAGCTTCCTCTTTCTCTTTCTTTCACAAAATATAAGTTGGGAGTCAGCGCTCTTTCCTGTCTTTTAGTTTCTTCCTCCCGTACTTGTGCGCTCTTTAAGGTATGTCTGCTGTGCTTTATTTGTGCGTGTTTTATTTCTGAGGCGCGTCCGCCTTAATCTTGAGCGCACCCGCCGGCTTCCTTGAGGAAGCATCTGAGATGTGGTTCCTTCCTTTGTGTTTTATTAAAAAAAGAGAATTTAGGTGCCGTTTTTCTGCTACAGAGGGTTACAGAAAACGCTTACAGACAACGCCGGCCTCGCTCCATAAGCCAGTTAATGTTTTCGCATTAAAACATTAACTGGTGCAAGACGTATGCTGCAAAATGTAAACACTCAGCAGCACGCCACCACAATGCCGGGTGCCGTGACATCAGTGCAAGCTCTGTATCGCTAGGCCCATCAGACTGTCACAATGTGTTGACAGAAAAGGCGGAAGAAATTCCCCACGGATTGATCCGCTGTATTTTGCGGGTAACCTAAACTTGGTGACAACATTGCAGATCACTTTTTGCGCCGTTCAGCGCCTTCTTTGACATGCGCTTGGTCGCTATGCAGATTTCCAAATAAACAAACTACAGCAATACAAAAAATTTAAAAAAAAAACGTTTTTTTTTTAATCGTTTAGTTCAGACTTAAGACCTGAGATATTGGGTTTTGTTTTTTACAGGCCAAATATAAATTGTGACATACTTGTCATCAATGGGTAGTAACAATGGGTAGTATTTCGGTCCGAGATGTGTACCCCTTTAAGGTGAGGCGAATGATGAGAATAACTCTAGTTGTGTCCTGGTATACAGGACTAGTGCTCCAAGTAAGGATTCCAATATAGAACCACCCTGCTTGTTCTACGCAGGCAGAATTGCCGCACAGCACCATAAAACCGGAGTTGAAGAAGAACAGAGTCACGCACCTTGGGGATAGGCGCACGTGTGTTGAGCACTGTCACGGACCTTAGCATCTGAAATAGAGATAGAAAAGTGGACCATTCAGCTAATTTTTATTGCTAATCACTGAAAACGTGCCTATATTTGTTAGTCCCCACCTTTTAGCAGACGGAGGTGTTTACGACGCCATTAAATCAGAGTTCCTAGATAAAAGGCGCACTTTTTGTTCTCTACACGTGCACGCTTTATTAGGGAGTTTTAGGGAGTCGTTTTTACACACATATTTCATCCGGACAACAATGTTCATGCGCACGCGCGAGTCGTTGGAGGATCCGAGATGCGTTTCTCGTTCGTTTCTTCCACTGCAACTTCTGGAGTCGTCACCGCAACGAACAACCACCGTTAACGACTTGGGAGAAATGCAAAAGTCGGCCCCCTCCGCCTGCACAGCCCAGAGCTAGGCTAACCACAGCGAGAGGCCATTTGCCATCCTGCTACTTCAACTTCGTCTTAGATGTCGAACCATATGATTTCGAAGACTAATCACAATGGCGAGCGATTGCGAATGCTTAAACTACGCGTGTGATTTAATTTTCGTTGTCCGGGCTAAGTAGCAGCCCTGGAGATCGCGCGCAGACGAATTTCTATGATACACGACGTGAACTATCGTTGAAGCTCAAGAGTATCAAGATGAATCAGCTACTTTTGTGGTCATTGCGACCCATGTCAGAGTTCTTGATATTCCTCCCGGTAAATATTCACTCGAACGTCTAGCTTACAACATTGTGCGGTGTGAAACCCGAGCCATATATATCTGCACCCTGCGGAACGTTTCATATGTTTACTACGAGATGACGCTGACGGTCAAACACAATCATCATGATTGTTTCAACGGTTGCGCTGGTATTGCGATTCGCTAAAACGATTTAAATTTTTAATACGTTTTCACGAAACGAAGCAGCTTCACAGCGCATGGTTTTGAAACCTTACGCTCCAAAAACGATTTTGCTAAAACTCCCTATTGAAAGGGACTGCGTGACGCTGAAACGTTTAGGGGACTAATTTAAGGGAGTTAGTGCGTACAGTTCTCTCTTCGCACCGACATGCGATTCCCCGTGCGCGTTCACTGTGGTTACTGATCAAGTAAGGTATTAGCATCCAACATGGTTTACTCCGGCCGTTTTGGCTGGAGGCTATGTTTTATGCATCTTTGGTATATCGGCCAATAGTGAGGCAATAGTGTCAGAGAAAATCGCTGATCACAATTCGGGCAAGAAATTTCCTACTTCTTGACGAGAGCGTCCTTATTTTTTTATTTGTTCGTTTGCAGGTAGGGCCTGATTGTCATTTACTCTAAGGACCGGTTACAGTGCAGCGACAATCATTGAAACGCGACTCGCAAAAAGGACTTGTTTAGGTTTACCTTATTGTTAGGAAAACTTTTTTTTAGAGTATACCGAAATGGCCCTAAAATAGAATGCATGAGAATTAGCCAATAGCAGACAGATAAAATAAAAGCACCAAAGTTGCTCGTTACTTTTCTACTCATTCGCGTTGAGGGAACAAAAATGAAAAATTAGGAGCAGCAAGAGACGTGGAACGCGGCCGCGCCGTCGTCTGGTACATACCACGCAGTGTGAGTCCACACCGAAGGACTCATAGAAGTGTCAGCCATCATGGCACTCTTCCTATTTTAGCAGGCTGCAACACTGCCAGTCACTGCTGGAGGTGACCACGTATATGGTGATGGCAAGAGGAGTGGCCTATCATGACCACACTTATTGTTTTATAGTAGTATTTTTATCGGGGTTCGTACGTGTTGATGTTGCATTCTTATTGGTCGCTAGCTCTAAGGAATGTGCACCGAACACAAGAAGACGTATATACTCACTGCACGCCACGGCGAGGCAAAGGACTAGCAGAAACGCCGCCTTGGTTGCGTACGCAAACTTAGCTGCCATATCGCTCGAGCTTGTCGTTATGAGAACTGATGAAAAGGACACACGCCGAATAGGCTGATAAGCGGTCTTTTATACGGTTACTCTACCACGCAATCTCCGCTCTTTGTCGTTCTCAGTGGAACGACAACACATTTTCAGATAATTTTTCTAATTCGAAATGCGAACGTCCGGTAATTTTTACAGGAAGGTTGGAACCGCGCGAAAAACTGTGTGAGACACGATGAAGATAATTTGTTTTCTATTCCGTCTATTTCCCGTCCCAGTTGAGGACAAATTTGACACTGTAATGGGCTCACTTCACGGCACTTAGCTTCGACTGTTTGGCAAATGTTCAGAAAAGGAGGAATGAGCACGTCCGTTTCCCCCCTTGTTGTCCGAATAATTTGGCCAATTATAAAAACAAAACCTCCTCCATCCTGTGTCAGAATTGCTGGGTGTTGCTGTATGCACGTGGCGGACATTACTATTTCTTTTTTAATAGTTCAAAATTTTTGACAGAGACGGACACTGATACTCGATTGCCTGATGGACTCATTATATAAGCGTCCCTTTATCGCCATGTTCAACACGTTTCCTGATCATCACGAGTCGTATACACAACGAGCTAACTCGACATGGCAGCTAAGTTTGCGTACGTTTCCAAAGTGGCGATCCTGCTGGTTCTCCTCTTGGCCATGGCGTGCCGTAAGTACTTCTGGCACGTATATTGTGTGCATTAGTTGGGACTGAAATGAATAGACTGAAATATGAGACGCACAAAAATCACCGATAGTCAGATGAGTTCCTTGGGGATGAACCTTTTACTAGCAAACCTGTTGTCGATGTATATCCGTCGTGCATTCTCTCAGAGTACGTATTCGTCGGGTGACCGGGTGATATCAAAGACACTCATCGAACGACAGCGCACACCCGGGGGGGGGGGGGGGGGGGTGAGAGAGAAGTTAACCGTCGCTTAACCACCATTTTCAACGCTTAACGAGCTTCCGTTGTTTTAGTTGTCAAAGAATAATTAACGCTCCGAATTAAAGATAATTCGAATATTTTGGTGCCTAACCTCATTGATACCACTAATAAGAAGCTTTATTAGAATTTAGAGGAAACACTATTCCTTCCTTTAGGAATAATAAATAGATCAACGACATAGCAAAACAATATCGCCTGAGCTCCCTGTCACCACATATAAAGCTCAGGAAGCCGCGTTTTTCAATGCTAACAATCTCCAGTTTTATTCCTTTTCAAAACAGCTTCAAGCAACATTGGGGGTCGCCATTTCTATCAATGATGAAAGTAATTCACGGACATATTGACGGCAGTGCTTTAATCGGTGGACATCCGCTCAACTCTACAACCTGTAATACTTGAAATTTGAGCTCGAATACAACTCCCTGCCAATTCGCATTTCTCTAGGGGTGCTGTGATCTTGGGCATGTAACGGAATTTGAAAGTTGGTCAAGGATCGCAATCTGGTTCGAATCAAAACCATTGTTCTAAACCTTTTTTTATTCGTAAAGTTATGTTAATGTCCGTCTACTTCAGCTTTCCAACAAGTCAACGCGTCCGCGTTTATGTTAAAATCACTTCAGTAGAGCCACTAAATGCGCTAAATTTATGACATGTTATCGAAAGATATTAGCGTTTAAGTTTTAACCGAGCAACACCTAGAAAGAAAAAAATCATACTTAGGAAATCAGAAAATTCTAAATCTTGCTGACACTTTTTAGATTTCTGCGTACACGTTGTATCGCGCTCGTTAATTTTTACCGTTTTTTTTTTTATTAAGGGGATTAAGTTTTGCTAACATGACTTAAGATTTGTAAGTCACGTTAAGGAAAGCAAATCGGCTAAATGAAATGAGAAACAAAAACTTTAAAACAAAAGATTGGGATCAAACATGTACGCCTAAAATTTGACTAAATATTTGAATTTTAGCTTTTAAGGTTATGTGCAGCATGTGTTAACGTTAACCAAAATCTTGAATCTTGTTCTTGTTAATCTTGTTAACCAAGAACCCAGTTTATGTTTTAACTTGCAATTCTCCATAAGTATGATACATGTTCACAAACACGTTGATTTGTGGGAAGTCGGTGACAATCAACTCTAAATAAAAGGGTATCTCAACGTATCTTTTTACAAGTATTTGACGCTTATCGCTGAAGTTCTCAAAGGACCTGAAGTTTCATGTCTAACAAAATGAAAATAAGTCGCAATCGTCGACAGGCGGTGCCACCAAAGTGTTAGCGGTAGCCAACAAATAGTGTTTTGGTTTTGGTCTTTACTGTTGTCCTAGAGATTTGAAGCGCAAAAAGACAGAGCAACCAATAGGTGGGGAATCGGAATGAAAACTATATGTGATTGCTGGTAGAGTAATCTGGGGGCTGAAGAAACTTTTACCGTCCGGATATTTTCCTTGGCAGCGAAATAATTTTGCATGTCCCCCTACCTCGTTTCAGAAGCGGATCGTTCCAACTCTCGGCACACTTGCGCTTACCCTCAAGGTATGTAATGATCCTGGTACCCTCTTGTCGCTCATCTTCTAATGCCGTGCAGGAACGTTGCTCGCCTGTAGAACACGCGAGAACAGTTGCACGTGACGTCATTCAAAGAGCGCTCCGATCGTTACCAGAGAAGTGGGGAAGAAGAAGATCCCGTCTTACCAGGATCCTCTTTTGTGCCCCCCGGATTTGCACATACTTCGCTATTCTGGTCCCAGAAGATTATAGAAGATTAACCCGTCATTCAACATTCTTACAAAAGCAGTTTCCTTCTCCTCCTCTTACATGGTGGTCAAACGTATGCGATGTGATGACACTGCTACCTATATCCCGACGCTGACAGTTAAATCGGGTGTAAAAATGGCCGCCTGCACATAGAGGTCTCAAGCTTTTATCAAATCTGTACGACACGGTGAAGTTAGCGACGGTCCTACTTGTGGGGCCATCTTCCGATTGGACTGCGAGCAGGCGACGGAATCATCTGCTTCCGACGGAGCTCGTCTGCTGACTGCGCCCATTCGAGAAGAAGACCACAAGTATCACCTTCGCTAACTCGGTTGTCCGCACCGATGTCCTCTGCGTTGAGCTTGGCAAGCTTATTGCGTAATTCCTTTCTGAAGGAGATGTCAACGTATTACAATTTGGGATACGAAAACCTGCCTTCAATGAAAACTTGAAATTCCTAAGTGTAGGAGTAGACTTTTTTTGCCCGTAGTATATATTGCCACTATATATTGCCACGGACTTCTAATTTTTGTTCTCCAATAATATTGTTGAAAATGTGATAATTTTATACAGTGCACTCAATATTATATTTAAGAAGTGGAAGTGTGCTTTTTCGAAATCTGAGTTTGTGAGTAAGTTTCAAAGTATAATGTTTTGTCGTAAAAAACACCTATTTTTTAGTGTACGATTTGAATCACAATATTCTAAAAGGTCTCGTCCACTTCTTGATAGTAATAGCAAGTATGCGATATCACCTTCCTACATTTTTGTGTGAAATTTAAAAAGAGAGAAGCGCTTGACAACTTTGATTTAATAATCATTTCTTTAAATAATAACATGATAGTAATAGTTAGCCATAGACTCGGCAAAAAGACGGGAAGTATGTTAACAAGCCTTCGTTTGGACATATATTTTACATTATATTTATTTATTTAAATCCCTCAGTACCCATTGAGAATTACCACCACCCCATTTTTATTCCTGTTTGCCCCTTTCCTATCGGGTTCATAAAATCTTAAGCATTTTCTTATATCTATATGTGCCTTTTTAAGCTTCAGTTGTGTCCACATTACATGTACAATTTGTGACAATCGAACAGGACAGGACATTTGAATGTTTTTTGTTTTTTTCTTTTTTCGGCACTATTCGGTTTTAATCAATTTCAACTTGAAAATTCACAGTTCCCAGAGACCTAATCCGCTTGCTTGCAGTTCTGTAGCAAGTAGTAGCGTTTCTTAAATGTGCATATTGTTTCCTACATCCTTTATACCTGTTAGTGAGCGCGTTGGTAATAATGTAACTTTGTCCCGTCCCCTGTCTTTATGTATAAAACTCTTTCTAAAGTTACATAATTTCCTACATTGTAGGCGAATAATTTTCTGGCGTCTAATTTTTGTGATGAATCTACGCGTCCGCAAACATAGGAGATGTCCAGGAAATGCCGTATTCACTCGAGTAGTACACGCATCACTTATGAACATGACCTTTTCTTTACCCTCGCGCTAAACAGCCTTACAGCTACTCATCACGTTCTGCAGAAAACACGTGGCAAGGAACCAGGCAGAGGACACGACTCTGCGTAAACATACGAACTGCGCAGGCAGCTTTTTCGCGTGAAGAGGTTACCTCTGTCCTTTAATTCACTTTCATTATTACATCGCTTGCGGTGATTGGCTATTCGTCTGCTCCGCTCGTAATCGAATTCACAGGCTTTGTGCTTAAACAGTGCTCATACTACTCCAAAACATACCACTATTAGAAAGTGCCCCTTCTTATCTTGGTTACTCGAGCACCTCTGAACGATCGCAGAAGAAAAACGAGAAACACCATTACAGCATTCATGTGCACCAAAAAAATTTTGAGTTTTCACAAATACGCAAAGCACACACCCGAGTAGAAGGGGAGTAGGTTTGTCGGGGGCGTCGCTTAGCGTTGTTGGCGGTACCGAAAAAAGTAGCGTAATATGTTACTCGTTATTTGCAAAATAAAGGAATGCGTCATCATTACCGTCAGCGATAAAAAGTACGCACGTTACAGTTGCGTTAATAATTACTTATAACGGAGGAAACAGCGATTTTTGGCGACGGTGTTTTTTGATATTGGGACAAAGGGTGAGGGCATTGGGGTTTTGCGAAATTGGGACTGACATTTTGTGTGCAGAAGGACAGTCAAAATGTTTAAGGTATGTGGGAGGACTGCAATAATTAACGACTTGGCGCCTATGCAGAGCGCAATTTCGTCTGCTTCTTTTGCAGGAGTTATAGTTACATCACAGGGGGCGCCGAGCAGAGATTCGCTTTGATTGAAGGACACTGGGTAGACCTCAAAACGAGCTGCCTTGAGGTCTACCCCATATCGCTCAACAATAGCCAATCAAAACTCGGTGTTCTGACGTCACCACAGCCCCTGCTAAAGAGTCAGACAAACTTGCGCTCCGCGTACGTAGCTTCAGCTTAAACTTAGTCTCAGCCGACGCTACGAGTAAGCAGGACAAATCGAGCAGCGCCAAAAGTGCAGGTCACTCGGCCTTTTTTGTTCATGATTGTTTCAGCAATGATAGAACACGTATAGTAACATGACGAACACCTTAATGGCGTCATTGTGACGCTCTCGGCTTGGTCCCATGAGTTCGTAGCGTCGGCTGCGCCTGGACAGGACTTGGAAATCAAAAGAAATTTAAGTGGACTTTTTTCATGTTTTGGGAAGAAGAATTAACGAGTAACGTAATTAGGTTGCCGGTTACTTCAAATAAGTAACCTAAGTATATTACCCATTACCGTTTTGAGAATGTAAACAATTCGTTACTTCTTTAAAAATAAAAGTAACGCGTTACCGGTAACGCCGGTGTTCGTAACGCGTTACCAATAACGTCGTTACTTGTAACGTGTCACCGCCCACACCGGCATGGCTCGAGGACACCCGCAGCAATGTCAGCATCGCGTGAGGCTGCGATGTCCGTTTTGACCAACGCTGGGCTTGTCCATATCTCGACGTTGACGCCGCAAGTCGTTTCCCAGTCATAGAGTAATCGCGCGAGGAGGAAGAGAGGCCGTGCGCACCCCCTCCATCGTTCCAGTCAGTACCCGTGCAGGTGGCGCAGCAAGGTCTATACGACTGTTTCGGTACTGATACCTACATTTCTGTAAAACAAACTTAAAACGAATAGTTTATAAGCTCTAAATAACCTTCTCTGTTCAGTACCAATACACTGTAACTAGGTGCTGGTCCGCCGTTTTAGGTCCAGTCGATCTGGTGACACTGCGTAGGACCACACCGACGTGAGCAGGTGCATGTCCCCATGGGGTTTGTCCAATAGCACTAAGAGGAAAAGACCCGGTTATTATGTCATAATTAGTGGATCCCCGACCCGCCTAAAGTGGCAAACACGCTGAAGCTCGAATAAAGACACCGCAAATTGGCAGACCCGTCCGTCTTGCCGCCGCGACGTGCTAGCGTCGTGCTCGTTGCGTGACGCTGTTAGACGCGCTGACGGTGCTTCCGACGCACTCTAGTGGACACAGCCTGAAATCGCTTTGGTCATGTCGTTCCGGAGGGGGGAGATAGCGCAGGTATAGTCTTCCTGCTTCGTTGGTCGCCCTTTCATCAGGTGTGTCCTGACGCGGGGAGACGCGTACGCAGATGAAGGGCGTGAAAAATCCGCCCATGCGGTTGACCCTTTATCCGTTAATGAAAGTATTAACGCAAGGAAGGACAACACCTAAAATATGTCATTTTTTCCGACTTACGTTTGTACTTTCAGTAACGACCTACGTTAACCTGCATGTATCGGACCAGTAGACACCTTGCAGCAATCGAGCGAAGTATAGTATAAAACTAGTACCGTGCCGAACGCGTGGAGGCCCACTTATTTCGATTGTTTCCAGCTTGCACCAATCCTGGCAACCCGGACCCAGGCCATACAGTGACGACCACGGCCCGCTACAACCCAGGAACGGGTCGGTGTGTGACCACCCCGTCAATGACCGGGCCCCACGACTGCCAGAAGTTCGCCACTCTGGCTGACTGTCAGCGAGACTGCGAGCAGTAATGGCGGAATCTTCGAGAAATGTGGAAGACGCCCTGCGGTTATGGTAAAAATAAACCGACTCTCAATCCATGAGTGTCGTCCATATTATTCTTCCATCTTCAGAACGCAAGATGCTGAACACGCGTGTGAAGGTGGGTTAGGAAAAGTAGCACAATATAAATGATTTGCGATATCCGAAGTGTTATATATGTTTAGTCATTTTTAGGACTTCGAGGCGTAGGCGAACTCTGTCAAGGGACGCTTCAGTCTTTTTCGAGGCACCACGAAAGCGTTGCCACATACATTCATTGACAACCGATACTTATTCAGAAGGATGAGCTTGTCTGAGTTATGGTTCGCGGCGTCCTTCTCGCTCAATCTAGCAACTACGCCAACTGCCTCACATGGTAGCAACGTGAGTAGATGCTGCGTCCACGTGCCGTTAGGACATCCAATTAAGAATAATCTTTTATCTCCGTCAATTCTAAAAAAAAAGTGTGAGTTATACCAATTTGAACGTCTTGACCGAGCTAGTTTTAAGAGCGTGCTCGTTTTTTTTTTTTTTTTGCCCGTTTCAATCCTTGGTCAAGGCGCCTCCCCTATTGGTTGTGGCGTTAGCGCCCCTCCCGCTTCTTTCTCGCTCTGCCACCTTCTGCTTCCCACTCATCTCTGGCTTTCTGTTCCCACTCTTCCGCTTCGCGTCTTTGCTTGAATCATAGCCCAGCATTCCCGTACTTTACCTTCGTCAGCACGGCTATCCTTACAGGCTTTCCCGAGATGAGGTTTAAGTTGACATTCTTCGCACATCATTTCCAAAATCCTTACATAATAAAGGCAAATCTTGCTGCAGCAACGTTTCGACATTCAAGGTTAGTGAAATTCTAGCCTTTTTTTATAGTTACTCGAAGTATACAAAATAAAACCACCTTCGGTGTAACGCGCCCTTCGAGTACCAAAATACTCCGAGTTAGAATTCAATCGTTCCACATGAGCTCAAATTAGGCAGCCACGCACAGTTTACCACCGAAGTCGTCCAAGTTCATCCGACAGCTTCTAACTAAAGTTCGAAGTTAAGAGCTTCATTGCAAACCAGTTAGTTGCCAATATACAAGTTTCCGTTGTAGAGCGGCCAGGCTGCAGTAGGCTGTAGAAAGGTCCAGGATAAAGGTAGCTGCAGGAGCTGAGAGACGGATGTCGTAACGCGCTTTTTAATACATATTTTCAGCAGCAAACAGTACTCGATTATGCAGCTTGTTGTCACTTATAATGGGTAATTTTTCCCACTCTCCACAAGTTAACTTCTGGGGAAATAATCGTGAGCAAATAAAGGTCAAGCTAGCGCCGAATCAACTTTGATTTGATTACGACACTGTCTTCCTCAGAAAGTTCACAATTCACAGGAAGGCAAGCGTCACCAACGCTCATTGCATCGGCGACTCACGAGCC
Organism: Ixodes scapularis; assembly: GCF_016920785.2. Lineage (NCBI taxonomy): Eukaryota > Metazoa > Arthropoda > Arachnida > Ixodida > Ixodidae > Ixodes > Ixodes scapularis. Next base: position 154,207,796 of record NW_024609846.1, read on the forward strand.
ACTCTTCGACGGATCACGGCGTAGTTGATTTCCTGCAGGTCGCAGGATCACTGAAAACATTTTCTCAGTGGCTCGAGACGTCACTGATGGTGGCGATGTTTTTATGGATGGTCCGCAATTCTCCCCAAGCAGAGCCGACCGGGCCTGATCATGAATGCGCTAACTTGCATTCATCTGAAAGCAAATATAAAATTAAAAAACATACTGAAAACGATTGTTTTATGACGCGGAGATGTGGGCGCACGGTTCTGACGAGCTTGCAAACAACGGGCGTTCCCTCTCCCTTCGCGGTCGCTTATGGCCTGAATGTCCAACAAGACTGAATGTCCAACGAGCCTGAATGTCCAATCGGTCACGTGACAGGCGAGACGGAATGTACAACGAGACGAAAGATCCAACCGAGACGGAATGTCCATCGAGTCTGAATGTCTAACGAGACGAAAGGTCCAACCGAGACGGAATGTCCAACGAGCCTGAATGTCCAACGAGTCTGAATATCCAATGGATATAGAATTAACCTTGCAACGAATGTAGAAGACATTTCTTTGTTGAATTGTAGGATTACTGATAGTTACGGCGGTGAAAAATGCGTTCGATGAAATGGGGAACCGGAAATTTCGGTGCGGAGATATCGGTACGCGATCATTTCGGTATGTGGTCGCTTCGGCATCGGGCTTCTCAGTACCGGGATTTCTGATGCACGGATATTTTTGTATGCCGCTGAGCTTGTCCCAGTGCCATTGCCTCTGTGAAGTCCCCAAAACAAAATTAAAATTATGCTCGTATATTTTGTAGACTTCATAAAATCCCAAAAACAATTAATTTATTTTTCGTTTTATATATCTATATATTTATCTATATATAAAGATGATTTCTATAATTAAAAAAAAGATGTTTAAAAGGTCACATATGCTACAAGATAAAAGACCGAACTCGTTGACCATTGACAATCTGTCACGCGTTTGATTTTAGAAGGTCGTACCTCTAGAGCGGAAACAAATGTGGGACCCACGAGCGTCCTCAGCCACCGTTTTCCCGTATTGTACGAGCTGCTGTATTTTTCTTGCTCGTGTCCCTAGTCCCGCAAAGATGATGTCCCTCGCATAGGAGAAAAGCGCCTGATTGAATTTTAGTATTATAATTATTATTAGGTGAAGCCGGTGTAGTAGGTGTAATTACTCTAAATTGTAGTTTTTGTTTTCTTCTTTTTTACAGAACGAACGTGAAAGTTTAAGATATTTCTGATTGGACTTCTCGGTCCCCAGAAACAAAATTTCGATCCTCATATCAAAATCAGTGATAGAATACAACGTTCCTTCCATTGAGCTTTTGTGCAGCTAATCTCCTCAATGGGTGAGCTTTTGTCCGGTGATTGTGCGGAGGATTCGGCACATTGACGCTTATCACGACGATTAGTTTCGCATGCTTCGGCCACCAAAGCGATTGCTGTCGCAGTGAACCATGTACTAAGCAACAAGTAGGTAATATTAATAATTATTACAATACCTTTTTAGGGATGGCTTCCGTCGTTTCTGCCTTTCCTGGTCACGTGGCATGCAGCAATCGCACCGATACGCGCTCAGGTAGCATACCAAGGCTGCGATCGGATTTCAACTGGTTCTAACTCTCTCACAGAGCCGCTGCAACAGTGCGACCGTTATTTATTCATATGCGTACATTATAAGTGCACATATGACCACGACATCAGGAGGTCAGCCCCTCGCTCGGTCTTCCCAAACTTCATAATGCTAGAGTTGCGAGTGAACATACTCACGAAGAACCCGACTTTTACATTTTGAATAACCCGGTTACGATTCACTATCGGACCCTTGCCAATTCTGAGAGCTGCATTTGTCATCCTCTCTTTTTTGAAAAGAAAGTCTCACTGTTGACCCCCACTGTCACCGGCAACGTACACACCCAACCCTAATCAACTCTTTTCGAAAGTTCGACAAACGGGGACTTTCGCCCCATTCTTCATTCTGCGAATCGGGACGAATTGTCCTTCTTCCAGTTGTCCAGAGACCAATGGAATTTCGACGAAGTTACCGGATTCTTGATGCAATACGTTTACCCTACAAGAATAGAAAGCCACGTGGAACGATCTATTGTTATATTCACACATGATGCAGGCTATTAGTACATCTGGGTGTGAACCTTCTGCTGCACGCCGAAATAGATGCGTTCGCTTCCTTCATCAGCAGTCAAGCTCCCACCTACCAAGACGTCATGAACTACCTCGACAGAATGGCGAGCTTTGGAGTGCTTCCAGAAGCCAGTTAAATTACATGGGCTTCTGAAAACCACTATGCAGGCCACATGCAAAAAAAGAAGAAAAAAATATGCGTACTGTGTGATACTAGTATTATCGCTCTACTCACTGACATACAAACCTATTGGTAGGAAATGGATGCGTATGTAAACTACTGACGACTGAAATTTACAGTAAGTAGTTGTCTGTTCCAAAGATAAACGAACAAAAATAAAAATTTCTCAAATTCACACAATTGTTCCGCATTTACTCGGGAATTGCACACACCAGCCACCACCACCATGCATTTACAGGCGCGTTAGATGTAGATTTTATTAAAAAAAAAAAAGATATCTATATATTTTTTTTATTAGTTTGAAATTATGCTTCTGGAAACTCTTGATGTCTCGCACCCACAGCTCCCAAAGCTCCTTTTAAAAAATTAAATATTGATTCTGCGCATAGCCAGTGGCGCTGACGGGCGGTCATGTGTTTGCAATGCGGGTCTACGTATGCAGCTCATCTATAGATCGAAACGGGCAGGGATGAGGACTGAACTAGAAATTCCTGGGTTCTGAAGCGCCGCTTTTATAGACGTCCTCCAATCGCGATCCACTAGAACACCCGTACATTGCATCCGTATTATATATTTCAAATTGGCTGACCTATGTCATCGGAATATTCCAAACATTTGAACTGTTAATATCAAAGGAGCGTTTGGCGTCGAACAATCGACACCTTTAACCGATTGGTACATAGCTGCGCATCGGCACTCAGCTAACTAACCATCAAGCCTTCCTATAGATGAAATTATAATATCTGTGTCTGCTCTGTTTCTTTGTCGGTCCGTCAACGTCGGCTTTTGTGGCACATTTTAGTACGATGTAACTACGGCAATGCCTGCAGGAACGCGGACTAAATATACACACAAGTCTGTACATTTAAGAAAGAAAATTATTCTAGCACGCGACAGGCGAGACGGAATGTCCAACGTGCCTGAATGTCCAACGAGACGAAAGATCCAACCGAGACGGAATGTACAACGAGCCTGAATGTCCATCGAGACGAAAGATCCAACCGAGACGAAATGTCCAACGAGCCTGAATGTCCAACGAGACGAAAGATCCAAGCGAGACGGAATGTCCAACGAGCCTGAATGTCCAACGTGCCTGAATATCCATTATTGGATCGTTCGTCTCGTTGGACATTCAGGCTCGTTGGACATTCCGTCTCGCAATCGTTGCAACCATGTGAGGCAGTTGGGGTAGTTGCTAGATTAAGCGCGAAGGACGCCGCGTAACTATGACTCGGACAAGCTCATCCTCCCGAATAAGTATCGGTTGTCAATGAATGTATATGGCAGAGCTTTTATGGTGCCTCAAAAAACGACTGAAGAGTCCCTTGACAGGGTTCGCCTACGCCTCGAAGTCCTAAAAAATGACTAAAAATATAAAACACATCGGATATCGCAAGTCATTTATATTATGCTACTTTTCCGAACACACCTTCAGACGCGTGTTCACCGTCTTGCGTTCTCAAGATGGAAGAATAATATGGACGACACTCATGGATTCCGAGTCAGTTTATTTTTAACATAACGCAGGGCGTGTTCGACAGTTTTCGAAGATTCCGCCATTACTGCTCGCAGTCACGCTGACAGTCTGCCAGAGTGGCGAACCTCTGGCAGTCGTGGGGCCCGGTCATTGACGGGGTGGTCACACACCGGCCCGTTGCCGGGTTGTAGCGGGCCGTGGTCGTCACTGTGTGGCCTGGGTCCGGGTTGCCAGGATTGATGCAAGCTGCACACAATGGGAATAAGTGGGGCCTTCCGGCGTTTAGTATGGTACTAGATTAAACTATACTTCGCCGGATTGCTGCAAGATGTCTTCTGGTTCCCAGACATGCGGGCTAACGTAGTTACTGAAAGTACAAACCTAAGGGCGGAAAAAAGGACACATTTGTCGTTTTTTCCGTCCTTGTGTTTATATCTTTAATAACGTCTAAAGGCCCAACCACTCGGGTGCGCTAATAACGCGCTCCATCGGCGTCCGGGTCTCCCCACATCAACACGCACCTGACGAGAGAAAGGGCGGCGAACCAACCTGGAAGACAAGGCCTGCGCTATCTTCTCCCTCCCAAACGGCATCACTATAGTGAATCCAAGCGATGCCGTCTAGCGAGCGTCAGAAGCACCGTCGTCGCGTCTCAAAGCGATTCGCAACGAAGGCGACACTAGCATGTCGCGACGCCAAGACGGATGCGTGTTCGAATTAGCGGCGTCTTTCCTTGAGCTTCTACGCGTTTGCCACTTTGGGGGGTCGCGGATCCACTAATGATGACATAATAACCAGGTCTTGTCCTCTTGGCGCTATCAGACAAACCCCATGGGGACATGGACCTGCTCGCGTCAGTCTGGTGCTACGCAGTGTCAGCAGATCGACTGGGCCTAAAACGTCGCAGAACCGCCTAGTTATAGAGCATTGGTACTGCACAAGGAAGGTTATTTAGAGCTTATAAACTTTTCGAATTAAGTTTGCGTTACAGGAATCTAAGTATCAGTACCAAAACAGTCGTATAGACCCTGCTGCGTCGCCTGCACCGAGACTGATTTGGAGGTTGCAGAAGGTACGCACGACCTCACTTCCTCCTTGCGGGACTCTGATTGTTCTGTGACTGGGAAGCCACTTCCGGCGTGAACGCCGGGTTATGGCCAAAGCCAACGTGGGTCAAAACGGGCATTGGCGCCTCACGCGCGCACGCATTGCTTTGGGAGACGTCGAGCGACGCCTGTGCGGGCGGTAACACGTTACAAGTAACGGCGTTACTGATAACACGTTACAAATAACGGCGTTACCGGTAACGCGTTACTTTACTTTGTAAAGTAGTAACGAACTCATTACATTCTTAAAACGGTAACGGGTAATGTACTTACATTACTTGTTTCGAGTAACGCGAAACCGACGTGCTAAAATACACATTTGATGAAAACTCGAGACCTCTACGTGCAAGCGCCCATTTTTACAGCGGATATAACTGTCAGTGTCGGAATATATGCCGCCGTGTAGAATGTTCTCGCTTGTTCTACAAAGGAGCAACGTTCCTGCACGGCATTGCAACATGAACGACAAGGGGGTACCAAGACGATTACATACCTTGAGGGTAAGCACATGTGTGCCGAGAGTTGGAACGATCCGCTTCTGAAATGAGGTACGGGGACATGTAAAATTTTTTCGCTGCCAAGAAAAACATATCCTGACGGTAGAAGTTTCTTCAGCCCCCAGATTGCTCTACCAGCGATCGCATATAGTGTTACCCCCGATTCATCACCTATTGGTTGCTCTGTCCCTTTGCGCTTCAAATCTGTAGGACAACAGTAAAGAACAGAACCAAAATAACTATTTGTTGGCTACCGATGACACTTTGGTGGCACCGACTATCGACGATTGCTACTTTTTTCTATTTCGTTAGACACGAAACGTTAGGTCCTTTCATAACTTCAGCGATAAGTGTGAGATACTTGTAAAAAGATACGTTGAAATACCCTTTTTATTTAGAGTTGATTTCCACCGACCTCACACAAATCAACGTGTTTGTGAACAAGTATCATACTTATGAAGATTTGCGAGTCAAAACATAAACTGGGTTGTTTGACGAACCAGGGAATATATTGTTTGTAGCGGTAGTGGGAACGAAACGTTAACACTAGCCGCACGTAACGTTAAAAGCTAAAATTTAAACTCTCAGATTTCCAGAGCAGTATTTTTTTTTCTTTCCATATATTGCTCGGTTAGACCTTAAGCGTTAGCATCTTTCGATAACACCTCATAAATATAAGGCTCTACTGAAGTTATATCAACAGAAACACGGAGGCGTTGACTTGTTTGAAAGCTGAAGTTGAATTTAGCCATTCAGTCATTAACACGACTTCACGAATAAAAAAAAAAGTTTAGAATAAAGATTTTCACTCGAACCAGATTACGAGCCTTGACCAAGTTTGAAATTGCGTTACATGGCCCAGATCATTCAACGCCCAGAGAAATGCGAATTGGCGTGGACTTGTGTTCGAGCTCAAATTCCACGTATTTGCAGGTTGTAGAAGAACGTGCAGAAACAGCTTATAGCGTTGCCGTCAATTTGATCGGGAATTAATTCCATCGTAGATAGGAATGGCGACCCCCAAGGTTGCTTGAAACTGTTTAGAAAAGGAATTTTATTGGCGATTGCCAGCATTGAAAAACGCGGCCTCCTGAGCTTTAGATGTGGTGACAGGAAGCTCACACGATATTGTTTTCTTATGTCGTTCACTTATTTATATTTCATGAAGGAAGGAATGTGTTTCCTCTAAATTCTAATAAAGCTTTTGATAACTGGTAACAATGAGTTTAAGCGCCGAAATAGCTGGTGTCCTTACTTCGGAGCGTTGATTATTTTTTGGCAACTAATTTAATCCAAGCTCGCTAAGCGCCCAAAATGGTGATCAAGTGAAGGTTAACTTCTGTCTTCCCCCCTCACCCCCCTCCCCTCCGGTATGCGCTGTCGTTCGATGAGTATCTTCGAAATCACCCGATCACCCGACGAATACGTACCTTGAGAAAAATCAGGTATGCATGGACAACAGTTTGGACGAAAAAGTTTCATCCCCAGGGGCCTCATCCAACTGACTGTGATTTTCGCGAGCCGCACATTTCAGTCTACTCATTCCAGTGCTAAGTAATGCACACAATATACATGCAAGAAATACTTACGGCACGCCATGGCAAAGAGGAGAACCAACAGGATCGCCACCTTGGAAACGTACGCAAACTTAGCTGCCATGTCGAGTTAGTTCGTTGTGTATACGACTCGTGATGACCAGGAAACGTGTTGAACATGGCGATAAAGGGACGCTTATTTAATGAGTCCATCAGGCAGTCGAGGCTCACTGTGGGTCCGTGTCAAATTTTTTTTAAATATTCAAAAACATACAAAATAGTAACTTCCGCCACGTGTATACAACAACACCCAGCAATTCGGACACAGGATGAAGGAGCTTTTGTTTTTATAATTGGCCAAATTATTCGGACAACAAGGTGGGAAACGGACGTGCTTAATGCTCCTTTTTCGAAGATTCGCCAAAAAGTTGAAGCTAAGTGCCGTGGAGTGAGCCTATGACAGCTTCAAAGTTTGTTTCCAACTGTGGCGGGAAACGGTGGAAATAGAAAACAAATTACACTCATCGTTTGTCGCACATTTTCGCTCGGGGTTCCGAACTTCCCGAAAAAATTACCGGACGTTCGCATTTCGAGTTAGATAAATTATCTGAAAATGTGTTGTAGTCCCACTCAGAACGACACAAAGCGTAGATTGCGTATTAGAGTAGCCGTATAAAAGACCGCTTATCAGCCTATTCAGCGCGTGTCCTTTTCATCAGTTCCCATAACGACAAGCTCGAGCGATATGGCAGCTAAGTTTGCATACTCAACCAAGGCGGCGTTTCTGCTAGTCCTTTGCTTCGCCGTGGCGTGCAGTGAGTATATACTTCTTCTTGTGTTCGGTGCACAGTCTTTAGAGCTAGAGACCAAGGAGCCCTAAGAAAAGACCACTTTAAAGCAAGAACTGCCATCATGATAGGCAACGCCTCTTGCCATTGACATATACGCAGACACCTCTACAAGTGACTGGCAGTGGTAGAGCGTGCTGAAATGGGAGAGTGCCATGATGGCTCACTCTTATATGATGCTCTTGTTGTGAACTGTCACTACGTAGTATGTACCAGACGGGGGCGCGGCCGCGTTCCACGTCCCTTGTTGCTCCTTATTTTGCATTTTTGTTCCCTCAACGCGCATGAGTGGAAAATTAGCGACCAACTTTGGTGCTTTTATTCTATCTCTCTGCGATCGGCTAATTCTTATGCATTCTATTTTATGGCCATCTGGGTATACCCTAAAGAAAACAAAAGAAAGGAAGTTTTCCTAACAATAAGGAAAACCTAAACAAAACCTTCGTGCGAGTCGAGTTTCATTGTCGATGCACCGTAACCAGGCCATAGAGTAAATGACCCTATCAGGCCCTAACCTACAAACGAACCAATAACAAAATAAGGACGCGCTCGTCTACAAGTAGGACATTTGTTGCCCGAACTGTCGTCAGAAATATTTTTTGACACCGTTGCCTCACTATTGGCCGATATACCAAATATGCATAAAACATGGCCTCCAGCCAAAACGGCCGGAGTAAGCCATGTTGGATGCTAATACCTTACTTGAAGAGTAGCAAAAGTCAACGCGCATGACGAATCGCATGTCGGCGCGAGGAGAAAAGTGTCTGCAATAACTCCCTCAAATTAGTCCCATACAATTTGCACTGTCACGCAGACACTTTTAATTGGAAGTTTTAGCGAGTCGTTTTTCAATCACAAGGCTTCAAAATCATGCGCGGTGAAGCTGCTCCACTTCGTGAAGACGTATTTTAAACGTAAAGGCGTTTTAGCGATTCGCAATACCAACGCAACCGTTTAGACAACGCAACCGTTTGGCCGTCAGCGGCATCTCATGGTAAACATTTGAAACGTTCCGCAGGGTGCAGATATATGTGGCTCGGGTTTCACAGCGCACAATGTTGTCACCTAGACAGCCAAGTAAACATTTACCGGGAGGAATGTCAAGAACTCTGAAGTTAGAGTAAAATGTGTCCCAATGACCAGAAGGGTAGATGATTCGTCTCTATACTCTTGAACTTGAACAATAATTCAAGTCGTGTACCCTAGGAATTCGTCTGCGCGCGGTCCCCACGGCGGCTTATTAGCCCGAACCACGAAAATTTAATCACACGCGTTGTTTACTGCAGTTCCGATCCCTTGCCATTGTGAGTAGTCTTCGAAATCATTTGGTTCGACATCTCAGACAAAGTTGATGTAACAGGATGGCAAATGGCCTTTCGCTGTGGTTAAGCGCGAAACACATGTACGACGAAACTGTCCGATCCGACGTGCGGACTGCCGGAATGACCTTCGGGGGAAAGGGTTTTCGTAGCATCGGAGAGCGTTGAAAACCCTCGCCTCCGACCGTCGTATTGCGCGGTCGGACGTCGGATCGGACGGTTTCGTCGTACATGTGTTTCGCGCTTTAGCCTAACTCTGGGCTGGGCGGGCGGAGTGGGCCGACGTTTGCATTTCTTCCGAGTCGTCAACGGTGTTGGTTGCGTTGCGGTGACGACTTCAGAAGTTGGAGTGGGAGAAACGAACGAGAAACGCCTCTCGGATCCCCCGGCGACTCGAGTACGCATGAGCATTAATTGTTGTCGGCGGAGCGTTCGAGGATGAAACATATGTGTCGAAACGACTTACTAAAACTCTCTAATGAAGGTGCGGACGGGTAGAGAGCTCAAAGTGCGCCTTTCATTTAGGAACTCTGACGAAATGGAGTCCTAAACACCTCCATCTGCTAAAATGTGGCGACTAACAAAAATATGGCCATGGCATACCAGACACGTAGTACACATACGTATTATCTACCTGTTCGGTGATTACGGATAAAATATAATCGAATGGTCCACTTTTTCGTCTCGATTTCAGATGCTGTACAGCGTGCAAGTTCTAAACACGCGTGTGCCTATCCCCAAGGTACGTGACTTTGCCCTTCTTCAACTCCGGTATTATGGTGCTGTGCCGAGATTTCTGCTTGCGTAGAACAAGAAGGGTGGATTATATTTGAATTCTGACTTGGAGCACTTGTACGGTATACCAGGACACAGCTAGTGTTATTCTCATCATTCGCCTCAGCTCAAAGAGGTACTCATCTCGCCCCGAAATATAAATATCTTAGTACGCAGTGATGAAAGGTATAACACAAATTTTATTTGCCCTCTAAGAACTAAAGCCCAACATCTCACGTCACGAGATATATTTAAGCAATTCCAAAACACGAGTTTTTTTTAGTTTCTTTTGTAGTTTACTGTATTTATTTGAAAATCTGGACAGGGACCCAGCACATCTCGAAGAAGGCGCTGAACGGCGCAAATATTATTCTGGAAAGTTTGTCACCAAGTTTGGTTACCTGCAAAATACAGCGGATGAACCCGTGCGCAACTTGCTCCGCATTTTTTAAAAACACATTGTGAAAGTCTGATGGAACTACCGATACATAACTTGCGCTGATTTCACGGCCCATGCCATTGTGGTGGCGTGATGCTGAGTGTTTACATTTTGCAGCATACATCTTGAACCACAAAATTTGTTTTAATGCGAAAACATTAACTGTTTCATGGAGTGAAGCCGGCGTTGTCTGTAACCGTTGTCTGTCACCCTCTGTAGAAGAAAAACGGCCCCTTAATTCCCCTTTCACAATAAAACAGAAAGGAAAGCACAGCAACGCAATGCTTCGTCACGGAAGCCGTAGTGAAGGCGGCAGGGTTCGGCGCGCCTGCGCAGTAGGAGCGTTATGTCACCGCCGGGGCGCCGTGTGCGATAGGAAGACGTGGCTCGCTGCTTGTAGGAGCGCACTGAGCGTAGGAATGCTTTCGCATTCCTACAGTAAGTAGTCTTAAGTGTCTCTGCCCAATTTTCTATTCTAGGAAGTAACAGGGAGCACTGACCACCAACATGGGGCAATGATGTCAAGTAAAAACCGTGTAAACAATCTGATATTTTTTTTGCGTTTCTTTTTGGCTCCGAGAGTGCAATGCCTGAAGTAGCAGTTTGAGTGCGATTGGATTTCTCTTTATTTTGCGTCATTCTGCTCAACTTTTTTTGCTACATCGCGACTAGTAGGCTTAGGGGTGGGGATTAAATCGAGGAATTTAATGGGTTCAATCCCAACCCCTGCCCGATTCGATCTGAGGACCGTGTACCGGCGTGCGGTCGTGAATCACTACGTCGCTATGGACGTTACAGACCCCAGGCTTGTAGTGCTACTGCACTGGAAAAGATTTCTAATCTACAGCAAGACACTAGACATCTATTGAGGCTTACTAATTTCTGGCTGCCTAAACAGACGCACATAATACAATTACTACTTCCTTCTCTGAACGAGGAATATTTGCACACAAAACATTATACTTATATGCCTTTCTTTTTCTTCAAATCAAGAAATTTTAGAGCAGTCACGCTACAATTGCTAGTCTGGCCACCATGTAAGGAACATTTTTAGGTTTGGCGGCAGCGTGACAACCGAGGGCTGTGAGCCCTATCGACTCATTTTGTGTTTATATATTTTTCGCTATCGGTTACTGCACAGCAGTTGTAAAGGACAACAATCAAGGTTCCCCTTTGCGTGGAAAACAAAGGCACACTAGGCCCTGCGTATCTGTTCATGGCGTTATTGAAAACTTCGGTTAAATTCTAAGCTTAGTCGCCATGCCATAATCTTCCACCACACCAATTATGCCGCTAAACAAAAACAAAACATTTTAAACCGCAGTTGTTAAAGGGAAACTGAAGCGCGTCTGTATTTGAGGAAAATACTTAGATAGTCTTTACTTGGCCTCCACGACCACGAATATCGCGATTATTTTTCAACTTGGTGCACGGAGTCTCCGCTCTCGTGTATATTTAGCGTCATATCCAGAGTTCTCGAAATCTCCGCTCTCGGGCATTTTTCCCGCCTCTCAACGCTATACACGCGCACTCTTGCTATTTTGAAAAACGTTAAAAACACGCTCTTGGCGGCCAGAATATCGGAGGTTCTTCATGTTTTCTCACGTTTAGTTACAACTTCGGAGAAAACGAGCGTGATATTCAGATTAAAGTGATAAAAATACTCGAAAATTAACCCCTAACTCATTTCTTTTTCAAAAACATTTTCACCTTTATCTCCCCCCCTCCCTCGCAAAAAAAAAAAACACAAAAAACACAACAACAAAAAAACGTGCCCTCAACTTGGCGTCACATTTATGAAAAGTACTACAAACAGAGTCACCAGAAGCCGCGCTGTGCAAAGTAATAACAGCAGAACAAATATAGGTTTAATTTTGATCGGTGATCTTGACGCTTTAGCTCACGCACCACTCGACGCAAATTATGGCCTAGTACAGAAGCTGGGAAACAGAACTGAAGTAGAGTATTCACATGCACGGTCAGTCACCCAGCACGCAACGCACACTCGGGCTGCCCGTTTCTAATGACTGAAATGCTGGATTGAAGACAAGAAATACCGCGTGAACTGTTTGAAAGAGAATATTATAAAACGCAACCGACCAAAAAAAGAAAAAGAAAATTGTACTTTAGCAGCGTCCAGCTACAGTGCTTTGCAGCTTATGATGGAACGCAGCAGATGCCCCGAGCCACCGCAGCACTGTGCACGTCGTGACTGCACGCCCCCTCTTGAAGGTCACGTGACACTCATACGACGTTCCATTGGCTTCGATGGCTCGTAGCAGCCTAGCAGCCTATGGTAATATGCAACGGAGTCTACCGATGCGATCGGTGTCCAGGCGCCTGCGTTTGTATGTGATGCGACAGCCCTTGCTTTACATTGCCACAACAGCATTCTCGGCGCTGGGTTCCGCCGTGGCTTTCTGGAACAGCAGAACAAGCACCCCCAAGCAGCGTGTCGGGTTTTGTTATTATTTTGGTAACCATGATACTTGCTTCTTTTCTTGTGGAGTACTGTTTAGCAGAAAGAAAGCAAGCGAACAAAAACTTGGTTTTTGCCTCCTAGCCTAGCCAGCTTCCGCCTTCGAACCGACTTTCCGACGCCAGGTACAGGGCAGGATTACGTGCGAGAATTATTTATTTGTTTACTCGTTCCTGACTTGTCTCTACATTGTTGCCGTGTATTTAGGTAACTCCAGGCCGCTGACGTCAACAATCGCCACGCGCAAAAACAGGCGCAGCTCAGATTTCATTACGCCGAACCGTTTCCTGATGAACCGGTAATCGCCACTTGAGATAATGCTGTCGTTCCGGTTTGGGATCAGTGTCAAATGTTCCTTTACAGATTTGGTTTTGATCCGGTTCAAATAAAATAACGTTTCAGTTTCGGTTTTTGGTTTGGGTTCGTGTTCGTTTCGTCGCCGCCTTTTTTTTTTTTTTTTTTGGTATATACCCAACGCCAGAAACATCACATTCCCCCCTGTGTTTTTCTTGTTGCCCAAAGCTTGCACCAATCCTGGCAACCCGGACCCAGGCCACACAGTGACGACCACAGCCCGCTACAATCCGGGAACGGGCCGGTGTGTGACCACAGCGTCAGTGACCGGTCCACACGACTGCCAGAGGTTCGCCACTTTGGCAGACTGTCAGCGGGAGTGCGGACAGTAATGGCGGATTATTCGAGAACTGCCGAAGACGCCCTTCGATTTTTTGAATAAATACACCGACTCTCAATCAGACTTGTGCTCGTTCCTTGAAAAATGTAATGGATTACAATTTCAAATTACCGAACCTCATATGTAATGGATTACCGTTACAAATTACTTTTGCTGAAAAAGTAAAAGATTACTTTATCGTTACGTTACAAATTACATTCACGTTATTTTTTTCCATACAATTATCCAGAAAACAAGAGAGACAATTTTTATATTTTTTTTAAGAAATGTTCTGCAACACTACTTTTCATTTCTCATACGCCCGTATTATGGTAATCCTTGTAAAAATAGAATGTATTTGAGATTAAGAGTGTAGGTGCACTCCGTTCCCCTGTAAGCAACATGGCACCTAAAACTGCAACCACAGCCGCCATCCCTCTACTGTAACGGTCTCCGGAATTGATCCCTGGAAATGTACAGACAAAGCTAGCGGTGCGCATGCTAAGTAGCAGCGTCTACCTCCGCTACAAGATTCGGAGCTAAAAAAGCGATCTACAAAAGCTCCCCTTTGACTCGGGTGTTTCGCCTGTTATTCACAAGAAAAGAAAAAGTTGGTTTTAACGTTACAATGTACAGCCAATGCGAAATGCAAGTGTCCCAGTTTACCTTGATGTGTTTCCGTAGAATAGAGTTTGTTGTTCTTTCTGATGACAATGTGTTTGTGTGTGTGTTTGTTTTGGCGAGCAAAGTATGCACCGAAACTGTAGGATTCCGTTCTTCTTAGTCTCCTGAATTTTGAACATTGGATTAAGAGACGGCCATGGAGACAACGGACACTCCTATGAACAAAAGCTCAACCAGTCAGAGAAAAAGGGGTGGGTGCGGGCAGTGGCGTCACGAGGGTCAGTGGTACCCGGGGTGGTAGCCCGCCGCGCACCCCCGCTCTCGTGGCCCGTCGCGACACCCTCCTGAGCCCTGCACCCGGGGCGGTCCGCCCCCCCCCCCCCCCCCCTTGTGACGCCACTGGGTGCGGGATATCGATCGTTCATCGAATCTCAGCACTGCTTTATTAACCTAACCCCCGCCCTCCCCCCGAACCCTACTGTAAAGTGAGGAGTCGACTCGACCACCATGCCGCGAAAAGTAAACCGAAGGAAGTATCGTCCGTACCAGGGGTGTAGCCAGAGGGAGGGGGGAGGCTTATGGGGCGGCAGCACCGCCCCCCCCCCCGCCCCCGAAATCTTGCGGACCCTATAATATAGGCATGCATTTTGACCCCCCCCCCCTTTCCGTCTCCGCACTCCAAGTCATGGACATCTCAGCAACTTTAGCCCCCCCCCCCCCCCCCTTGAATGGCGTACCCTTGAAGATGATGCTTTTAGCCTCGCACCGGGCGCTTTTCAGCCGTGCCTCATGAGTGTGCTAGAATACAGTAGCGCACATCAAAGATACAGAGAATTTGGCCACCTCGCGCGAAGCTATATCGTCTGTTACGCGAGTTGTGAAGCCGCGAATCGAGGGTGCACGGAACCGCGTTTCATGTCTGTGCAGGTGGCGGAGGTCGTCGAAGAAGTTGGAAAGGGTGAAACGGTGTAAAAAAAAAATAAACGCGAAGTGTTTTCTCCTGCCTCGGAGAAGAAAACACAATGGAAGGCGACGGAGAGTGGAGAGTAGCCAAAAAGAAAACACGATTTTTTGTGTGACCGGTCACTAGAACCACTAGAAAAACGGGCAAGGCATGTACAAATATACGAAAGACAAAGATCAAGTAAGACAACGCCGAGTAGGCCACTCGGCGTTGTCTTACTTGATCTTTGTCTTTCGTATATTTGTACATGCCTTGCCCGTTTTTCTAGTGGTTCTAGTGACCGGTCACACAAAAAATCGTGTTTTCTTTTTGGCTACTCTCCACTTCGTTTTTTTTCTATTGTGTTGAACTTGCTCTTTTTTTGCTGCTGAATGTTCTGCTCGTATTTCTCTAGTTACTGTATTATGCTCATATTTAAAGAAAAGTGACGAGTAATTAAAGTAAAATAAAAACAGAAAGAATAAACATAGGGACGGACAGAACAGCACCTCTCTCGACTTTCAACACAAATAGCTTTGTTAGGCACCGGCACCCGACCCAAGAGACCCAGAGACGGAAAGGGGGTGGGCAAAAAGCGGGAACATGGAAAGGTAAGGGGTGGTGGGGAGAGGATAAAGGCGACACAGAGAGGAAAATTACTCGCGGGGGAGAAGAAAGGCCAGGAGAGAAGCCGCAAAGAAGCGAAGCCGCTTGAAACGAAATTATCGGACGAACGACCTAGGCCCGCGGGGTTCTTGTCAAGGCCAGAGTGTCGAACCGAAATTTTTATCGGTTCGGTTACGGTTCGGGTTCACGGCTTTCGGTTCGGTTCCGGTTCAGTTCCGGGAAGCAAAAAATAACGGTTCAAACCGGTTCGAACCGGTTCGAACCGGTTTGAACCACTAAATTGAGAATATATTTTTCGCGTTCTTCTGGCAACATACACAATTTACGCCGTGAAACGATGAACTATATAGTTTCTTCGATCGTCTGTGCAATTTAATTTTGTTTCTTAGGTACCAAAAATATTAAATTCAGTTATATAATTTCGACGCAAAGGTAAGAAAAAAATTTACATTAACATACATAACGTCGTGTTCATACGACTCTACATCCCTTTGGTTACCATGTAACATATATTTTACCTGAATCAAAATGTATAAGTACAAGAGTAAAGAGTTGAGCTGGTTGGTAAATACCTGTAAATAGATCAGCTTCAAATTTATAACTATACTGAGTTTTATTGTGCTTTCTTCGTGTTTAAGTAAAATAAAACAAGCTGATCTATTTACACGGTATAGAATGTTGTCGCAAAGTGTGGTAGGTCACCTAAAATACCCGTGTTTGGTACAACTTTGTGTCGCAGTGTTAAAAATGAAATCGTGATTGTGTCCTTGAACTAAGGAATTAATTACATCACATAAAATTATAAAATGAGCACCTCGGAGCTCATGCTAATTATGAAATAAGGTTTACGAAATACACTTCATAATATATATGTATATGATGATGACACAACTGAGCTAAAAGCAATAACATTTTCAGAATTTAACAAAAGTTTTAGGATAATTCCTTTCAGTCTATTTTTATAGAATCACCGAACGGCAATTCAAATGCTTGTTGTTCTAACCAGACATTGTTTACACTCAGCACCGCATGCACGCCACTAATCATGCAGCAAGAAGTAGTCGCAAGTGTTCACTCTAATCTATATGCACCTTCGCACTCAGATCGAATATGGCCCAAAATAGCGCTTGCCCAAGTGAACATTTTCTTATGCAGAATAAGCTGGCATAGCCTGGCTGTTGAGGTTTGTTCTTGACAAGATGCCGGTCAATTTAATTTGCAAATGAGCATCACCGTTGCTAACTGATGATTTTAACTCGATAGCGTTAAGGAGCTCTTGTCGCAGAAAAGCCGATGTCGGTGGCGTGACTGGAAAATCCTGATTGGTCGACAGGTTCATACGTCAGCTAGAGCTACATACCCTAGCGCAAGAATTTCAAGCAACCCACAATGCTCACGTGAAACGTGACATAACGCGTGGAATGAGAGTGATTAAAACATGACATGTAATGCGAATTAAAGGTCACCGTATGTCTCAAATGATTTCACTTTTAAAAGTAATTATTTTGCCTTAAAGGAAAAAAATTAAGAACTTTAGGCGGGATTCGAACCCACGACCTTTTAGTAGCGAGTCAGACGCTTTTCACTAGGAACGGCGCGAGCGTCTGGCACGACAAAAACGTGCTTTTTGGTAAGAGCGTTTTTGCAAGCAAAGTAGTTTCCGGAGTCACGCATTTTGGTCTGCGCCAAAGATGCAGGGAAGAGGAACCTTTACAACACCGTATGTTTTTGAAACTCCCCCCTCCCCCCTCCCCCCCCCCCCCCCCGACACACACACAAACACGCACTTCTTTATACAGCGGAGCTGTTAAGGGCTAGTTTCCCCAGTGTCGTGTCCGTCAGCAAACAAATGATGACACTAAACTCTGGACAGCTACCGCCATCTATAAATGACGACGACAACCAGACAACCGGCTTGCCGCTTGTCTGGTTGCCGCCGTCGCGCATAGATGGCGGCAAGCTCTCCAGACTTTCCACTCTGGCCTGCCGACTTGCGGCCGGCCATTACTTCATTTCCACCATAGTACAGCTTCGCTGGTCTTCCTTCTTCACCAGAGTGGAAAGGCTGAAAGCATTCCTGACAAATTGCCTCCTCCGTTGGTGTGTGTTCATTCGACAATTTTATTTGACACTTGTTAACCGCAACCCTTCATTGCTTTTATTTTGCACCCCGTGAAGTTTAGATGGGTCATAAAACGACATCGGGTTGGAATGTTCATGACTTTTCCGAGGCGCATTGATTCTAGTCTGGCCCAAGTTTACTCGCACAGACCGCCACTAATTCAGAAGCTTCTTTGTCGTGGTGAAATTGGGAGGATCAAATGAGACTATTTCTTTTAGTCTTGCCTTCCCAAAGATTGATGTCGCAATTGTAGGATCAAAACCACCTGCCTGACGACAGTCGAGCGCGGCTCATGAATTGGACAGGAGGACTGCGTGAGCACCGTACATCGGCTCGTAACAATCAATGTCTTGGCAGACACTTGGGTAGTGGTTCGTGTCCAACCAGTGCGGTGATGAGAATAGCCGAACTCTAACAATGCCTGGAGCTGAGCACGCGTTTTCTTCCTTTAAAACCCAAGCGCGGGGGTATGATTAACGTTGGCGGCATAAGATAGGCACCAGGCCACATGGCCGCTTATGGCTCCGAATTGAGGGGATGAACGATGCTCATATTTCTCGAATTTTTTGGCGACTGCCATTGCCTAGAAAAAAAGAGCAAAAGCCAAGTTCAAGCAGTTATTAACGTTAGGGAGTGATCCTGAATAGTATTTAGTGATGTATAGAAATATTTTATAGCTCCTTTAAGCAAAGTACAGAGGGAGTCTAAACTTGGGCAATACCTTAAGAACGACGCTCGTGTGAGACTTACAGCGACTGCCGACGTTCGGCTGTCTCTCTGAGGTCACTAAAATATCTTTTTTTTTTTTTAGTACTCCTTCCGTACACACATGTAGTTCTATGTAACGTCATGTTAATAAGTCGCATTTAGTAATTTCAGTACTTCTATTCTCAGGGACATCTTTCGAATGAAGTTCAGCAACAACGAAAAAATATTTGGGTGCTCAATAATGTAAAATGGGTCTTGCAACAATTTATCTTGTACTTTCAATAAATAGTGTTAAGAAATAACCCCTAACATTGATAGCTTGCGGAAACATCGATTAGTTTTCCCCTAATAGCAGATGCAAAAAAAAATAAAGAAAAGAGACAGCTGTCGATATCTCCTCAACTCTCAATTTAAACAAGCGGCCACGTGATCTGATACCGCCAGTGTTCCTCACAGTCATGCTCTAGGCGGCTAGGGTTTCGAAAATCAAAAGCTTGGGCTGAGCTTCAGATATTGTTAGAGTTGGGCTATTATCATATGTAATTGACATGAGCCGTTACCCGAATGTTTGGCGGTGCTCATTGTCATGAACCCGAGCACTCGACCAGGGGTTATGTAAATCGCTTACGTCACGGTGTCACGTGACTCTCGGTGCGAAATCGTGATGTCATGTTACGTCATGCTGTCAACAATGTTAATACATTTAGTGACTTCCTCAAATTAAATCGAGTTGACGCAGTGAGTCACGTGACGTCACGAGGTCACGTGACAACATGTATTGACACCATGACGTCACGTGACACATGGTTAATTATATTGCCATGAAAACCCGCAACTTACCATACTTTTCAATTCTGTATATGAAGATTTGATCCATAGATAAAAATACAGCCACCAATTTGTTATTCCCATATCTTCATTTTGTGATACTAACAAAAAAGAAAAAAATATATTACCTTGAACCGTTTTGAACCGGTTACCGTTATATTTTTTTTCGGTTCGGTTCTGGTTCAGTTCCAAGATGGCGGCGAAGATTTCGGTTCGGTTCAGTTCCGGTTCGGCTAAAAATAACGGTTCTGTTCCGGTTTTCGGTTCGGTTCGGTTCCGGTTCGACACCCTGGTCAAGGCCATCAATTGCGGCCGAAGGTAGGCCGTGTCCTTCGTGGAAAGAGAAAGAGAGGGCGCCGAGATATCTCGAGTGCGTGCATTATCGCGTGGGACTCAATTATCTCTCGGCCGTAGCGACCTCGGTCAGAACCTAAGATTCTTGCCGAAGAGAATCCAGGGCGACATGAGGAGCAGGCCCTATTGTGAACTGCAATCGGGTGTTGTGACTCCCTCCCATCGACCTCTCTCTCATGTTCGCGTAACCTCTCGTTAACGCAGCGCCCTGTCTGGCCGATATACTTCGCGCCGCAAGACAAAGGTATGGTGTAAACGCGCCCCGACGCAGAGGGAACGAATCTAGTCCCGTGCTTCTTGGAACATCCGAACTGGGAGGGCGGGGGTTCATTTACAGCACGAAAGATAGAACCCAGCTTAAACTGGCACGAAAATACGACTGGCGACTGCCCTGAGGTGGTGTGAAGTGTTGTGGTAATACGGCATGACCGAAATCTTTTTTCGGTGGGGTGGCGTTTTGCGGTCGAGGGAAGACTTGGAGATTAAGACCTTTAAGGTGGTTGAAATAAGGTCACGCGGGTAACTGGCTTTTTTGATGCGATTGATTTGGTTAGTAAGGCTTGCTTGGGAAAGGTGGAGGGAAGATTTTGTGCAGGAAGAGGAGAAGGCTATTTACAATGCCCGACTTTACATTTTTTAAGTGGTGGCTCGCGAAGGGGAGCACCGGCTTCTGGGATCGCTGCAGGAAGCTCAAGCAGAGGCTGCTTGGTGTTGGTTGTAGGCGCTAATCAAGAAACTGCAGGCCATCCGAGGCAGCTTCATCCTGCCGCCCACGTTACCTACCAGCCAGGAAGGCTACAACTTTTGTATTGAGTTGAGAGATTTAATTTTCCATTTATACAACTACGGCATGATCAGTAATTTTGTTCATTCTACATCAGGGCACTTGTTTGAACAGTTTGTTCGGACTGCCGTCCCTTCATTGCTACAAAGGATCTTCCCCCCAAAATAATCGGGCGTGTTTAGTTGATTTTTTAAGTAAAAAAGTATCAGATTACCATTTCAATCACAGATCAGGTCCCGTAACACCTGCTGTTTGACATATTAGGTGATTTTGAGCTGTACTAGTGTCTTCTCATACACAACACTAACTGAATATGTATATTGCATGCGGTGCCTTTTCTTGGTTCCATTTCAGAAGATTGACAGTCATCGGCCCGCAGGCTGTTGTTGCAGATGTGCTAGTCGGGGGACCAGCCAGCCATAGCTACTAGATTCTGCATGAATTATTGTGTCCTTCTTACTTCTGTGTAATTTACTTCAACTAAAAGTATCTGCTACTGTACAGGGTGTCACAAAAAAAATTTACAGGGTTTTTTTCACCGCAAAAATAAACTAGGCATCGCCGAACGCTCATTCTCCGCCAAAAGGTAGCGCTAGAGGCCACAACCAGAGGCCAAAGTTTCAGCCCGATCCGATAACTTAATCACAAGAAATAAGTGATTTTTTGAAAATTTCAATAGGAACCGTGCGGATCTTATTCAAGCCCCGATCAGGGCGCCCCTAGCGGCAAACGGGTCCGTTGCATCGGGGAGCTTCTGCCAGTCGCTGCGTTGCTTGTGCGTTGTAGTGGGTTAGCGCTGTAATTTCCGAGATGGCGATTCCGCACCAAGAAAGCCGCAACAATTGCTGCGTGGTCGGCTACAACTGTACGTGCAAGATCGCGCACGGCACGAAGTATACTACATCGTCCCTTCGAAGCTGTACGAGGCGGTGTACTGCGCGACCTGGGTGCGGCTTGTGCGTCCGTACAGGTTAGTGGCGTTTCTTACCTTCCAGTTCGCGCTTTGTTTAAGCTGCTGACAAATAATACAATTAACTTTTTTTTTTATTCTAGCGACGATGGAACAGCATCGACACCGACGGCAAACTCTAAAGTATGCAGCAAATACTTCACCTGAATCAAGAAGCAAAATGCGGTCGCGCACCCAAGCCTACCCTTGGATGTTTCCATCAGCCTACAGGAAGATAGTAGTGGGAATCCCGGAACGGCGCGAAAAAAGATCGCCCAGTTATTTTCAAGCTGATTCAGAAATAAACGTACATAATTACCGCAGTCCACCCAACGCCAACTAAATTTTTTGCGGGCGCGCTTAATTTTGTTTGCGGAGTACGGCGCTCCGTGACATCCACTTGTCCGTCGAAACGGGCCTCCCTCATATCGTACACGCGGCCAGATTCATGAAGGAGTTTTCCCTTCGTCATATTGGCACCACGGAAGAAGATTTCTGGATTCGTAACCGCCTTAAACCCCGTCGTAATCACCACGGGAACACTGTCCGCTGTGCTGCTCATCGCCATTGCTTCCCTCCGATGATTCTGCACCGGCTACCGAGGAAGCTTTCGGATTTTTAATCGCCCACTGTCCTCTGTGCTGTTCGCTGCTATTACTTCCCGATGATTCTGCCCCGGCGGCACCGGCTACCGAAGGAATTTTCAATTCGTAACCGCCTCAAATTCCGTCGTAATCCCGACGGGGACACTGCCCGCCGTGCTGTTCGTCGCCATTGCATTCCGATGCTCCTGCGGCGGCTACCGCTAGGTCGCGGCGAACAATAGGCGACCGCCGCGACACGGCCGGCTTGCTAGATTCCTATGAGAAAATGAAGCCCATATTTCAACGAGGTAGGGGGGTTTAGAGTGATAAACCGGGGTTCCGGTCTGCACTCAAAAGTGCCCCCCATAGGCCCCTTTAAAAAAATCTAGCAACAGCGAAAATCCGCTCAACGAGTCCAACAACATTGGGCGGCCGGCGCCATTGGGAAAAACTTTTTTGCGGCCGGCACAGTTGTTTTGACTGTAGCGTTCTTGTTTCGTCGATCCCTTTGCCTCTGTATGGCTTCAGGGAGCGTTTTCCCGATCAAGGGATGGGTAAACGACCTTTCCCAGCTCCCAGCCGTTAAAAATGATGAGGTATATCGCTTCTTCAAGAACCGATCGGACTCGGAACGACAATTCGACAGAAGTTACAACTTCTCGTTGAGGGGTTCGTGGTCGCCGCATCTATAAAGGCCAACTACGCAAGAAAAAGGTAATTACTGAGATCTTTGTAGTTACGACATCAAACATGTGTTAGTATGCATCAGAAAATGATAGGAACCGGTATAACTTACGGGCTGTAGTTAGAGCTCTCCAGTACTCTCTGGATGTGCGACGAAACAGGCGCTGGGGTCCCGCTTCGCTGTCGCTCGGACAGTCGCGCGATGAAGCGCACCGCATAAAAGCGACGAGCGAGCGACCAAGGCGATGAGCGTCGTTTTCTAGAAATCCCAAACCAAGCGACGCGACAGGCGACAGCGAAACATTTTCGTCGCTCGTAGGGGACTTTCGTCGCTTGTGCCGTCGCTCGACTCGTTGCTCGTCAAATCGCGTTTTTTAGTTGGAATTAAGACTTAAAAATTCAATGCGCAAATTCAACCAGTAAAGGACGTATTCGACGCAAGTTCCTACTTGATACGTCGAGTCCCTTTTTCTTGAGGGGGATTTTAGAGTTGATATGTAGAGCAGCAAA
Source organism: Ixodes scapularis (assembly GCF_016920785.2). NCBI lineage: Eukaryota > Metazoa > Arthropoda > Arachnida > Ixodida > Ixodidae > Ixodes > Ixodes scapularis. The sequence goes on from NW_024609846.1 coordinate 154,230,987, forward strand.
TTTTGCAGTGAAGCAGAAGTTGCAAGCGCGTGCATGTTGCTTTGCATAAAGCACGCGCTGCACAGATGTCTTCGCTACAGGCAGGTTAAAGCGTCAGGTCGTATGGCTTCATACGTACCTAACATATAATTTACACGCGCAAGTTGGAAGCACCATGAGCTCGTGCATACCTGAAGCTAGGCGCTCGCGAAGCTGTCACGTCCACAAGCGATACCACGAGCAACATTATATTTGTATTTGACGCTTTGATTTCTTCAAACTAGGTGAAACTTGAAAACTCTACCTCCAAACGCAACAAAGTGAGATTAAAAACACCTGACTCAAACACCGAAGGAGCGTAGCGTGGGAACGAACCGTTCCCACGCTACGCTCCTTCGGTGTTCCGTTTTTGCACTTCAGCAGGGAAACGTTTGCGCGGCTACGCCGCCGTCAACCGATAACAAGTACATTTACGAACACGTACCTTAATGCCAAACTTGTTCAGACACCCACTCTGCTTACAGAGGGGTACGCAGCAGTACGTTGGCATCATGGGCAGGAATTGACTAGCGTCTACGACCAACGCAGCGTATGCAGAGGCGCGCACTATCCTGCAGCATGGCGGCTGCCACTAGTTGCTGTTGCGTACGACAGGTGGCGCTTTTTTCTCTGATGGGTCTATAAGGCGGCTGCCATTGTACGCAAAGTTGGCCACACGTCACATGACCAAACCAAATACGTGACGTCACAGGAAAAATGGCAGCGCCCATGCAGCGGCTGGCCCCAGCTGGGCCGGAGCTTGTCGGATGCTTTGTTGGTTGTCGTTCGTCTCAGCGAGTTGATTTCAGACGCCGAAGCCGTCATATGAGGCCGGTCGAAAGCGAGTTCAGAGTTCAGCGTGGTGTTTGACGTAGGTATAACATGAAAATACGGAGGAACGGTGTGCATTTCGCTGGTGACCGACCGGGATATTACCACGGAAGAGACAATTTGACCTACGTTGCTCGGACCTCGGATTGATTCGGATACCGCTAAGATAAAATTCAAGGCGACGTTTCTGTGCTCTCGTTGACCATCGGAATCTTCAAGGTTTGCAGTGAAGCGTGTGCAATATATTTGGAAACACAGTTTAGCGACGGGAATTGTGTGAGTCGTGCATGGCGCTGTGCAATCGTGGTGCAGCTTCGGTCAAATGACCGAGGGCTCACTTTGGTTGTGCGGCGCACCGGAAGGCTGCCTTGAAACTGGTAGTTCCCGTGCCGTGCTGAATGATGCTGTGCTGCTTTTCAAATAGTTCCGGCGTAGACGTGCACTTTTACGGAGCACAGGTGTGCGGCGCACCGAAGAGCTGCCTTCAAGCTGGTAGTTCCTATGCCATGCTTTAGGTGTTGCTGTGCTGCTTCCGAAATTGTTCCGGCGTAGACGTGCACTTTCGCGGAGCACAGGTGTTGCAGTTGGTATTGATCCCGCTGGTCTGTCGCACGTTTCGTCAACACAAACGTTTCATCCACACTCGTTGCCCGAATAGCAAGCTGTACGGATATTTCATCGAGCGTGTTACCTACCCAGCTCACGCCGCTTTGTGGCAACAGTCTGCAGTGGCTCATTACCAGAAAAGCCGTTCCACATCCCTTTCAGTTCAGTTCGTCCACGGCAGTCGCCAAACCCCGAAGGAGAGGATTTATTCGGACAGAATGCCACTAAAGCAATGCAGCTTCTTCAGTGGTCATGATAGACTCTCTTCTGCGAGTTTCGTTATATTGTCACGGATCCTTGTTCCAGTCCTATCTTCTATCAATATTCACTATTCTGGAACACTGCAGGTCATGCTCGGCTGTCGTCGAATGTTCTGGTGGAGGTGCTGGGTACTTTACCCGTAGTCCTTCACTCTGTGTGAACCCGGCGGCTCCTCAGCCGAGTCCCCCGATAATGGGACACGGGTGGCGGACTATCCTGCGTCCTATACCCCCGCGGGCCGTAAGCAAAGTCCTAACCCGAGCCTGGCAAAACAACTGCAAGACGAGCGAGTACCAGAAGGAGTAACCTCGGAAATACACCACGAAGCACCTGAAATCCGAGCCAGTTGCTGCTACCAGGAAAAACCACCGGAATTCGGTCTCCTGCCAGAAGATCCGAAGCTGACTAAGCCAACAGTGACAAACCCGTAGCAGCAAACCGCGTCCCCTCCCACCATTGTTTGCATGCCCGTCGCAAATCACACTCCGACGCTTTTTCACGCAAGGTGTATGAAGACGTCAAGGACTGGATTGAACAATATGACAGTGTCGCCCGCCACATTGGGCGGACAGACAACCAGCTCCTGCAGAACCTATACTTCTCGTGGAAGAAACTGCTGGCGCTGGTCTGAGAACCATGGATCCTCCTTAACGTCATGGGTAGTTTGCAAGATCGAGCTGAAGCGCGCATTCGTCAGCCAACATCAACGAGAGAGAGCCGCATTCTTGATTCTGTCCAGGACACCGCCCCAACGAGAGCGCCACCGCACTTGTGGAGAATGTTTTGCGCTTGATCGAGCGCCCACGCCCACGCCCACGCCGACCTTGATGCTACAGAAGACAAGAACCTAAGAATCCCATGCCCCTCATGTGAGGGACAGCACCTTCGGCAGCCTTGTCCGCAACCCCCCAACAACAGTCGAAGTGTTCATATCACCGAGGCTTACAACATTGAATGTGCACTGCATGGCCGAGCCTGCCACAATGAACAACTTCCCAGTGTCTCAACACTCGAGTCATCCAGCTGCAACTTCGACGCCACTCCCCCAGGCATCCGTGATATCATCCGCAACGGCGTCCCGGAGGAGGTAAAGAAGCTAGTTCCTGCCATCAGTTGCCCGGCTTTTATTTTGATTGCCGAGATTGTTTCGGAGCAAGTTTGACAGGTATTCCAACTGAGACTTCTGCGAGCGAAGCGGCATCTGACAAACCAAGGGCAGCTTACGCCACAATGGCACGACGACCACCACCGGCTGCCCCTTAGTATTCAATGCCAATTCATTGAGACACTCCAACGCCGAAGAATTCCCGACATCGTGTGTAGGTCCGTGCTCAACAAAGTACACCGAGGAAAACGTAGGTGGTGCGAATGGCTGACCGAAAACCACTTTGCTACCACTGCATGAAGCCGACCATGTCTACCAAAGCTGCCCGTACCAATGAAATGGTCTGCGAGGGTTTGGGCCGAACGACCCTCGATCACGTCTCGAGGAGCGACCACGGGAGATTAGGGATTACCTTCGGCGACCTTTGTCCCTGATGCCGAAGGTGCTGAATCGAAGATGCTGAATCCCTGATTACCCCGAACCTCCTGATGTCCATCACCTCAACGAGAGGTAAGCACGACAAAGCAGGTGAGCAGCAATGCAGTGACAGTGGATTTGGTGTTGGTTGTCGTCCAAGGACAATACCTAAAACTTTGCTGACACCAATTATCTGTGTCCACTCCACGAAGCACACAATTTCCAACTTTGAGGGAGAATGCCCCTGAGTTACTTGGAGGAATAGAATGGTTGGTTGCTCTCAAAAGTGAACTGCAAGCATTACCAGACTTGGATAGCAAACAAACATTGTTACCAGCTATCAAGTCAACGGTACAGCAAGAGGCACAGCCATGTCAGCAATACATTTCCGAGCTTGCTGCATTGATGCAGAAAATTACCAGGAAAATTTCCGGATTAGAAGCCAGCCCTGCAGCTTCAGTGCATCAGACGTCAGTGGCCGCACATGACGTGTGATTACAAGACAGCATCAGTCGGTCAAAGTTGCCACTCGACCAAACTGAACACCGACGTGCCAGGAGCGTCATCCGACAACAAGGTCCACAGGTGCTGTGACTGAACGCCTGACACGAGACTGTCGCAGAAAGAACTCGTTATGGAACCATTTACTTAGAATCAATAATTATGTAATCGAGCGGAAATAAACATATTTGATACACTAACCAGATAAACATATTTCCGCTTGCCTTCACGCCTTGAGAGTCTATACACCGAGAATTGTGTTCACTGCACCCTCTGGACCTTAAGAGGACACTCGCATCTCTGACCCTTCAATATTAATTATTATTACATACCAGACTGGCAGACTTGTTGCATGGGGCTGCACTCGTTCAACCTTTCCTGAACATGTGGTGCATCCGAAAACCAACTCCAGTGATGTGAAAATGTTAATTATTAATTTATTCCCTACAGGGGCCTTCGTAGGCATTGCAGAGAGGATAGTTAAAACTACACACATGATAATAACATTAAAGCACACTGCTGTAACTTGTTATTTGGAAAAACAAACACATTTCTGAGCATACAGTTTAATAGTATGTGTTGATGCATTGTTATATATCATGACACTTCCTATATGTATGACACAATAGACCCTTTGCAGAACCCTATCAAGCAACACAACTGTCACCATCTTCTCGGCGTAAAGCGCACGAATGGGCCCCAGTTCACGTCGATCGCTAATGCAGCATTCGAGTCCAATAGGTGCTGAGCCGAATTCACAGGGACGGCGGACATAACATTATTGTCCAACAAATGCCCAAAGTATGAAAGCCTGGGGTAATTAGAGTAGTAGCTACTGTAATTTGTTTCATCAGAATTTGACAGACGGCAAAGGCTACAGTCTCGGTGAGTCAATACACACATTGGAGAGAGGCACATGACAACATATCATCAGAGTGCTCGTCTACACAGATTTGTCACACACCTTCGCTCCGTCTCTCTGATTGGCTCGAGGGGGCTGTGGCGGTTGGCCTTTTCCAAGTTACGGTGATACGAAGTATAGGCAGCCCACACTTTTGAAAAAGTCTATTGAAGAGACTGAAAGGAATGGTAGTCAACATTTTTCAACAAGACTGCTCTCCAGGCAAGGGATGAACACAAATGCGAATCATCTTATCCAGCTAATTAGAAGAATTAAATAATTGACCGACTAATACAATGCACTCTTGATGGAAAAGAGTGTTGCTGCAATAAATCCTACGAAAGAGAAAAAAATGTGCAGTTAATCTATGCATGCACCAAAACAGTTGTTCTTATAGCAAGACGAATAGCTTTGAAGCAGGTGCCTGCAACGATTTAGTCTTCCCCACACTCAATAAAACGTCATCCTCTTAGCTGAAAATAAGTGAGCACTTCGCACTCACACACACAAAAAAAAAGGAAGAAAAGCGATCATATGTAGAATCGTGGATTAGCACAAAAGGTTAAATTCGCAGGAGCTTCCTCGCTAAAAGTTGCTATGGTTGTTCAGTGACCGAGGGCTGAAACAACTTCCCGTAGGCCCTAACGCGACGTATACATTTCGCGTAGATTCTCAGATATTTCAACGTTCAAACAAAGCTAAGAGAATGCGAAAATTTCATGTTAAAAGCACTCAAAGTTCTATCGATCCTCGAACACATCCCGGAATCCGAGCACCGGTACGGCGATGCAGAGCTGATGCTGTCTCACAAGCGTTAATATCCAGATGATCCAGAGCGACCTTGCGCAAAGACGGTATAAAGTCTCATTCCTTCATATTTTCACATTATACCTGCGTCAGCGAGCACGAAGAAGCCCGAAGTCGTCGGAAAGCAGCTGCACATCACGGCTACCACGCACCGAACAAACTCGCATCCGCCAGCTCTGGGCAACGTTTGGCTCTGGGCGCTGCCATCTTACCTGTGACGTCACGGCTCTTGGGAGGTCACGTGACGAGTGGTCATATTTGCGTACAACATGGCGGCAACCGGGGGGTGCCACTTCCGAACTTCAGGTTTACCACTCTAAGCCCCTTAACCTCGTTGCCATATTTGCACGTTTTCGGTTTCTGGTGCCATAGAGCCCCATGTATTCCAAAACTCCGCCGGCCGCCATTTTTTCATTGAAATTCTAAGAAAATCCCTTACAACTTTTGATTAAGTTATCATATAGGGCTGAAACCTTGACATCTGGTTGTAACCTCTAGCGCTTCGGTACAGTATTCTTTATATGTTGATGATCTCCAGATCTCCGTTTCATCCTGTAATTCCTCAATTTGTGAACGTCGCGTCCAACTTGCGGTCAATAATTTGGTCAGATGGGCCGATACAAATGGTTTTAAATTTTCTCCCGAAAAAACAGTTTGTGTCAGCTTTTCTCGTCGACGTGGTGCTCTTCAGGAACCCTCTTTGTACTTGTATGGTTCTCCTATTGTTGTGAAAAATAAACACAAGTTTTTGGGCCTTGTGTTTGATTCCAAGTTGACTTTCGTTTCACACATTAAGAGCTTAAAACTGAAGTGTCTTAAATCTCTGAACATCCTTAAGGTCTTGTCACATGTATCATGGGGCTCCGACCGACTGTGTCTGTTGCATATCTATCGCTCAGTCATTCGCTCTCAGCTTGATTATGGTTGTATTGTCTATAACTCTGCTCGGGCATCAGTTCTAAAGATGTTAGATCCTATTCATCATCCGAGACTGCGATTGGCTACAGGAGTATTTCGCACCTCCCCAGTGCTTAGCCTTTACGCGGAAGCAAACGAACTGTCCCTTGAGTATAGGAGGTTTTCCCTAAGTTTTATGTACTCTGTCAGGGTGCGCTCTGTCGCGGAGCACCCCGTTCGAGATAATATTGAGACTATCAAGTTCCAACGTACATTTGAAAACAAACCTTCCATAGTCCCCCCTCTCTCTATGAGGAATAATACTGCAGCACAATCTGTTGGGATTGATGCAAAGCCTCAGCTAGCCCAGTACCCACCAGATATAGCTCCATGGAACAACTGCCACATACATTGCGACCTTACACTGACCAAGTATAACAAAAAGAATGTTCCACAGGAAGTCATAAGGCAGGACTTCTTTGAGCTTCAAACCAAATATCACGAGTATGCCAGTTTTTATACAGACGGGACAAAACAAGACTCGTAGTAGGCTGTGCTATGGTGGGACCATCAGTAAATCAGGTGAAGAGAATAAATCCAAAAGCCTCTATACTAACAGCAGAGCTTTATGGTTTGCTGCTGGCTGTTGATTATATAATCAAAAAACAACTTTCTCACGCTGTTATCTACACCAACTTTTTAAGCTCACTGAATGCTGTCGCCTCAATGAACCGTGTAAAAAACCCACTGGTTTCTGAGTTAAAGCACAAGATTATCCTGGCTGCTAAGAAAAATCTTGACATAGTTTTATGCTGGGTTCCTAGCCATGTTGGCATTCTTGGAAATGGAGCAGCTGATTGTGCAGCTAGCTCTGCTAATGATCGAGAAATTGACACACACCAAATACCCTACAAAGATTACCACAACTCTCTGAAACGTTGCATCAAAGCAAAAAGGCAGCTGCAGTGAAACAGTGAAACTAGCAACAAACTAAACGCAATCAAACCTTTTCTAGGCGAGTGGGAGAGTCCCTGACATCGGGAGCGCTTTTATGAAGTCATACTCTGTAGGTTACGAATCGGTCATACTCGTCTCACACATGGACACCTCTTGAGTGGGGAGGATGCCCCTGAATGTGTGCACTGTAACCTACCTCTAAGTATTATGCACATACTCATTGAATGCCCTATGTATGACCAATGTCGGTATAAGCACTTCTCACTGGTTTATGAAGAACACATTCCACTACCCCTCGCCCTACTACTAGGTGACGAACCGCTCATTCCATACAGTTGTGTTTTTAATTTCCTCACAGATATCGGCCTTCTACACCGACTGTGATTTTACTCTATCCTAAATTCATTGCCATATTGTTTACACTTATACACATTCATGTTCATGGTTTTATAATATATTTCGCTACTATAGCTCTTTCCTCTTCTTAAACCCGAATTGCAATTGTCTAAGCTTGGCGCAATATAGCCTTAGCTGCTGATGCGACATAAACCCCCAATCAATCAATCAACCTCTAGCGCCACCTTTGGGCGGAAAATGAGCGTTCGGCGATGCCTAGTTTATTTTTGCGGCAAAAAAGACCCTGCAAATTTTCTTTCGTGACACCCTGTATTACTAATTTCTGCATCAGCTTGTGTCATATCTTAGTTGTAATTGTCTCTTAGAGTACCATTAATATTATTTTGGCATGGTGAAGCTAATTTTAACACGGGAAAAAAAGTCTGGCCCTTTGGCCATTCCATAAGCATGAGGAGCAAGCTTAGGTCTCAGGGAGTGCAGAGTCCGTATTAGAGTATCAACCAAGAGAAAAGGGCATGAATAATTGCGTGAGCTATAGTCAATTGCACGATAGCGGTCCTGTCACATATACAGTGCACTGCTATCAACACTGACTTTTGCACTAATGTAACACCGACTTGGCACCGATACTGCCTGCTCCAGCATAGCTTGGTGTTTGTGATTATGACAGCTTACTTCCATCGAAGGTAACATGTTTGATGGCATGTACAAAAAAAAAATATTTTGCCTAAAAACTGTACACCTTGTTTAATTCATTGAGAAGAAAACTTGAGCGTCGAAGGCTGTCTCGTCACCAAGAACACAATGAGATCTCTTGAAATGTATTTCGGTGCAGAGAGATTTCCAGTGGCTTTACGATTATGATGTAAGTCGGCTGCACATGAGAGCCTCATTGTATTTATAAAACGGCATTTAGTCATAGCACAGTCAAAAACTAGAATAGAAACAAAGTGACTTGGATATTAAAAGTGCAATGTCACGGTGCATTAAGCGCACTTAATAGACCTATCTCACGAGCCAGTTTGACCACGCCACCGCGGTCGCAATGCATCGAAGGAAATTTAGTCCTTCTTCCTGTGCGACAGCCTCACTGAAGCTCTGCGCATGTAGAGCACCAGACGGCACGACACGAGCCCTCTCATGCACTAACGTCTGCCTCCTGTGAACTAAAGTTATGGCGGCGTCACGCATGCACGGAACACTTAGTGACATCGGTCTATTGATTTAACCATTGCTATCGCAAGCACAGAAATATGAGTACAGTGACATGCTGTTTTTGGGGCTGCTTTATTGGCCCCGATAGCTTGTAGCATTGGTTGTTCCCTGAGAGAATATAGCACACTGCTACTCCAAGCATCTGGAGCAAAAGGTTAAGCTGCAGAATCTAGGGATCTGTCCTAAGTTTAGTCCCTGTCCCCGCCTGTTTATCCCGGTCATGTAATCACTACTGTATGATGCACAAAAAGCAAGGCTCAAGTTACCAGCATTGCACTGGCTAAAGGCTGCTTGCTCATCTGCATGCAGTTGCTAAATTAAAATGCAGTGCTTTATTTGCTTTGCTTTCTTGGGCAGACGTTGTGGACAAAGCGGTAAGATTCTCAAAGCAATAACAGATGCTGGAGGGGCTCAGGAGGTGCACTTGATGTATCTTGCAATTTACTACTATCTGCATTTTCATTATCAAAATATTTCATCTAAGTACGATGCCAACTACATCCAACAGAGACCCTGTCGTGAACGCTGCCAGCAATGGCGAATACAGCAGCCAGATTGAAAACGTTGCGTCGCCACCCTGTGACACCAGTCGCATCTCGGCATCACCGCCGAGAAAGCGGAGACAATTAGATCGCGGTGAGCGTCTAATAAGTCCTGATTATTGATGCTCCTTTTAGTTCCTCCTTGTGTGGACGGTGAAGACAGTTTTAGAGCTGTTTTATTTGGTATGCGTTACAAATAAAATAACATTTTATTTGTTTCTAGACATTTTGAGGCACTTTTTTAAGAGGGAAAAGCTTGTCGTGCATAAACATAAATTTCGTTCTTATTTAACTGCAAATACTATATCAAGGCTGAGGCATTCGCTAGTCCATTGAAAAACAATGCATTATTTGCTTTCCTACTTCTGTGGTGCAGGCATTAGCCTGTATTGTACAGCAGACAGCTTAATTCATACATATACTCAATTGACTATTTGTTTATAAGCACCACACGCAGCAGCAAGAATCTAGCAACAAGAAAGTTTTTCTTATGGCTAGAAAAAGACGTCGGAACTATTCGGGAAGGGGGGGGGGGGCGCTGTTGATGGGGGGTTTCTTTGCCTCCACCCAATATGTTTTATATTAAATTTTTGAAATATCTGGTGGAGGGGGGTATCCGCTCACCTCCTTGTTCCGACGCCACTGGTAACAAAGCCCTACTGCAGAAAAAACAAAACACTAACTGACAGTTGAAGCGCATTGCACAGGAATATGTGCATGGTAATTCCAGGTGTCTCTCTACGGCAGTGCAGTATAGTAGGCGATAGGTTATGAATGCAAGGAAGCTCCTCCCATAAAGCACTCGACTCTTTCCATTGTGGCAGAGTGAATGTCGGAGAATAGGCAAAAAAAAAACAAAAAAAACTCACCTCCTCTCCAGCGTTCGCTCGGTGAAAGTGGAAAGGGAGAAAGGCTTTGCTGGAGGAGCTTTAACTGCACTCTTAACCAATGACTGACTCTGGAGCACACTGATAAGTGCACTCAAGGGAACTACCCAAACGTTGCAAAGAAACCTCTACCATGAGAAATATAATTAAACTTACGAGTATTGTCTGTGCTCAACACAAGCTATACCATGTGCTATACAATGTCTGAATGCGGGTCATGGGGCAGGTTTGGAAGAAATTATTAACATAACATAGATGAGAAATTCACAAACATCTTCTCGGAACATGAATATTTATCACTGAAGTTATGTGAGGGAAATCAATGACTCCGTGAAGGCATTTGAACAAAAATGTGAGATCTGTGTCGCGTCGTCTGGCACTCAAAGTAGAACAATTGCATCGTTCTAAAAGTCTTATTTATTCAAAGTAAGCAGTGCGACGGACATAGCGGTCGTAAAAAATTAGAAAAAAACGTTTCTGGAAATTTTTAATTGACTCTTGGTGCGTACGTAAAATAGAATTTCACACAACAAAGGAAAACTCTAGCTTAGACCTAATTTTAAAAACGTATAACTGCTTAATACAGGTCGACATGGAAAACTCACGTGTAATTATGGATATGACACCCAACGTACGGAAAGAGGCGTTGCCATTGTTATTGACATACGTATTAAATTACAGAGAAGAGTTTATATAAACTCTGAGATCAGCAGTGCAATCAGCCCTTTGCAATGGAGCATAGCCGAGTTGGTAAGAGAAATGAAAAAGCCTTAGCTTGTTAGCAAATGACATAACAACAGTCTTAGTTGGGTTAAATGACAGCATGTTAAGACCAATCACTCACTGATTTGACATCATCCATTAATTTAACATAGTCTTCTACAGATACTATCTGCCTAAACATCCTGATTTCATAGGCGTATTGCAGGATTTCTGAATCTACAACACATGAGCTAAGGCCGTTTATAAAGTCTTTAAAAGAATCGGCTGAAGAGTGCACCCCTGGGGAACATCAGAGAGGGTGACAAAAAGCCGGAAGAGATGACCAAAAATACGTACAAAGCTGTGTCTATCGGACAAATATTCGTTATATAATATACTGCTTGCAGTATGGTTGTGTGTGCCCAAAGCGTGCCTTGCCCATGAATTTAACTCGGCAAAGATGTACTTGAGGCATCTTTCCATTTTCCACATTTCGACTTTATTTTATCCCTTTGAAGTTTATAAATGCTTTCCATTGTTAGAAACTAATCTTTAATTGGCCCATGCCAATGAATTCTGGCAAAAAATTGCCCTTCTCAGCTGCATAACTTATGAGGTGCTTTTCGAGGATTGCAGAAAAAAATATTTATTGTCATCAGCAAAGAGCAAGCTACGTGTTGCCTGAAAGTGTCCCAGCATTAAAACATCAAAAGTATGTTACATGACGGCTTTGTGGGCAGCTTACCGTATATACTGTAATGTAACGAGTCTTTCGTTATAAATTTTTTGGCCAAAAGTTGGACCTCATGGCCGTTGCAGCTTCAAATACGATTTAAAAAGATACCTTCTGTCATGTTGTTCGGAATACATTTGAACGTCAATTTGTCCTTACGTACACTGTGTATATTATTATGAACAGGTCTATTTTAGCTACTGTGTAAAATATGACGCGTAATTTTCATCTTTGTGGAGGTAGATGTCCATGATATTGCACTGCCGATGTTGTTTTTTTCGTTTTCTTTCCGATGTTTTGTATTTGTTTTTTTTATCCATTGACTGCTGGTGCAGTGTACTGAGGGGACCGGGCCTCGTCAGGCAGAGCCTATCTGCCTTTTGTCCTTTCCCCTTGTGACCGTGTGTCCGAAATAAAACAAACAAACAAACAAACAAACAAATAATTGAGGGAGCACAAAATTGTCCTCATCAGATCAACTATTTTAAACTACTGGCGACTTTCCAAACTCACCCTTTATTTTGAATGTATATCTGGATCATTTGGGAAATTGAAACGAAAACTACAGAATATATGTGTAAAACCATTCATCTCCCCCACCTCACAGCTCACGGTGGCTACACCAGTCGAGCAGTTTCTGTGATTTGGTGCTATAGCCTCCCATTGCTTCATTTAAGGACTTTCAATAGCGTTTACTGCTGACAGGCATCTTAACATAACTAATGCCAAATTGTTGTCATTCAGTATAAAGCCCGCAATAAGAGAAGCGTAATTTCGATGGCCGAAGAAATGGGAATGTTGCGGCTGGTCTCTTGGTCCTTGGAGCGAATACAAAATTTGCAAATGGGCTCACCAAGGATATGTGTTTCTTATATGTAAACCGAATAGAAATCTTTCACAGAAATTAAAACGATAATATTATGGGTAAAACAATGGTCTTTTTTTCATGTGACTTTTTCCCACAGGAAAGACTCCCAAGTCGGACGTTGTCGCATTCTTTGAGAGGCGAGACAATGATGAACGTATGCTCAAAAAGAGGCAGCTGAACCTGGATGAAAGGAGGCTGGCACTGGAAGAAATGCGTCTTGCCCTGGATCAGCGCAAGTTTGATGAGAATGCCCAAGCCACGGCATAGGAGAGGCACCTCTAAGCGGAGGACAAATGCCTACCCCTGGAGGTGCTGCTCAAGCAAATCAAGAAAGACTATTCACAAAAATGAAACAGCTATGAAATGTTTTATTTAATACCAAATTAAAAATGCTCCTATATTCGTTACTTAGTTTAAACATAATACGTTACACAATTGAAAACCACCATACATTCTAAAAAAATAGGCTGAACCTCACGATCAACCAAAGCTAAAGCACAAACATGAGAGATAATTTGTTACCATTTACATGTACAGGTTGGTGTCGAACATCAGATTTCAATCTGAAACTTGTGCTCTACATAACCGAATTCTGCTATGCTACTAGGAGCAATTACACTCCTTCACCTATAAAACCACAACACATTTACATTTTATTGTATAGAATCTACAACAGAAAAAAAAGAGAACTGGCAAATGACATTTAAGTCAAATTAGTTAAGCTTGACAAAAGCTGCAGGTGCTGCTGTAATTATGCAAAATTATATTAGCGCTCTAAGGTATTCCGAACAAATGCATTATTCGGCCCAAGGAGCAATAAAAGACCAATGTGAAACAGATCAATCAAAAAAAAAAATAATCCCAGTATGATGAAAAAAAAAAACGCAACAAAGACATCGGTTGGTTAAAATTAAGCGCTACTGCCCGGTTATACATATTAGTTCCAGATCACCAAGTTTGGAAATTTATAATGACTTTGTCCCACAAGACTAGGATATATTATTCGGGTATGAAGATGAGTTACGAAGAAATTGTAGATAAAATAAAACCTAGGTGGCTGAATTTTATTAAAGTAAAATGTCTACACAAGTTGTTGCATGCTCAAATTGCGATTAATTTTCCTTCATCATAGAACGCCCTGCTCTGCGAGATAATGCTATGGTCCCAGAAATCTCTGATCCAGAGTACACCTTAAGAATAAAATATTGTGAAAAAAAAAGTTTGATTTCTAGATGCAAAAATGGACACTGATATTTTAACCACACTATACAATACAATACAATTTTATTTTTTAATTTGAATTTCGCTCAACACCCACACAAGCCGATAAGGCTCGTGCGTGGGACGCGACAGGTCAAAACAGATTCCTTCAATTGTGTAACACATTCTGTTTGAATACATTACGCTCTAGACACTGTAACTCATACTATGAGTTTAAACGAATATAAATAGAAAGGTTTGATTAGGCGCAGTCTGGAAATATATAAAAATGACACAATAACAGGTGGTACTAACCCAAATTAGTAGTACATTTCTACAGCTGCTCCTCGGTCCATATACACACAAAAAAAATATCTGAGCAGTAAGCTTCTGTATACACCTCGCCTCACATTGGCAGAGGTAGAACATTTTTGAAAAGCTTAGACTGGAGCTAAACCACTGTTAAGGTACTCCTGAAGTGCTGAGGGTGCCAGATCGAAAAAAAAAAAAACTTGCCACCTGGTTGCCATAGGTGCAAGTATGGCAATTTGCTAGTATTGTGGCTACCTTCTACATCTGGGCCAATCGTTGCCTCATGATTTCTTTTAAGTCCACGAACGTGATCTCTGCCACGATCTTGCCGAATCCCCACTCCACAGCTTGTCGCAGAGTGCTCATTTGACTGCTGAAGAGCTGCTGCACTGCCGTGGCTCCAGAAACCCCATATAGCTTCAGGATGAGTGCTTCGATGGGATACGCAGGGTCTCCGTATAGCACGTACGAGCGCACCTGAACGAGCCTCTGTAATTGTTCATACAGGCAGCTCCTCCGCAGCATGCCTGCAAATGCAATGCGATAGTTCAACTTGCTTAACATTGAATATGTACAGTTCAGTAAATACCTAAATAACAAAAATATTAAGGGCTGGTTTACACATTTACACTGACTGGATTGCAGTAACCTAAATTACAGCGAAAACACAGTTAGAAAGACAACTGTGTTGCATACTCTCTACACAAAGTGGCACCTTCCATCAACTTGTTATGTTTGTTGCAATGAGGCATATGAATGTAAACATTTTCGACAGAGATCTGTCTGGTGAAGAAATAAATAGACTGACTGAAAACCTTGAAACTGTAACCAAGTTTGAATAAAAACAAAATACCCTACGTTTCGGGACCAGCTCGGTCCCTTGGTCACGGGTGACTATGTGTTGGGCGAATCTTCTTCGTCGTCTTCATTTATATCATCGTAATTATCTTCATCTTTATATCAATCAAGAATATCCGGCGCTGGGACCCGGTTGGGAAGGTTGCGCCTGCGTTTTTCCGTGAAGCGACGAAGTCCTGAGACATACGACTGGGAAGGTGCCCGATGATCTGTTGACATTTTGTTTTGTTGTTTGGATATATACCACGAATCCAGGTGCAGACGTCTACGCCGGTGTTTTTCAGTGGCCAGAATCTCGCTCTTGTCGAAGGACACGCTGTGACCCCGTTTTTCGGCGTGTTCAGCGAGGGCACTGGCTTGGACGTCGTTCTGCACGTCGTATTTGTGGCGGCGGATGCGTTCCGGGGAGTTCTTTGTTTCTCCCACGTAGGCAGCGCGGCAGTGCGCGCATGGGATGCGGTAGACGAGACTTGAGACTTCTTCTTTCCTGGTCTCTCTTTGGAAAGGGGGAGTCGGTGACGGATGGTTGTTACCGCTCTGTGGGTGACCGCGATTCCATACTTGCGTAGGGTGCGTCCGATGGTCTTGCTGACGTTCCTTATATATGGCAGGCAAATACGGCTAGAAGGGGCCAGGGCCGTGGAGAGACCGGGATGGGGCAGCTTCTTGTATACTCGGTTGATGAATCTTCTAGTGTAGCCGTTGTTTTAAAGATCGACCTTGATCATCAGGCACTATCCCAAGCCTATATGTCTCAGGACTTCGTCGCTTCACGGAAGAAAACACGGGCGCAACCTTCCGAACCGGTTTCAGCGCTGGATATTCTTGATGGAGATGAAGATGAAGATAATTAAGATGATATAAATTAAGACGACGAAAAAGAGTCGCCCAACTCATAGTCACCCGTGACCAACGGACCGAGCTGGTCCCAAAACGTAGGGTATTTTGTTTTTACTCAAACTTGGTTAGAGTTTCAATTTTTCAGTCAGTCTATGCATTATATAAAGCACGGTTGTGCCTCTGGGCGTGTCATTTTGTTGTTTAGGTATCTGTGAACACCAACAAGAAAAATATCTTAACCAGGCTTAAAAGAGTATGTTTTATTTTAGGATCGAGGCTGTTAACAACACAACCTTCACTGCACTGACAAAATTAAAATGGCAGGGAGGTCCTTCAGTTGGCCAGCTTAAAGCGCGAGTTCAATGCCTTTTATAACACTTTGGCGTCTCGTGAGCCTTGAGCGTGAACTCTTAGCCAAAGTATGGTGAAAAGCAACAAGCGCATGCTCCAGAACTAGCGTCAAAAAGGAATAGCCTTCAGTTCTAATCCTGTGCGACTATAGAACTTTCCAAATATTGTCTTCTGCGCGCTGACACCTTTATCTCCTAAGCTGTGGAATGCCCTCTGAGTATGCGTTGTTGCTCTGCTGTGCAGTATATTATACGCTGCGCATGCTTCCACAGCCCAGTGACTCAGCATTTCTCACCGTACAAAGAAGAGGTCTATATCCTTGTCCCAGATAGACGCAGCAGTAGTATAGAGATGTTCAGGAAGTTTTGGTCATGCGCACGAAGGTTAGAGGCAACGGGCCGTTCTGATCTCTGCATACACAAGGCCCAGTGAGAGGTCGGCAGAGGGTTAGGAATACTCATGAATGACAGATATTTTGCAGTGTAATTGTAGTTGCATCATCATAGTAGGCTAATGAAGTAAACAATGCATGGAGCTTCATGAAAACGGAGTCCAGTTCACAGGAGTTCGCCGATACATACTACGCCAACCTCTTATTGATCAACACCCCCATGAACCAGATGGGATATGAAAACAGCAGACGGGCAGAAATAAACAATACAAAATCTCATGTTTGCATCAAGAAGATGAAATGTAAAGTACGAGGTGTTCAAGAATCCTTGGGGCAGCGCTCAAATGGTCAGCCAAAGCCTTTGAATAGTAAAAGTTCCAGAGAGCGCCTGCGGAAACACAGGACTACATGTCTATAGCAAACCTCGCGACGGCGATGGTAGAGCGGGCAATCAGGGCCACTGTTAAGGGGGAGGTAGCTGTCTATACCGTAACACCAAACACAAGGCTTTTGTCATTATGGTACAAGAAGAACATTGAACTGCATCTGCACATATTTAGAAAAAATAAAGGACTTTTAGCAACTCAGAAAAATAGACCGACCAAAAACGTAAGCAAGAGAACGTGCCTGCAAGCCGGAACGATGTAACTGGTTCAAGCTGTGTGAATCATTCAAGACGCATCTGACATTACACAAGGTGTAGAAAATATATAACACAATGTGGGGAAAGACGAAAACCAGGCAGAAAGTTACGAGAAGTTATAATAAAACAAATTACGGAGCAAACGGGTTTCACTTGTTTTCTGGTATCCAGCTGCTCTAAGGAAGAGATCTGGGAACCGGAGAAATAGACATAAACAAGCCGTAGAAGTCATATTTTGTGACCAGGAAATTCGAAGTGCCCAATGCAGAACGTAATGGTGAAGACCACACCATGGCTGGATCAAATCAGCGGCAGCATGCCACAAAATCTACCTATGAGAATGGGCGAAACGCAATTAAAGCATTTTTGAAAAAGTAATAGCGCCGAAAACACAAACAAGGACGAAGAAGAGGTGAACTATACGAGACGCCTTGTGTTTGTTCACTTCGTCTTTTTCCTTGTCTTTGTTTTCGGCGCTCTTACTTCTTAAAGACTATGAACCAACTAGCCCACTTATCCACTTGTGGATAGGTGGGCTAGTTGGTTCATGTGGAAATCTGGAAGTTCAATGTGGACACGTGAAATTTCAATATGAAAATGTGGAAATTTAATGTGGACATGTGGAAATTTAATGTGGACATGTGGAAATTTAATGTGGACATGTGGAAATTTAATGTGGGCAATGGCAACTCCGTTTCATTTTCCATGTTCAGAAAACGACGTTCCCTTGAGCATCCCCTAGAAAGAGCCAACACCAAATATCCAGATCTCATTACGCCTAAATCTTTATTAAACTGGTAAACAAAGTTTGAGATACGCCAAGTCACCAAAATCTGCTACTCCTAGTGTTCAAGGTGCGGCACAGTGAACAGCGCAACCAAAGGCGCTGTGTCGGCGCGGTAAACACTATGCCAGCTAAGTCATTAGCAATGTTTTTTTTTGTGCTTTCACAGGCAAGGCCAAGACGCGGTGCTAGCAGCACACTCGATGTTGTCACGTGTTTTAGAAAACACTGATGCTCCAAGTTGCACCCGTGATGCGTGCTCAGAGCCCTTTATACAGTATATGGGGCTCTGCGTGCGCTGAGTTCACCGTCGCTTTGTCACAATCGAAAGTTGGTGTTCCTGTAGCTGTTCTAACTCCTTATTCACGAAAAGTATACAACAAATTAGACGCCTATAACAAAACCTAATAATAAGTCGGTATTAACGAAGTGAAAGAAACAAGTTTTGCGTAGGCTATGATGGCATCCTGCAACAGCCTCATGCGATTAACATGCCTAACGTGACGTCGTTCGGGTACTGGAACAATGAGCATTTTTCTTTGTGCTTGCCATGTGCATCTCAACTTCAAGCAGTTAAACAAAAGAATGAGGTACTCCAGACTACACGCCACGGCACGGCCGCTAGATCTACGAATTCTCAAAAACCGCGACAACGATACGACCAACCGGTGTTCTGTAGAACGCGGCGGTCTCGTTGCACACTGACACTTTCGTCGACTCAATCTGAGTTTTTTTGTTTGGCGCAAAGTTCTTATAAACGACTTATAGATGACCTTTGCACCACGTGGTATGTGCCATTTATGTTTCGTGATTCCGATGTGACAGAAAAAGGTCCATACGGGGCGAGCCAGTGCACTTCTTATGAACAAAACAATGCTGCCAAACGCTCTATATTGCGTCAGCACTGAATTAATTGCGCCTCTCAATCCGCAAAAGTGGTTGGTAAAGATCGGTCCTAAAGCAAGTAGTGACCGAGAAATGGTCCCACACGTGTCATTTGCTCGGCCAGCTCCGCTCACGGAGCAAATGACACTTCAACACAGGCACTTGCGCCGCCCGCATGCCCGCTAGATGACGTCAACATACCACATTGTTAGCACCGGGGCGCTCGTGTGCACCGCCGGTGACGACATGGACGCAATGTTGACCGCTACTGGAAAGTTTTGGTCTTGGTTTGTGATGCTCATTTAATGGTGATTTCACGGGAAATATTTAACTTTCTTGGAAACAAATTCCGTAGAGCTGTTCATTAGTACGTCATGATGTATAATCAAGCATTATCCCAAAAAGTTTCGGAATAGACTGGAATTTCCCTTCAATTAAGTACAGTGACAGAGCACAAGGCTACAGGAAGAATGGAACCTGTCTTTAGTGATCCTATAAGTCTGTTAAGGCCATGAGTTCATTAAACAGCAAGCATGTACCACATAACAGGAGACTGATCTACCCTACCACTCTCCATTGAAAATTGATGGAGAGGGCGGTGCTGGGTGGAATAGGTAGGAACACGCATCACGGTGGGATCTACCACTCGACAAAAGTGAGCTTTTGTAAGCACTTGGGCACACACAATATTCTCACGCTCATGTTGAGGAGTACCACCTGCCTTCCGATGAAGCACTATCAAGTTTGATTAATCGATGCAGTTCACCCCCTTCACCACGAAGCCATCTTCAGGTGTCTTATGAAATGTTGAATCGACTACAATAAACACAGTGTTAATGTTGTAGTCGCAAATGAGGCATCTATAGCTAACACACTTAAAGTAAATGTCTCAACTAGCCACAAGTGTGCGCCATGATGCTAGTTTCATGCGTGTGAAAGCAGAGGCCAGTGATTCTTGGCTCGCGATGAAAAGCAAGGTCGTTTAACAATATATAAATGTTGACTGCTGCCGCGACTGTGTACAAAACAGTACTGTGTACAAAACAGTTCAAAACCACAAAAAAACCAGCCGGATACAAAACTTTCAGCCATTCCACTATGATGAAGAAGGAAGATCAGAGAAGCTGTATTATGGTGGGAATGAAGTAATGGCCAGCCTCAAGTCGGCAAGCCAGAGTGGAAAGGCTCGAAAGGTTTCCGCCATCTATGAGCGACGGAAGCAACCAGACAACCGGCAAGATGGTTGTCTGGTTGCCGCCGTCGCTCATAGATGGCGGCAGCTGTCTAGAGTTCTGTGTCATCAATTCATTTGGGGACGGACACCATCCTGGGGAAACTAGCTCATAACAGCTCCGCTGAAAAAAAAAATAATATGCAGAACTTTCAAAAAATAAAGCCGATGTCACGGGCAGCATTCATGTTAAGTTGCCTGAGCGACTGGTAGATTTCCCCTTCCCAACGTGGGAGAAACACGCCTCACGGCAGGCCGTGCAGGCTTTATTGAAAATGGAAGATCTCTGGAGACTTTCTTGGCAATGTTTAACTAGTAGCTTTGATGCAATGCTTTAGGTGGCCGTGGCTTAAGGAAGCGTTCATTTTGTGAGAAGAAAGGGCAGTAATACCCTGGCCTGGCCGGGGCTCAGCTGACTGTCTTTCCTGACGTTTTGTATGTTGAAGCTTTGGTTCTTTGAAGAATGATGCCCTAGTGGTGCCTTTTAGCGTGCGCCCTTTCGTGGCGAGTTGCCTTCAGTGACGTGCTTGCCTGCGGTCATGTAACTTTTTTTTTTCGAGAGTATATGCGCGCCTGGCTGTTGTGCTGTGTCGGCATGCCGAGAAACCTGTCTAACGCTTCGGCGTGGGCATCGCTTGTATCGTCCATCATTTTCCGGACTTCAGACAGCCTTCAGATACCCTCTAGACTTGGCAACCGACTTCCTTTTTCGGGAATTTCGCACTGGCAAACCGTTGCTTCCGGTTGCATTCGCGAAAGACTTTCGCAAGCAGACTGGAATCATTTTTTTTTGCTGAAAATTGATTTCTTTAATGCGAAAGCATTAACTGACCCATGGAGCGCCGCCGCCGTTTTTTGCAGCCGCGGAAAACGGGCATGCTGAATGCAGTCAAACATTCAGCATGTTATGCAAACCACTCGTACATCACTCGCCGTACTTCAGTTCTACTCACCTGCCATGTAGAGTACTTTCGCGCCGTAGAACGATCCTTTTGTTCGCGCGTCTCCGGCCCAGTAGACCTGGTACACCTTGTCGTCTTCAACTACATCGCTAAAGTCCCTTACATCGTCGGAACTCATAACAGGCTGGGTCTTGTCGAGTAGAAATTCGACTGAAACATAAGACATTATAGAGCCCGGGCAGGATCGACAGCTTGGAGCAAGCGGGCAAACAAAACGAGTCGAGAGCTATCATTCATGAAAGCTCGGCGAAGCCTCTATGGGCGAAGCGAAGTCAGTGAAGTGGCGTGTTCGGCGGGCTTCTGATCAAGGTTGTCGGGCGGCTGCGTGTCATATCTCTAACATCAGCAATTTTATGGGCTCATGTCCCGAAATCGTTTTCTTGTGCATTGATTATTTTTCGTATTCATAGATTTGACGAAATAGTGGTATCCGAACGAACTTTACGTCCTTTGACAGTACGTCTGTCTGCACGTCAAAGCTTTTTGACGTACAGTCAGAGCCAATCGATGTACAATCAGAACCGCCATCAAGACATCTTGATGGCATTTCGCGGCGGCCGACTGCCACCAGGAAACCATCAGAAAGCCGACAAGTGGAGTCTGATTGGAGTTTGACTGTCGGTCAGAGTAACTCGTTGGCCAATCAATCAGACATGCTTGACGTAGAGTCAGGCACAGTCAGCGGTCCACTAGAAAACATTGACTGCCGAACAGGGTTACATTGATGGATTTTTTCTTCGGGGACACATGGGACACCATGGCAGCACTGAAGGCAACTCGAACCTCGGACTAGAGGAACCCACTCAAGTGGGTTCTTGCTACCCTCATCTCCCCTCCCCCCCCCTTCTTTCTTTCCTTCCCCGAAGGAAAAATCCATCAATGTAACCCTGTTTGGCAGTCAATGTTTTCTAGTGGACCGCTGACTGTGCCTGACTGTACGTCAAGCATGTCTGATTGGCCTACAAGTTACTCTGACCTACAGTCAAACTCCAGTCAGACTCCACTTGTCGGCTTTTTGATGGTTTCCTGGTGGCAGTCGGCCGCCGCGAAATGTCATCAGGATGTCTTGGTGGCGATTCTGATTGTACATCGATTGTCTCTGACTGTACGTCAAAAAGCTTTGACGTGCAGACAGACGTACGGTCAAAGGACGAAAAGTTCGTTCGGACACCACTATTTCGTCAAATCTATAAATACGAAAAAATATCTATGCACAAGAAAACGATTTCGGGACGTGAGCCCATAAAACCGCTGATGTTAGAGATATGACACGCAGCCGACCGTCAACCTTGATCAGAAGCCCGCCGAAACGCCGCCGAACACGACACTTCGCTTCGCCCATAGAGGCTTCGCCGCTTTGCCGAGCTTTCATGAACGATCGCTCTCGACTCGTTTTGTTTCCCCGCTTGCTCCAACCCGTCGATCCTGCCCGGGCTCTACAATGTCTTATGTTTTAGTAGAATTTCTACTCGACAAGACCCAGCCTGTTGTGAGTTCAAACGATGTAAGGGACTTTAGCGGTGTAGTTGAAGACGACAAGGTGTACCAGGTCTACTGGGCCGGAGACGCGCGAACAAAAGGATCGTTCTACGGCGCGAAAGTACTCTACATGGCAGGTGAGTAGAACCGAAGTACGGCGAGTGATGTACGAGTGCTTTGCGTAATATGCTGAAGACTTAACTGCATTTGCAGCCGAAGCATCTCGTATAAAACAAATGGTCAGATCGAGTTTCTAAAGATATGGCATAGCATAGAGCTTAAGGTGTCCGATTTGTACGCAAGTGGTCAAGGGTTCGATCCACGGTGTCCTGCTTTTTTTTTTTCTTTTTTTTTCTCAAACATTTTGTTTTCTCAAAGCATTTGGCGATATTTTTGAGTGCGTATAGCTTTACTCTTATACAAATGTTGCCCTTGTTGATGAAATTCCCTTGGCAGTGGCAGTCAGACGTCATCTGATGGACCATCAGATGACGTCTGATGGTCCATCACGTTCCACCAAGATTGCTGACTGGCAGTCAGTGTCCCAAATTACGTAGCTTGATGGAATTTTCAATAGGGTCAATAAAGATGTTTACAACGTCAGCAACAACCGGCGTTGTTTGTGACCGCGCAAAACGAGCAACTGAAGAAATGGTGGCGCTCGCTTACCAGCCCCCCTTCCCCGCCCTTTTGGGTCACGTGTCAGGCTTGGCGGGAAGCCCGGAGGGGGAATGTAAAGGGGAGAGGGAAATTCTTGCTCCTCACCTGTTGTGCGGCCTGCTTTCAGCTTTTTCGCACTTTGCAGCAGTGAGGCGCGCTGCCCGCTCTCCTCACCCGTGGAGAAGGAGACGCGCTGCCCACTGCCTTCCGTGCCGCGTCCAGCGGGGTGCGCTGCTTGTAAGAATGCATTGCGTGTAGGAATGCACTGCATGCAGAAATGCTTCTGCATTCCTACACGTAAGTAGTCTTAAGTGTTCTTTTGTCATTTTTTTGCAACCTACTGCTTAAAGTTTTGTGGTGTTTTCCGAGTTGAATTTCAACAAATGGGAAGATGCAAGAAGCAAGAACAGGAACCACCAACTTTGATCCCGGGCTTTCGGAGTGCAAGCACTGCAAGCTGTCAACTGTACCTATCCTCAAATATCTCTACCGGTGGTGCGAGCATTTCGGCAATGAATTGGAGAATATCACTACCAATGAGGGGAGAAGAACTGAAGAAGCTCGAAGAGTGGATTAAGTTGGAGGGTGATGAACATTTCAGATTGAGATCGCTGAGGTCGGTGCTGTCCTAGTTGGATATCACAAACCTTGACTGATCGTTCTAATACATCTGCTCAAGAGGGCCCTGGTGCAGTGCAACCGCTCGTCATAATCATATAGATTAATAAATATTTTTCACTTACTCACTCTCTCACTATAAGCACCTTTCAAGAATCAATGTGCCAATCTTGATTAGAAGTTTGTATTTCGCCTGCAATCTGGGTGCTAATTCCATTCCTAGTACTACATCTTAGGTGTACTCAGTCTTGAAGTTGTTCTGCGGTAGGATCTTCACTCGGGAGAAAATAAGGCACCAGAGGAGCAGTGTCGATGGTTGGGGGAACCAATCAAACTAGACAAACGGCTTATACTCTGTTTTGGCTAAAGACCCCTCGATCTAATAAGAACATCGGAGTGAGGTATGTTGCAATGTATCTTCGGAGTGCATTTACCAAGTGGAGAGCTGTCATGTGTTTAACTACGTTGCTCTGATTTGCGATAGAGGTCTGCATTGTTTTCAATTTGCCAAGTTATGCTGATATGAAGTATAGCAGAAGTTGAGATGTCGATGCCTGCCTAAAAATGTAGCCTGGCAAACAAAATTGTTTTCCAGCTTTTACTGCATCAAGCAGCGTCGATTGAAGGCAATTTTGATAGCGTCAACAAATATTCGTCGAGACACCACTGCCTGTCCGTTTCACATGATTATAACAAAACTTGACACTCGCAGAAAGTAAACATTGAGAATCAATAGAGTATCTGTGGCAGCAATCTGTAACAGCTGAAATACTGCTTGTCACAATACATGTTAAATTTCATTTTCGATACTTATTAGTGTGGCGAATCATTTTCTCACTGTTTAATGCCATCAGCGATGCCTGCCACAACGATATGTATTATTACAAAAAACAGGGGTTTCGAGACGAGGTGCTTCTAAGGATCATGCTATTACTTACCAGCATGAGATACCGTCTCCCTCGGTAAGGTCCATCCAACTCACAAATGGTGCCATTTGCGCACATGACGGATTGAAATTTTATAACATGATGTCGCTTGTGCCCCGAGAGGCATTCGATCTGGGTCTGCGAGGGGCGGCAGATGGCCCGTGCTGTTCCGTCCAGGAATCCCCAACAGTTTGTCAGCGGGGCTCCCTTGGCATGCACTGCTTGAGAAGGTTCAAAGGGGTGACATGTTAAGGCAGTCAATAAAGAATCACATTTTTTTATTTAAGTCAAATAAAATCCTAATTTGAAACCGCAACTGCCGTCTATTTTTACCGAAAATGCTGCAAAACTGTACAAGTATTTTTTAGATTAAATTTATGTTTGTAAAGGCAGGCTATTATGATGAAGGCGACTACTGGTGACCTTTATTTTGTGGTGA
This sequence comes from Ixodes scapularis, assembly GCF_016920785.2. NCBI lineage: Eukaryota > Metazoa > Arthropoda > Arachnida > Ixodida > Ixodidae > Ixodes > Ixodes scapularis. The sequence goes on from NW_024609846.1 coordinate 154,256,171, forward strand.
CCCTGCAGTAGAAATGCGTGTTTTGCTATTAAAACGTTTATTTAATGTTTATTTAATGTTTCTTTATACTAGAAGGTATCATACTGATACTTCAACCAAACACACCCGAAATTGCAATTTCAGGTAAGAGGCCCGTCAGTTTATGACTTGTTCATAGTTTCTAGTCTTTTCACAGCATTGCTCACACAACATCGGTTGTGCTTTTATCACTAGAGCACTCGGTCGAGTCAAGGTCATCTTCACTCTCATTAGACAGGAGCCGTTTATCGCCACCTGGCTCAGAATGAAGCGGATAATTTTGTTCCGCTTATTATGCCTTCGGATGGCTCAACAAAAAGTTCCTCCTTGCAACTACACATGGTGGATTACACTCAAAACGAGGTAGACTTCTGAGTAAGCTCCGAGCGCGAACCATTGAGTAAATTAAGGTTTTACCGAAGTAAAGCTTCACAGAATTGTGATTTTTCAGTCAGAAAGTGTCACGATAGGTTTTCTTGTAATCGGCAGTTGCAGCCAAAAGTAGAAGTGACGAGATTCATTGACAGTTAGGGGTTAATGCATATTTCCATTCAACTACTTCCTGGGGATTACTTGTAGCCATAAAGCAAATATTTTTATTCCTAACACTGTAGAGTAATTTTTTTTATCGACATAATGGTATCATGTCAGTTTCATACCAAACGTTTAGTAACCATAATTTGTCATTTTATTATGTAACATTAAGTAATCACATCGCCTATTCGCGACTCCAGCGAGCTATAGGGGGCGCGCTGGTCAGGCTAAATGGCGGACAAAAGGAGGTCATTTTGGTCGTTCTCCATGCGGACCACCAAAAAGTTCTTGCACTTCAGCGTAAAATCGGCGTTACATATGAAAGCAAAGCAATTATTCGACGGTAGAAACCTTCTAGTCAGTGCGTTGGAATGACACGGCGGAAGCATAAAAATAATTACTGGAAACGATGTTTGTTTTTATGCTGCCTTCGAGAACCAAGTGGCAATAGCATAAGACAGAGTCGGAATGACCTTCTTTCCTGAGCTTCTCGGCGTTGCCGCTGCGCGGCATCGATTTCGCTGGAGTCACCAATATAAGGGGTCTCAAACACACGGCCCGCAGGCAACCGGCTGTGAGTTCCGCTTCCCATGCCTCGAGCCCTAAAAATGGCCTACGCCATAGTGATCTCATCTCACCGATTCATTTTCACTTCAAAAGTAGCTCTCCTCTTTTGACGTATTCATATCGGTTTTACTTATTTGCATTCATTTGCCCTTTATTTCGCCTTATTTTTTGCTCCCCAACTTTTTGTAATGTATACAATTCCGCTACTAGGCTGCAAGCGCGGGCGTTTTGTTGAAGGATGCATCTCGGCTGCGCGAACTCTCGATCAGGAGAAGCAGCTGCCAAATATGAAGCTACAATCTCGAAATTCTTGCATTAAAAATATATTACCATTAAACAAATAAGTTGTTCGAAATGTTGCAATCACAATCGGCAGGAAAGCAAGCACTGTCAAATTAACCGAGTGTTTGTTTAGAGACGTGTTGAGCTTGGTTTATTCCTAAGTGAATTGAGAAGCGGGAACGGAACGTGCTCTCTTGTTTTATTGAAAATAGAAGCACGTTAGCGGGACGGTGTCCGTTTAATTATTGTAATCACATCAGGTCAGGGCCCAAAGTAGTCATAAATACATATCAAATCCAGAGAAGTCACTGTCGAAACTGACTTTACAAAACGCATAAAGCACAGGGTATCTCCTCTTCTAAATTTAATCCCCCCCCCCCCCCCCCCCCGTCCAACGTTGGCCCTCGGCCTTTCCAGTGTGAGTTTGAGACCACTGGCCTATAATATTCGATTATCTGTGGTAACTTGAAGACTTCACGAAATTATTTATCATTTAGTGACGAACTTTCTAACGTAATTATTTCTAGAACACATATGTTTGTGAAGTCTGGAAACATGTATAATATTTTCTGGAGCAACGTTTACAGCACTGGGCACCTGAGTTGGACATTTACATCCACAAGGTTCTTACCTGGGGCATGCGCTCTAGTTCGGCCAAGTCCAGCCACCTGTGCGCATTGAGATCTTGAAGGTGACTAAACGTTGTGTCGATAGGCCGAAGGACTTTCGTGGCTAGGCTTGACAGCGTCGACGAGCTTTTCCCGAATAGCATCTCGAGGTCGACCCGCTTGTTTGGATACAAAAGATGGCGGAGGGTGATACACAAAGCTCCTTCCACGGCCACCACGGCCCCCTGGCCGGATCTCACTTTGTCAGGGGTGCGAGGGCTTCGAAAGATGTGGTCGTCAAGGCGGTCGACATCCAAGAAACCACGTTCTGATTAAATCCACTGCTTTGGCGGTTTCGAAAACGTGAAATACACATCCTCTGTTTCACTCCAACTTAAACTGGACTATGAAAGTTGGTCCTCAAGAACACTAAGCCGCTGTATCTTCGGGAATTGGCGGAGAACGCGTACATTAACATCAGAGAGAGTGAGATGACACAGAGAGGATTGACAGGATTGGCATGGCCGAATTGAATCTGGAAAATTTAGAATTTACCCAGCAAAAAGATTAAAGGGGCGATGAAACGAATTTTGGGCTGGGATAAATAATTATAAATTGGGACTTTACTAATCGCATATCGTTTAGTTGGCCAAAAGAAAGAGGGTAGAAAGTCAACAGCCAGCTTTTCGGTACTAACATTTGAAAATATAGCGCACTATTTTGTAGCTTCTTTCCTTCGAAAGCTCTCCGTTTTTTCACTATAGTACATCCGCGGTTCCCAAAGCGCGTCAGCGGTGCCAACCTGACGTCAGCCGAGCCCAGCTCACGCATTGGACAGGAGAACTGCGTCGCTCCGACGCATACGCTCGGCAACAATAAATCCGTCGACAAATATTCGGAATCGCATTCGTGGCCAATGAGTGCCCCATACGGAACTTATCGTCACTGGGGAATGGCAAGTTCTATGGTGCGCATAAAAAGCACGATGGAAGCTAGGAGTCATCGCACCGGTGCCGAAGAATGTCACGACGACGTGATTTCACAATTCGCATTTGAGTTGAGGATTTAAGCTTAGGAGGAAGAAGTAGGAAAATCGTTTCATGATTCCTTTAACATTCATAATTGTAAATTAAACATGTATTGCGTTTCGAAAGGTGCACTCTGATAAAACAAATACGTGGTTCCAGTGATAGTACGAGTTTAATGTTTTAGATAGTGCTTCTTACGACCGCTAGTGGCGCTGTGATAGTCGCAGTACAGTAGCCCGCAGAGAACGATCTACGAAAGCACTTTTTTGAGCCTCCGCTATGCCCCTGTTAGCGCGTCTCGTAGCGGGTTGCGGATAGCGTTAGGCCAAAACAATCTACGAATTCTCCTTAATAAGGGGACCCGCGCTCATAACACCCTAGCTTCCTCGTATAAGCAGAAATAGTTTGTGTCGCTTAGTGAAGCCAGCACACTACACAGGCCCAGCAACTGGTATGCTTCGGCATGCCTCTCCGACCCTCACTATAGCCACCATTTTAGAAAACGAGTGGCTCCACCTATAGTGAACTGGAAACCCGAATTGCGCGGTGCGCTCGCTGCATTTCAGAAGGTTGACATTATATTCAGGCAATCGACGAGATGCCGTCGGCTCGAGTGCTTTGCTTTGCTCCTTCGGTTCTAGAACCGAAACAGAAATACTTGGCAAATCAAGCGAGGCTCTTCAGTTCATACTCGACCAAGGGTATTCGTACACCTCCTATACATTTTCGGAAAGAGGTGCGGCGGTAGTCGGATTGACAATAATGGCCGGTTTTTTTTTTTTTTTTTTTGTTCACTTCATCAATTTTCAGGAAAGATTTCTTTTTGTTAGTGTGTGGAAAGGGTATTTTTTTTTTTAATGAACGCTTTGGAGGCAAGAAGCTAAGGCTTGTTCGCACACCTACGACTGCTTCTTTTTGATAATTATAATAGGAAATATTTTATTGCATCTTTCACATTGTACTTATACCAGCCCGCTAAAACATGAATGAGTACGCTTGTCTGCGAACAAATATTTGAACATATATGATTCAAACAGTATGAACAATAGGGTATCCGATATTAAATGTTATTTTATTAACTTTTGGGGAGTACTCTCAATTGTTTATAATATTTTATTAATTTTTTTTTATTTGAAATAACCTCAGTACGTATAACGTAGCAACACTAGATTTTTCTAGAAATACTTGCATAAACACACCGCAACCAATTAAGTCGAAGGGTAATGATCCGCAGGACAACAGCTTTGGTCACCCCGCCAAAAGTACGACTGCGGCCGTGACGTGTGTGAGGTCGCAAGACAGGGAATATCTGATGATCGCAAACTTTATGAAACTCGAAGTGTTGGGGCTAAAATACGTATTTCTAAAGAGCCTCAACATTCAACGATATGGGCAAACCAACACCGCTACTCTGTTTTTATCATTCCCGTCGCTAATGTCACCACGGGACGTAGGAAAAGGTGCATGTTTGCTTTTGAACGCATTCTCGTACAGCGATGTTTGTCATATATCTCGCTAGCCTGATTAAAAATAGCAATCTCCGAAGGAACGGTGATATAAAACTGGAGTACTGGTCTTAGTAGCTGTTCTCGATGCTACAAACAAATGCAGGGAGTGAACTGGCATGGCGTTCGGCGTACGTCGAACTGCGTTCAATTACCTTCGCCGTGGCAGTGCTTTCACTAGCTTCCCGCCTAGCAAAATATTTATTGTTTCGTTATTCGCCGTGTCTGATATGTAGAGACGACAAGAAAATGGTACTTACTGATTCGCGCGAAACTGTGGGGCGATCCACGACGACGTGAGCAAATGGCGGTTCGGAGACGACAGCAGATGACAGCTACACATTCCGGTAAAACCGAAACCGAAACTCTCCGTTGACAGCCTCCTGCTCACACTGTGAACCGGAACCGCTGGGGCGCTGCTCTTTTGGCGTATTGCCCATTGGTTTAATTGCACCGCCGAAAACCCAATGACGCGAGTGCTCCGGCAGCGGGGTTTCCGGTAAGTTGATTATTGTAATTGACCCCGTAAGTGACTACGTCTCAACATGGCGTCTGGGTCCAAACAAACCGTTGCTAGGGACATTGCTATGAACTAATGCATGGAGACTCCCCATGAGGCTAGATTTTTGCTTACAAGTAAGTAAATAATTTTTCGTAAGCAAGCTAACTTTTTTATATCTAATTATGAAGATGTTCCTGTCGTCTCAGTGTCGTATTGCAAAGATGAAAGTCATTTCTGAAGTATTACACTCCGCTTACCTTTGGTAGAAAACGGCACGATAAATTTGCTGGCCTCTGTTGCAGCGGGCACCTTCATTGAATTGCGTCGGTGAACGAGTGACAAAAACAAGTGCATCACCATGGCCGTAGACACCTCCGCAATGTGCCTTTTTTTCAGTGAAAAACCCAGCTTCGTTCAGAGGGGCGAAAACTCCGTAAAATCAAACCCCATCGTGCAAATCAGTTACGACGACGACCTGAAGTGCATTACCGACGTAGTGCAGGCCAGCATGAGAAACAAATCGTCCCCTGTCGAGGTAAGTCGTTTATTATTCTTATTGAGGCTTGCACTAAATACTAAACTAAAAAAAAAACGAACTAGTCCGAACAGAAGAACGTGTGAAGAACACACACACACACAAAATATCACCCAAGTTAGATATATAAGCATAAACAAAATAACCGGATAGCGCTTGGACACAGGCATACTACTCAACGCTGTTTTACCAAAGCAATGTAACACTACTGCAAGTTTGAGCTGGATTATACTCTCCCTACTACTTGCATGCAACTACTTTATCAATACTATAGTAATTATATATAAATATAGCGCCATATTTTAAGACATTATGACCGAACAGAATATGGGTTTTACGTGCTCTCGGTTGGTTTGGCCCTTTTGTTTTTACATCAAGCCCACTGTCCAACAGTGCTACATGTACTCACCTTATGTTTTCTGTCCAGTCCTTTCATGTTTTGGGGTCTTGCAGAAATCTAAAGAAACTGTAAAAATCCTTCTCCACGCAATGGTGACAACAAGGTACGAAGCACCTTCCCATAGCGCGAGTCCGCAAACAAAATTTGGGATCTCAACCGATCGCCTGAAGTGCTTTTCTCACGGGTGTAATGCGATCTTTTAGCACACAATCATCTCGATCGACGCCCAGACTTTCGATAAACCATACTTTGCATCGAACCCCACTATGAATTCTTATACGTGTCTGAAACTCATTATATTTCAAGGAAATGTAATATCGGAATTTCGTCTTTATTCGCAGGATTGAAACGACTGCGCCGGCTTGGCCCGCCGGCGTGTGGCAGACGGCATATTTCTTGCATTCGTCGTCTGCTGCATGCATCTTGAAGACCGGAAGCTGCAGTCGTAAATATTTCAGAAAAACGGGATTACCGGCACACTTCTGCCGAAACATACATGACATTCGAGCTTTCTATATCTGTGATTTTTTTAGAAGTTTAAATCCTACTCCTGGATTTTCAACGGTCGGGTTTTCGTAGTGAAACCTAGCCACATTTATTTGTTTGTAGCAACGACCCTAGCAATTGTTTGTTTGCAGCCATGACGTCACACTTACGGAGTCAATTAATTAAAAAAATGTCCGAGTACACCTAAGCACTTCTAATGAGTTGTGAATGCGAATGCATGGATGTCGTTTTTCCGCTCCCTTAGTTTGTCTGCGGCGTAGTCGCGTGGACGGCTACGTTTCGCAACTGCTGCGGTAGAGGCCGACGGCCGATCGCGCGCTCTTGTGAAGTTGCAGCGTCGCGCTGAGCTCGGCCGTGCAGCGTCTCCGGAGTTTGCCCGAGCGGGCTGTGCGGCCAGGCTGGCCAGGTCCGCACCGCCGCACCTTTTACCGGCGGCCGGGCCGCAGCGTGTGCTGCGCCGCCACAAAGAGGGCTTCTCTGGTGACGTTTTTTTTTTTTATAACCACGCTGCGTGAGAGCCAATGGGAGCCTCGATCCTTGATGACGCGCGCCAGCAAATGACAGCCAATCCATCAGATTTTTTCTACAGACGACAGGCTTCGCTCCATTGGGACAGGGGAAGGTACCGTTTGGCGCGGCTTCAAAGCTGATGACGTCAGTTGGCTCCATTGGACAGTTAATGCTTTCGCATTAAAAAAGTGAAGCAGCTAGCCTGGATGTGAAGGCGCTTTCTAGGCTAGCGAAATTCCATTACATATGGCAGGAAAAACGTCAGAAAAACCGTTCTGGGTTTTTATGTTTCTGATCCCGGAGTAAGAAATCTTTTACGTTTGCATGGAGTTTTACAAAAACCAAGAAGACGTTTTCATACTAATGACTGCAAAATCAAGATTCTATTTTCTGCTGATGAAATAGATGCAACGGTGAGAATAGTAGTGCTTGTGAGCGCCATTGCAATTGAAGTAACCGAAACGAAGCCAAAGTTATCGGTACTGGTGCGCTCGTGCACATAGAGCTCTTATCACAGCTGTGCTCCGGCGAGTATAGCTGATTGCTTGCTGAAATAAGACAACAGAACGCAATTGACGGCTTCCAGAGTAGTCATAAATGTTCTAGAGAAGAGGAGCCCTTCACAGAAGCAGCGAACGAACGTTAGGTGTTGGGTACAGCCCACGGGTACAGCCCAAACATAGAGAAAGTCAATTTTGGTGTCTGCTATCGGGATCGGGCTGCCTTTGTATCCACTGCACTTGTGGAACGCGTTTGAATACGAAAGACACACGCCGGATGCCGGCGTTCCGGGTTCTAACTCATTCGATGAATGCACTGCAGACAAAGGCTTCTAGTTTTTGGTCTCACTACTAATCATTCCAATCAGAGCTCGGCGTTTGCAATTGCGTGAGCCTTTTGTCCCAGCTATCAGTTTTACTACCAATACAAAATCGATCTTGACGTTCTAGAGACTGGCTACTTCCTTGCTATTAGCACTATGCTAATCCTATACACTCTAAAAAAAAAGTGTCGATTTAACTCTTTTTGGAGTGTAAGTGGCTTGTCACAGAATCCACTCTTTTAAAGAGTAACTATAACTCTTCGGAGGCAAGAGTATGTTTAACTCTTCCATACAAGTGTTCACTTAACTCTTCTACAGAGAGTAACTCTAATACTTTTGAGAGAGTAAGGGTTACTCTTTTGATGTGTAAGTGCAAGAGTTAACCCCACTCCTTTGTGTAGAGTAATTATAACTCCATGAGAAGTGTTGCCTAAACTCTTTGATGAGAGTACATTTCACTCTTTTGTATGGAGTGACAATAACTCTATCAGAAGTGTTGCCAAAACTCCATGTTGACGAGTGAAGGATGCTCTCCAGGGAGAGTTACCTTCATTCCTTCGTGTAGAGTAACTACAACTCTGTTAAAATGTTGCCTGTACTCTGTATTCAAGAGTTACGAGTACTCGCCAGGAAGAGTTACCCTCACTCTATCGTCTAGAGTAACTACAACTCCATTAGAAGTGTTGCCTAAGCTCTGTATGCAAGAGTTAAACATATTCTCCCGGAAGAGTAGAATTCACTTGTTTGTGGAGAGTAACTAAAACTCCTTTAGAAGTGTTGCCTGAACTCTGTATTTAAGAGTTAAGCACGCTCTCCAGGAAGAGCTGTTATAACCTTTTTGTGGGGTAAATACAACTCCGTTAGAAGTGTTGCCTAGAGTCTGTATTAGTGAGTTAACTATGCTCTCTAGCAAGAGTTAATGTCACATAACAGCACACCTGAGCAGTTTGTGTGACCCCGCCTTAGAGAGTACTTAACGCTTTAATACAGAGTTCAGGCAACACTTAGAATGGGGCTGTAATTACTCTACAGAAAGAATTGTGTACAGTAAGTACAGCCCCATTTGATGTGTTGCCTAAACTCTGTATAAGAGAATTAGCACCCTCTTCAGGAAGGGGTCACACAAACTCCGCTCAATTATGCTGTTAAATATTGTTTTTAGTGTGCTGTTGAGTGTAAGTTAACCCAGTGAAAAGTAACGGAAACACTTGAAAACAGAATTAGAAGAACGGAAGTGTAAAATTGGCTTTGTTGGAAAAAAGCTTGCTGAAAAAAAAAAAAAAAGGAAATGTGGAACTGCAGCTCAAAAATGACATGAAATATATAGCATATGAGCCTGCATAGAGGCAGGCAATAGGATCTCATGAAAAGTCAGCATAGAAAGAAAACAGTAGAATAGAGTTTATTAAACCAAGATTTTAATTTCAGAACATGGCAAAAAAGGCAAAAGTGGCACACAAATTTCCTCTGGCTAACAAGTTTTTAACTTTGTGATCAAGTCTAAAGCCAGGACGGACTATATTCTGTACTTCAAACCAATGAAGTGCCCAATCATTGAGAGCGACTGGCTTGCTTTTTGACGGTAAAAAATGTCGTGGACTCCGTGCACTGCAAGAACGAGCGCTTCACCAGCCACAATATCAATCACCTCAAAGGAGTGATCCTCCAAGACCACAGCTATGGCACTTGAGTCCTCTTCGTCGATTCGCATCACCAGATAGGTTGGTCGGTCGTGTCCCTCCTCCTGTGAAGAATGAATGCTTAAATGTAGAGTCAGCAATATTAAAAGAGAGGAAACAGCTCGTTATTTCCCTTAGCTAATACCAGTGCACTCATTTGCGAGACAACGAACCATTTGCGAAAATTCCAAGAGCCATTCATAGGATCCGCTCCAATAGTTGGCTGGGACTCGCTTTCCTGCCGATTGAACAAGAGTCCCAACCAGGCAGCACTCATTGCTAGCTCGCCCAGCCGCAATCATTCAAAACCGTTCGTATCACTTCTGATATGAACACCTAAGATAAAGATAAACCACATCCCTTTCTCTCTCTATTTTTTCCCCTTTGTACGCAATGGCAGCCATAAGAGGTTGCATTTATTTATGGCATCCCCAAGTTTGTACCCTATCGGAAGAAGGGGGCAAGGGGAGGGGGCAGTCCCCCCCCCCCCCCTCCTTCTCCCTGACTTTTGGAACAATTGTAGCAGGCAATATGGATGAGAGGGACAGAGTTTAGCTTCCCTGCACATCATCCCTCCACCTTCCAAACTGTATCAAATCAGCTGGCCTCTGCCCATAGCAGTGAAAGACATAGCTCTATATAGACGAGAATCTGAGGGGTGGGATGAATGCAATTTCTTAACATCTGCATTTGTCCAAGTGGCATGCGATATGTTAGGAACATTTTTATAGATAAATTAGTGTGAACACCCTATCGGGTTTCAGTGCTGACTGCCGTATGTTATAGATTATTTTACAACTTTAGAAAGGACGCTAGCGAATGCAAGTAACATCTAAGTTTGGGGAGGCCATTCATTAAATATTGTAACTACAGCTCTACAATGGGCTATTTTGCAAAAAAGTACCATTCAACCTTAATATAAAAAAAACAATTATACATACTAAAATGCACGAATTCAAAACAAAACAAGACGAAAAAGAAATTTAAAAGTAGCCCAAACCAAGAACATACAAATTAAGATTGACGGGTATAGTGCTGCTGCACTATAGATGTGGGCTCTATGTTTTTTATTGCACGCGGATGAACTGGTTGCACCACTCTGAATGCGGGGGCAGGCACATGCATTGCAAGGTCGAATTTAGAGCTTTTTTTCTTCTTAAAATAGTAGAAAGGTTAATCTATAAATTGCTTAGCCCTACTCTTGCAACATCACAGTGTCCCTCAAGCCTTCATCTAGCCCTAAGACGTGTTTATTGCAATCTCGACATTTAAGTTCACACCTATATTTCTACGTTGATTTGAAAAAAAAAAAAGAAACAGTTTTAAGAATTGCGGTGTTTGCGTTGCAGAAACATATAGTTATAAATGTGCCCATATTACATCCATGTTATTTACAAGTTATAAATCAAACCGCTGGCCTCCCCTTCAGCTCACCAGTGTCAAATGTGCTACTAAATTATCAGTCCTCTCTTATACAAACAAAATATGACAGTTGAGCGGAACATGATGCTTAAATTAGTAAATCACTCACATAAAAAAAAATTGTCGAGTAAAGACGATTACTGGAAAACACACTCGCATAGCGCGGCGACATAGCTGACAGTCCACAACCACCCGACAAGCTGAATCTTGGCAAAGGACTACTCAGCGGCCCGTGGAATTCGGCTTTGGACATACTGGGAGGACTTTACTACAGCACAGATCTACCGTCAAGAAACAGCCATATTTTAACAGAAAACATGAACTAAAAATGACTTCAAACACGAAAATAACCAATCAGAGACATTCTGACTATTACTATTATAATAAAAAGCACTTCCAAATAACGCTGTACTGGACCTTTCGGGCCGATCGCTGTGGACTACACGCGGACTCGTCGGAGATTCCCGGCCCAGAGTTAGACACGGTTCAAACTCATCGGATCATGACAAAACGTACATTGCGCAGCAAGAACACATGTCCCCGATGGTCAAGAGGAAGGAGAGGATCATCTCATTGTCACTCACGTGGAAAAGAAAGCGGTCCGTCGTGTCTTCGGCCCGCGGAAGCCAGTGGTGACATGTATGGTTGGCCACAACAGAGGAAGATCACCGGTGTGTAGGCGCTGCCGAGTGAATATCCAAGGTTTTGACAATCCGCATTTTGAAGATCGCACTTGGCATTAAACCATCGTTCTTACTGGTTCCAGCAAGGGTAGCGTGGATAAAGGAGATGCCGAGCCGCTTCGCCCGATAAAAAAAATGTCCCCTAAGCAATGAAATGCACTCAAACAACTTAGAAACTGACACCACGGTGTCCTGATATGAACATGTTGATCTTGCCATTCTTAAAAAGAGCTATCTCTGCCGAAAAAAAAAAACACTCCATAAATTGCGAAGCGCATCTGCCCCTTTGCAGTTCGCGGATGCGCGTGTTGGACATGGCATTGGGGACCGTCCCCACCGTCTTCCAGTCCCTACCTTTATCGTTAGGCCTAGGTTCACGCGATCCCACTTTCTGTGTGCGTGCGTTTGTGTGTGTGTGTGTGTGTGCTTCGCGGGCTGGACTGTGTCACTCCTAAGCTGAAAGTGAAGAGGAAGCTAAGGTGTTCGGTGAACCAATCGCACGTTTGGCTTTAATCACGTGATCACGCTCCCTCCCATAACTACGCGCAGTGAGCGGAGCAGGCGATAACCGGTCTGGCGGGTGCGCAGCTCCCGCCAGGCCTTTTCCTTCAAGGACGAGGACGCCGAGTCCCCTAATCTCAAAAGAGATTTGGAGAGATTAGTGATGGTGGGTGGGGAAAACGGGAGGGAAACTGTTTTCTCATCACCATCTCTCGCCCTTTTCGGGAGAGAGATAGAGCTCTTGCGCCAGGCCGACGGACCTTCGTAAGCAACCCGTTTCGAGGCCATCGGCGCGCCCCTCCACTGAGCTCTTCCCTCTCTCGAATTCTTCCGTTTGTCTCAGCTGGTATTTGCTATCCCGGTATTCAAAAACCAATATGGCAGAGATTGCTTAGGCATGATAACTCTAGAACGAGAGGACAAAAAGGGACTGACAGACACGAAGCACTGAACTCAGCTTGAAACCTCATGTTAAAATTATAAAGATAATGATAAATCAAATGTCTCCCAACAAAAAGAAAAGGGGCGATATAAATTTCAAGAAGATTGTCGGCCACTTTGGCGTTCCCTCAGAGCACCAGTGAAGCTAACTAGCTTATGCCTCAAAATAAATAAAACAGGAGAGCATGCGCACAAAGAGACATGCACATAAACATGTGGAATGCGCCACATCGGTAGTCTAAAAATATCAACGATATGTGGGCGATCGTACGGGTATAGCATTATAACCCCAAGTGCAGAATCCGTGAGCACGCTTCAACCAGCATTGTTCCATGTCTTAACCTAATATCTTGAGGGTCTACAAACGACGGCATGATTACGTTGCACACGCTCGTCAGCACACTAACTGTCACTTAATTAAAAGCAGAATGCTCCGCCGTCACGGTGAGGACCAGGCCACATGATCTGAGAATTCGCGTCATGGGCTTTTGATAAAACTAGCCTTTTGAAGGCAGGGCAAAAGGGAAAAGGGCGGGTGTCAGTCGTGGGGCATTTGACATCGGGTGCTTTCGTGCACCACCCGATCGTACATAGGACATGAACTTTCTGTAAAGCGGTCTCCTTTAGGGAACTTGGCAGTCCACTGTGATAAGTGTTCGTATGACCCTTTGCTGGATAAAACAGCTTCCGGGCAAGTAGGAACAGAAAACAGAAGGGAAAACTTTGGAGGTGTTCAAATTTAGCGTAAAGAAAGATGATAGCTGCATCAGTGCGTCGTCACTCGTTTCCTCAAATAAGAAATTCAGATTCATTTGGTTTGAGGTATAATAAAGTGTGTATCAGTGGCGTAGCCAGAAAATTTTTTCAGGAACTTTTTTTTTTTTTTTTGCTTAAGCTGTTTGAAAGACACACACAAAAAAAGAGGAAACGAAACTGCCCAAACACAATATTGTTTCCTGTTTCTTAGACGACAAAACTCCACCCTTCTTTTCTACATCTCGTTCGTCCAATATTTAAAACAGGGAAATTTAATGTTAAATGACGAAAGAACGCAGTCATTAAATATTATAATTAACTTTGAGTAAAAAAGTCCAGACAGGCTCACAAAAAAATTACGGTGCGTGCACTTCAATGCGGAACACTCGAGTATCCAATGACTGAAAACTGCGGAAAAGTGCCAGAGAATAGCGAAGTTTAGAATACGATTAAACACAAAAACTGCAATGCGCACTGGGGCAATGAGCTAGTGAATCGTCACGCTCATTGTTCCTGCGCGGATCACATATTTCACAAATTATCGTTTTATAGTCATGTTTTAAATTATTTCCGTTCTTCGTTGTCGTTTTACGAGAAAGTGGAAGAGAAAAATACCAGTTTCTATCATTGTGTGGGGTCTAAACATTTAGTGGAAGCCGCCGTCGGTCGATAGAAAGAAGCGAGAGTACCCTTTCGGTGCTGATTTGCATATTCCGGTGAATGTTCAAAAGCGCAGTCCCTATTAGCGGCGAGATGTTTTAGTGGCGCCCTCGTATGGTTTCCTCTCGTGACGTCATTACCTTACGAACAACAAGTTCGACGGTGTTTAGAATTAGCATGGTGGAAGCTTGAGATCATTGCGCTCTTAAACTAACACTGCCAACCCCGTCAAAATTGAAGTTCTTGCATTGCTCTTATTTCTTTCAATGAGAAAACCTTTGCTGACGTCATAGTGACCATTCGGCCAATCGTGGAAGGCCGATCACAGCGACGCTTTTGATCGCGCACGTCGCCAATGCTGCGTTCACCATTAAGCTCAGACTAGAAGCTCCGCTTTAAGCGCGAGCTTTCTGCCCTTCCAAAAACAAGCGTGATCGCGCAGGCACGCTCATCCAATGCACTGCCGAAGCCAGCGAGCTCGCGTTGAAGGCGAAGCGTCTGGTCTCAGCTTAGAACGGAGTAGCAAGCGCCTCTGGGACGTTGAAGCCCTCAGGTGCTTCAACGTTCCAGTCTTCGGAGTCTCGAAAGCAAATGATTACGCGTGAGTTACGTGACTATCTACTTTTTATATAAATATGTTGTTTATCAGTCGTCTAGTCTTCATGCAATTTTTTTTTTTTTTTTTTGTGAAGTTGACGGCCTGTTAGTTATCTTTTTGTTTTACCATAACAGCGTTTTGTGGTTGTTTCTGTTTATTTTGCTGTTGCTTTTTTTTTTCTTGCTTGTATGTAACTTGGCCCCGCTGTGTACCTGTTCAGGGGGCTGGAGACCCGTCAAGCTGCTTTGTCAGCTTTTTTCTCCAGCTCCCACCATATGTGATATGGTGAATAAAGTTATTATTAAATGTTCCGCTTCGGCGCTGCTAACGAGCATGGTGGCCAGGATTTGCAGCAGGCGGGTTACATTAGGATACAAGGCCTCTGGGCAAATGCAAGTTGCCTGTACCGCTGAGACGCGCTAAGCGGTGCGGTCCCTCCACATCTGTGTCAAAACCAGTACTTCCCCAGGAAGTTCATCTAACAAAACGAATGCTCCGCACAGGCTGGAGATTGGCGACCGGCGTCGTTGGCCACAACATCGCTGTCGCCTAGGGCGGACAATGCTGCCTGGCGTGAGTCTGTTGGTTCTGTTGGAGACGTTGATGACACGCTTGAAGTTGTAGGTCAATAATCATTCTTAAAAAAAAAAGTCAAGAACTGCTTGGCTCTTGAACTCATTTTTGAAAGTCTATATACGTAGAGGAAGTTCCACGACTCACGTGCTGAACGCAAGCATGTAAACATTACCCACTTCAGCGATTAAAGAAGTCAACTAGGTACGCTTTGAAACCAAATGATTATGAGCATTCCAAAGTTGCTTCAACAGTGCATATGCTGTCGCTTTTCTCTCTTGCTTCTTTTCTTCTTTTTTTTTTTTGAATGATGGGGATGTTTTTGAGTGTGTTTTTTTTGCATTTTCGTTTGTGTATTATTGAAGCTAAATAAGTAGAGGCGAGTAAACCCTAAAAAAAGACAAAACAAAAAAAAAAAAAAAAACGTTAAGCTGTTACTTATTTTGTCGTCCGGTTTTCTCCTCATTGTAGGGTTCGTAAAGTCAGAGTATTGCTATTTTGGAGTTTTGTTGCGCTGCCCTGCTTGTTGCGCTGCTCGTCGAGTCCTCGACACTCAGAGGGTAGGGGAACTTTAGTTAAGCCGCCTGCATTCCCCGAGGCGAGGCCAGCGTCCTTCGAGGTCAGGATTTCGCGGCTTTTGTGACGTCGGGAACAAAGCCATTCGCACCTGCGAGCCTGAAGAAAGGCTTTGGTTACTAACATGGCCAAGTTTGGAGAGAGCTGTTCGAAGAGCCGGAGCCGGAGATGTATTTTTCCCACAGTCCACGGACAGCGTCGTCTTCGTTTTGCTTCGGTATGCTGTTGGCACAGCCCCTCGCCGTAGTGGATTGTCGAAACGAAACACACACAAAAAAATTATACTGACATTGGAAAGGGGGAAGGGGTAAAGAGGACAACCATGAAATTTCGGGAATGTTCCGACCCTCGTGTTTTCCAAATAAAATTCAGTTGGCAGTAGCGCTTTTAGTTTGCACTACTACTTCTTTCAGCTTGGTTGTTTGTTTTTCTTGCGCTTCTAAGTATAGGCTTGTTGCAGCTGACTTCACTTCCGGCTAAACTGTAGGTCAAAACCAACACTGTCGTCTACTATCAGTGCCTTGGCGACATGTTGGAGGCAAAAAATGTTCTTCACCTGACATGAAGTGCACTCCGTAAACCCGTAGTTAGTGTACGAAGCTTTTCTGTCAAGATCATAGAGTGAACTATAATCATCTAAAGCGAAAAGTCCCATGCGTTTGGCCGCGACGGGAGGGCGATGCATAGACGCGGACATCGGCGGCCAAATTTGGCGGTTCCTATGAGCTCATATCGCTGGCGACGCATATGCACCAAGGAGCAGCCAAAAATCACCTGTAAATTGTGCACTTTTTTTTTTTTTTTTGTTTTGCAGAAAAACATTTGAATTGCGTGTTGACAAAATTAAATAAAGGTAGGCTGTACCAACTCACTTATTGAAACATCCCTGCCCATCTTCCCCCCCCCCCCCCAAAAAAAAAAAAAAGCAAAAAAAAGAAGCAAGTAGAGAAAAAAAAATCCTTCTCCGGGAAAAGAAAAAACAAAAAAAGAAATCTGCGCCGAGCAGCGTCGAACCTGCGTCGACCCCATAGCGGCGCCATCTGTTGACAGCCCGTGATACCGCGAGGAGAAACTAACTCTCGTTACAGTTACTCTCGAGTTCGAGTGAGGGTTAAGGGAGAGTATCATCGAAAGAAGCGGTGGCGAAAGAGTAACTTCGATGAAGAGAGAGTTAAAGTAGAGTAAGTTAGGGCACTTACTCTTCTTTGACACCGTTTTTTTTTAGAGTGATATATGGGAGGGATAGATTTCTATGGACATTTGACTATCTGTTTAGTCCCTCTTAGATTGCCGTCAATGGTGACTAGGATGTCCAAAGCATCACGCGTGAATGTTCTATAGACCTCCTTACTTCGGGAGCGTTTTTAGTCCTTTCTTAATACCCCGCTATGACATCCTAGAATTCGGCGAGTATAGGACACCCTATATTGGGCGAGTCTAAGGACATCCTAGCAGCTAAGCCAGTCTAGGGGCATCCTATTCCCTTTTTAACCTGTAAGCTAAGGTCTCTGGATGATTGTGGGCTAGATTGATAGAAAAGAAATATATGGTCTTTTTTTTGTGTGATCTTAAAAACGCCGAAAGTGCCCACGCCGGCATCCAGTTTTGCCACTGTGGTACATAATAAAGAAAAGCATTGTTCGGCACCTCTGTTACTTACGCCCGTCAGCACAATTAAATACTCTATATTATGCTTCCCCAAGAAGGTAAATGAAACAACAACGTCGGATATTTGGGTATACAAAAGTAAACAGATGCTTGCTAGTTGAACGTGAACAGAAGTGTCATTAACCAAGACACGCGTATTTTCTTTTTCTTAAACAAGTTTTTCTTAAACATACTACCAATAAAAGTAAGAAAAATTCTTATTACTTAGTTGTGGGGTGTGCGCCACCCTACAGACATCATATTACCCTTTCATTCCACAAATTCCACAAATAAGCAAACGCTGTTGCCAATTCTTTTTTTTTTAGATATTAAGGTCGCTGGCGTTTTTCCGAGCCCACAGTCTTACCAGATGTTGTCAGCGTGGTGCGCAGAGGTTGTTTATTGATGACAGCAATATAATGTGTATTTACATATTAAAAAATAAAAAAAATATTGCCCAGAGATGAACAACACCATAGATTTTGCCGCTCGCTGATAAAAACAGAAATTGTTTTTTTTTTTTTTTGGCAGGGGCCGTGTACCTATAACAAAAACTGCAACATTTTTTAAACAGTGGAATCACAAATACCATAAAGATGCAAAGATTTTCATAACTTAAGTTAAAGAATACGAATCTTATAGTGTACCGATAATTGAATGTCTCGTGTGAAAATATATACATAGAATATTACTTGTGGACATCTTGCGCAGAAACAAGTCGCAGTTAATTCTGTATTTCATTTAATGACATGGATTTTACGGCGTAAAACATGGGATCTTCAAACTTTACGATTTTGGTTAACTTTTCTTGTTGGGCATTTAATTTGGAACTCCCATTACTAGACTTCATGCAGCAGTCCTGTTTACTCGGTATTGACAGCAAAGCAGACGGTATGCGTGTTTTAGGCCAATCGTGTCTCCGGTTGGGGTCACATGACCACAGTCCGGTGATAAGGAAGAGCCGGCACCTGCCTGAAACAAAGGGTAATTTCTTCCCAAACAACTTTGGGGAAAAAATACAAGAGCATACAAGGGCCATATACTTTCGTAGCATTCATTGTTGGGATGCCCCTTGAAGATTAGCCTTTTGTTAGGCACCCCCTTCTGACCTCAAAGCAGCTCTTGCGTCTCTACTCCTTTTCTTCCTCTCTCTTTCTCCTTCCCAAATCTGAAAGCGCGGTAAAAGGTGCGCCTCGCCGTACCAATCAATCGTTTTTTTTTTTTTATCACTGACTCCGCTTTCTGCACATGGGTAACGGCAGAAGCGTGATCACCTGATAAAAGGTTGACGGATGACGCAGTATTGGTTCCCAAACATGGAATGCCTGCTAGCTGACCCAGTTTCGTGTGTGCTGCGACCTGCGGGGCTGCATTCTGTTTCAGTGGTAAATGGTATATCGTCCGCAACAAGGTATTCGAATAGTATCAAAGCTATCAAGTCCCAAAAAGTCCTACACGTTTTTCCGCAAAGAGTGATATCATCGAAGAAGACCAAAACATTTAGATGACTTTAGTGTTCGGTTAGGCAAATGACAGCAAGTGCCACATCGCCTTGATTTTCACGGAGCCCTTCCTTCGTGTTTTTGTGTTTGTGTGGTTAGTGTGCAGTGCCCGTGTCGACATAGATCCTGGATTACATCTTTCAAGTCCGCTATCATTATAGTAAGTACACTGCAACCTACTTATTGGCACCAATTGACCGCTGTTCTACCGGTACCGTTGACGAATGGGCTAGTTGGTAGTTGATTTTAATGGGCAGCAAACAGCGCAGGGAAGCAGACAGAGTAGAAAACCGATGACACACAGCGCCGTGTGTGACATCCGTCCTATACTTTGTCCGTGTCTCTGCGCTGTTTGTTACACGCTTCTACGGATAGTCTTTCGGGTTATTTGTAGAATTACCCCGATTCTTATTTCACAAATTGCTTGAACGCTGGTACTTGTTTACTTCCATAGAGCAGCTTGCTCCATGGAATTTAGCTATGGTCATCCTCGGCTCCTCCAAGGAGCCAAGGGCGACCAATCTATTGCCTTTCCCGCAATATCCTATGAAATTCCGGCTCTGAACATCCTGGGCACTTTCTCGAAGCATCCTATAGAAAATATGCCACGGACGTCCTATAGCCTTTGTAGTAACATCCTATTGTCATCCTTACTTACAACTGGGCTTCACCTGGCATTAAAACTGCCATAGGCCTTGGCTTCCCATATGATGTCCTTAACAGGTCAGTAGATGTAGAGTGCCTGTAGGATGTCCGTTGGCCAATGTTCTGTAGACCGACACACTGAGAGCTCTGGTTATGGGGTATCCACACGAAGGAGAACTCCGCGGACGGATGTCGTGACGTCAACGACCCGAACCCCTTAATGGGGTATCGCCACGAAGAAGAACTCCGCGGACGGATGTCGTGACGTCAACAACCCGGAAAACTCCGTCCTCGGCTCCGCCGCCCACCTGCGGAGCTTTCGTGCTGACAGTACGAAGCCTCCGCGCCTCCGCCACGGAAGAGAACGGCGCCGCGAGGCGTCAAAAAGGGATGACGTATGTCTCAAGTGATGCGCGCTCCGCGGAGGAAAGGGGCGGATTTCTCCTTCGTGTGGGTTCCCCATTACCAACACGGCCGGAAGGCCGCGCATGAGCATTAGCTATGTGGGCAAAAGCGGCCAGCCTCACTGATCTCTATAGGGGGCTGGATGGCACTTAGCTGCTCTCCGAGCCTTGCTCAAGTCAAGCCACCAGAACTTCGATGCTTGTTCCGGAAGTCGGGCGTGCGCTGGGCTTCCTAGTGCATTCAGTCGATATTTGATCCATGATTTTTTTGCGTCTTTGATTGGGTTTTAATACTCCCGTTCTGGATTAAATCCTGAGAATAAGGCTTTTGAACGTGGTACATACGCACCCTTGATAAACTAGAATTTCACAATGTTCTCATTGACTGGCTTCCCAGGAGATTTCTCGGGTCCGCGTACACTGTTACTCTGCAACAAGCAGGCTCTCTTGGGATGGCAAGAAAAAACCCAGCGCCCTTAACACTGTTTGAACCTGCACTCGGCGGAGTTGAAAAGCCTGTCAATCGCTAACTTCCGGGACAAGCGGTTTACTTCCGGTGGCTTCATACCTGTACGCTCAATGCGATTACGAGACGGAATGTCCAACGAGCCTGAATGTCCAACGAGACGAAATATCCAATAATGGATATTCAGGCACGTTGGACATTCAGGCTCGTTGGACATTTCGTCTCGGTTGGATCTTCCGTCTCGTTGGACATTCAGGCTCGTTGGACATTCCGTCTCGGTTGGATCTTTCGTCTCGATGGACATTCAGGCTCGTTGGACATTCCGTCTCGGTTGGATCTTTCGTCTCGTTGGACATTTAGGCACGTTGGACATTCAGTCTCGCCTGTCACGTGCTAGAATATTTTGCCCTCTTAAATCTACAGACTTGTGTGTATATTTAGTCCGCGTTCCTGCAGGCATTGCCGTAGCGACATCATACTAAAATGTCGTGCCAGAAAAGCCGACGTTGACGGACCGACAAAAGACAGAGCAGACACAAATATTATAAATTCATCTATAGGAAGACTTGATGGTTAGTTAGCTGAGTGCCGATGCGCAGCTATGTACCAATCGGTTAAAGGTGTCGATTGTACGACGCCAAACGCTCTTTTGATATTAACAGTTCAAATGTTTGGAATATTCTGATGACATAAGTCAGCCAATTTGAAATATATAATAGGGATGCAACTTACGGGTGTTCTAGTGGATCGCAATTGGGGGACGTCTATAAAGGCCGCGCTTCAGAACCCAGGAATTTCTAGTTCAGTCCTCATCCCTGCCCGTTTCGATCTATAGATGAGCACCATACGGAGATCCGCATTGCAAACACATGACCGCCCGCCAGCGCCACTGACTATGCGCAGAGTCAATATTTAATTTTTTTTAATGAGCTTTGGGAGCTGTGGGTGCGATGCATAAGAGTTTCCACAAGCGTTATTTCTCACTAATAAAAAAAAATATAGATATCTTTTTTTTTTAATAAAATCTACATCTAACGCGCCTGTAAATGCATGGGGGTGGTGGCTGGTGTGACCCGACAATTCCTGAGTAAGTGCGGAATAATTGTGTGAATTTGAGAAATTTTTATTTTTGTTCGTTTATCTTTGGAACAAACAACTACTCACTGTACACTTTAGTCGTCAGTAGTTTACATACGCATCCATTCTCTACCAATAGGTTTGTATATGAGTGAGTAATACTAGTATCACACAGTGCGCAACTTTTTTTTTCTTTTTTTTTTCTTTTTTTATGTGACATGCACAGTGGTTTCCAGAAGCCCATGCAATTTAACTGCCTTCTGGAAGCACTCCAAAACTCGCCATTCTGTCGAGGTAGTTCATGACGTCTTGGTAGGTGGGAGCTTGACTGCTGATAAAGGACGCGAACGCATCTATCTCGGCGTGCAGCAGAAGGTTCACACCCGGATGTACTAATAGCCTGCATCATGTGTGAATATAACAATAGATCGTTCCACGTGGCTTTCTATTCTTGTAGGGGAAGCGTATTGCGCAACGAATCCGGTCTCTTCGTCGAAATTCCATTGATCTCTGGACGGTCAACAGTGAGACCTTCTTTTCAAAAAAGAGAGAATGACAAATGCAGCTCTCAGAATTGGCAAGGGTCTGATTGTGAATCGTACCCGGGTTATTCAAGATGATAAATGTCGGGTTCTTCATGAGTATGTTCACTCGCAACTTTAGCATTATGGAATTTGGGAAGACCGAGCGAGGGGCTGACCTCCTGATTCAGTGGTCATATGTGCACTTGTAATGTACGCATATGAATAAATAACGGTCACACTGTCGCAGCGGCTCTGTGACAGAGTTAGAACCAGTTGAAATCCGATCGCAGCCTTGGTATGCTACCTGGGCGCGTATCGGTGTGATTGCTGCATGCCACGTGACCAGGAAAGGCAGAAACGATGGAAGCCAACCCAAAAAAGTATTTTAATAATTATTAATATTACTTACTTGTTGCTTAATACATGGTTCAATGCGACATCAATCGCTTTGGTGGCCGAAGCTTGCGAAACTAATCGTCGCGATAAGCGTCAATGTGCCGAATCCTCCGCACAATCACCAATTGAGGAGATTAGCTACACAAAGGCTTAATGGAAGGAACGTTGTATTCTATCACTGATTTTGATACGAGGATCGAATTTTCGTTTCTGGGGACCGAGAAGTCTAATCAGAAAGGTCTAAAACTTTCACGTTTGTTCTGTAAAAAAGAAGAAAACAAAAACGACAATTTAGAGCAATTACACATACTACACCAACTTCACCTAATAATAATTATAATACTAAAAATCCAATCAGGCGCTTTTCTCCCATGCGAGGGACATCATCTTTGCGGGACTAGGGACACAAATAAGAAAAATACAGCAACACGTACAATACGGGAAAACGGTGGCTGAGGACGCTCGTGGGTCCCACATTTGTTTCCGCTCCAGAGGTACGACCTTCTAAAATCAAACGCGTGACAGGTTGTCAATGGTCAACGAGTTCGGTCTTTGATCTTGTGGCATGTGTGACCTTTTAAACGTCTTTTTTTTTAATTATAGAAATCATCTTTATATCTAGATATATAAAACGAACAATACATGAATTGTTTTTTGGGATTTTATGAAGTCTACAAAATATACGTGCATAATTTTAATTTCATTTTGAGGACTTCACAGAGGCAACATCATTGAGACAAGCTCAGCGGCATACCAAAATAGCCGTGCATCAAAAATCCCGGTACTGAAAAGCCCGGTGCCGAAACGACCACATACCGAAATGATCGCGTCCCGATATCTCCGCACCGAAATGTCCGGTTCCCCATTTCATCGAACGCATTTTTCACCGCCGTAACTATCAGTAATCCTACAATTAAACAAAGAAATGTCTTCTAAATTCTTTACAAGGTTCATTCCACATCCGTTGGATATTCAGACTCGTTGGACATTCAGGCTCGTTGGACATTCCGTCTCGGTTGGATCTTTCGTCTCGTTGGATATTCAGGCACTTTGGACATTCCGTCTCGATTGGACCTTTCGTCTCGTTGGACATTCAGACTCGATGGACATTCCGTCTCGATTGGATCTTTCGTCTCGTTGTACATTCCGTCTCGCCTGTCACGTGACCGATTGGACATTTAGGCTCGTTGGACATTCAGTCTCGTTGGACATTCAGGCCATAAGCGGGTTGCAACGTGAGTAGATGCTGCGTCCGCATGCCGTTAGGGCTTCCGATTTTGCTAGTCGTCCGCAGAAAGTAAATTAAGAATAATCTTTTATCTCCCTCAACCCTGAAAAGATGTGCGAGTTCTATCATTTTGAACATCTTGACGGCGCCAGTTTTAAACCCTCCTACCAGCGTGTTCGTTCTCTTTTCCTCGTTTCGACGCTAGGTCAAAGCAGACTTGTACGTAATCCATTACAAGTAACGAAATTACTTGTAATCCCTTACATTTATCAGTAATTTAGTAACGGAATAATTACATATTTTCTAGAGTAATTTTAAAGTAATTCCCTCACATTTTTGACGTAACGGATTCCTTGTAATCTGTTACATTTTTTTTGTCAGAACCAACCCCCCCCCCCCCCCCCCAAATCTAAATAAAGTTTTTTTTTTTTTTTTTTTTTTTGTAATGTTGAGCGCAGTGACACCGTCATGCGAATCGACCGGCGCAAAGAAAGGCTTGACACTCTTCAGTTCCGCAAAGCCTTTTTTTTTTTTTTTGCAACACCAAGCCCCTGAATCTTTTTTTTAGACCCTAACACCAATGTCAAAAAATCCAAATGAACAATCCTAACAAAAAAAACAAAAAAAAAAGGGGGGGGGGGGGGGGGTCAAGTTATTTTCGCTTTTTTTTAGTCCGTTTGATTTTTCTTTGCGATCGAAGAGGAGGACACCAAGGAATTGTGCGCCTCTTCGAGAAACTCGAGGCGGTAAGTGCACTGAAAATAATTAACACCGCCCTTCTCGGTTATAGTTTCATAATGTCACAACACGAGACAACGCTCCGTCTACCCTACCCTTTTTGTGAGTCAGCTTCTTGCGAGCACTTAGTAAATGGTTAATAGTTTTCTTTTCTTCTTCTTTATGTTTTGCCCCAGCAGGACGCGTCTTATCTCAAGCAGATATTTTTACAAATAAAACATAATGGTGGCTGACGTAGACTTGATATTCTGGGCTTGAGAAGAGAGTGAAATTCGTGAGTGGGGCCATAGCGCGGCTTCGTTAGTACTCTACCCTTTGGTGCCCGTGGCATCAGCGGATGTCTATCTGAAGAACACCGGAGCAAACTGCAGTCGGTTCGTGCTCCGTGCGTTTTTGAACGGCACCAAGAAAGGTACACACGGCAAACGTGCGTTTACATTTCCTTGTTTTAACCGACGTTCTAATTATTGTTGTTATGAGTGTTCTTCTTTTTTTTTTATTACTTATATTTATATACTGGAAACTTTTTTTTTAGTCACCAACGCCTCAAGTGAGGCTCGAACTGCTCAGAACCAAAAGAAGAAGAATGTCGAGCCAACCCTTATTTATTATTTAGTTATCACCTTACTGTTACAACTATGTTTTGCTATTGATGACTTCTACAGTTTCGCGATTTAGACAATAGACAATTTTAATAGATCGGTCCGATACTTCACCGCCGTCTTTGCGTATGCATCATATCGTTATCGGGTACCGTTATCGCGGGTATCAGAGGTACTGGAAGGATCTACTAAATCTCTCGAATGGCAGGCAACGGCCGCAACGACAAAGCTTTGCTCTACATTCAAGGTAAATAGTACTTCCCCTGCTTCGCTGAAAAAGCTCAATGCTCAAAGCTCACGAATGCATGAAGCATTCGTGAGGAACAATATGGCACTCCCATCCAGTGCCTCAGCTCAAATGGTGTTAAGCGTATCAGTCGACATATTGAATAAGAAATAACGCAAAATGTCTGACGAGACTTTCGAGAGCCAGCTGTTGCTCAAAATGCTCAAGGTCATTAAATGGAACAGGTGGCAACAACAAGAGCTTGAATAACCTTTTTCCCTTTGTTTCTTACTTGAGCTCAATAATGCTAAAAGTAACGCCACGAAAGTAACGGATTACTTTTTGGGGTAACGGTCAGTTACTTTCATAGGAGGGTAATTGTAATTGTAATAAATTACAATTGAGCCTTGAGTAATTGTAAATGTAATTCCTTACTGTTTTTCAGTAACGTGTACCAGTCTGGGTCAAACCACCTCGTCTCTGCTTTGAGGCGTTAGCGCCCCTGCCGCTTCTTTCTCGCTCTGTAAGCTTCTGCCTTTCACTCATCTCCGGTTCTTTGTTACCACTCTTCCGCTTCACGTCTTTGCTTGAACCATACCCCAGCATTCCCATACTTTACCTTCGTCAGCACGGCTATCCTTACTGGCTTTCCCGAAATGAGGTTTAAGTTGACCTTATTTGCGTGTCCTTTCCCAAATCCTCACATAATAAAAGCAAATCTTGCTTTTATTTTTGACGTTTCGACATTCAAGGTAAGTGAAATTTAGGCATTTTTATAGTTACTCCAAGTATACGAAATAAAACTACCTTCGGTGTAACGCGCCCTTCGAGTACCAAAATACTCCGAGTTAGAATTCAATCGTCCCACATGAGCTCAAATTAGGCAGCCACGCACAGTTTACCACCGAAGTCGTCCAAGTTCCTCCGACAGCTTCTAACTAAAGTTCATATTTAAGAGCTTCATTGCAAACCAGTTAGTTGCGAAGATACAGCTTTTCGTTGTGGAGCGGTCAGGCTGCAATAGGCTGTCGAAAGGTCCAGGATGAAGGTACCCGCAGGAACTGAGAGATGGATGTCGTAATGCACTCTTTAATACATATTTTCAGCAGTAGATAGGACTCGATAAAGACGCTCGTTGTTACTTATAATGGGCCGTTTTTCCCACTCTCCACAAGCTAACTTCTGCGGAAATAATCATGAGCAAATACGGGTCAAGCTAGCGCTGAAGCAAATATGATTTGATTATGACACTGTCTTTCTTAGAAGGTTCACAATTCACAGGAAGGCAAGCGTCGCCAACGCTCATTGAATCGGCGACTCACGAGCCAATTTTCGACGGAACATGGCGTAGTTGATTTCCTGCAGCTCGCACGATCACTGAAAACATTTTCCCAGTGGCTCCAGACGTCACTGATGGTGCCGATGTTTTCATTGATGGTCCGCAATTCTCCCCAAAGCACAGTCTACCAGACCTGATCACGAATGCGCTAAATTGTTTTCATCTGAGAGCAAAAATAAAAGGAAAAAAAAAACATACTGAAAACGACTGTTTTATAACGCGGAGATGTGGGTGGTTCTGACGAGCTTGCAAACAATGGACGTTCCCTCTCCCTTCGCGGTTGCCCATCCAGCGATCCAAATCCTTTTTTATATAATTCTTTTTATTAGGAAATCATCTTCCTGAGCTTTGAGTGACGCAATATTTTGATTTTTTTTCGTTAAAATGTGCTGTCTTTTTTTTTTTTCTAAGGTTCGGCACAATGATTTTCTTTTCCGCATTGCTTGTAGGCGCGTCTTTTTGCGGAACACGTTTCACTGACCTTGTGAACTCTTCTACGTTTACCCAGCGCCGACGTTAGACTTGGAATAGTGTACTGACTTCCGCGTGACCTTTCGTGTGGGACTGTATTTATTCACATTGCTTTTTTCCACGTTCTCTTGCACGACATATTTCAATGTTTTTGGCTTAGAAAGTATCTTTAGAGATTCATTATGCTTTTGAGAATGCGTTTT
>NW_024609846.1:154283446-154494343 GCF_016920785.2 Ixodes scapularis
CATTTACGTCACGAGCGTTTCGCCGCAGTAAGGTTGCAACGCCTATTGGCTGAGAGAAAAAAGCAAAAACAAGCAAAACAACACAAACCGGAAGTGACGAAAGTTTTTGTTTTGTTTGTTTTTGCTTGTTTCAATTTTATTTTTTGTATTTACTTTTTGTTTCTCCAAGTGTTTGTTGGGTGCTTTTTGGAGCGGTCGCGTCGGTTCCAGCGGTCTTTCTTGTATTATACGTTGTCGTGTTATGTGCCGCCGTATTGCCGAGTGGAGTTGGTCGTGATATTCAATGCTTGGGAACGAGCGTCGGCAGTGAAGTTCACAGCGCATTCGCGCATTCATGCAAGCTAGCAGGCCCCGTCTCGCCACATGGAGGCCCGTGGGACGTTTGTTCGGAACGTAAAAGGTGAGTGGAATTTACCTACTCTGGTGGCGTTCGATCGTCGATGCGACACCGCAGTGGTGGAATTTGATAGCGCTTGGCTACCTCACGTAGCGTCGGGGACAAAGAAGAGAGTAGAGGTAATCAACGGGAGTGGCATGTGGCTCCCGGGTGCCGCCTGCGCCGCATTTGCATTCAGTAATCGCACTTAAAGAAGGACCAAGCGCGTTGGGAATGTCAGCTTTTGACGAGCTCGTGCAGTCACAAAAGCGTTCTGTCGAAAGACGGGATTTACAAACAGATCAGGCTTCGCGAATGGCCCTCCCAGCGCGTCGAATTTGTGGCGGGTAATAATGTTACTGTTCATCCTGGTAGGCCTGCGATGGTGTTTTCTGCACAAATGCTGTATTCTGCCTCGTGGTACATTCACACCTGCAGCAGAACTGCTAAGCGATTCTGTTACAGGTTAATCGCGAAGAGTTGTGCTCTTCCATAATGTGCATGTTAAAGTGACAACAAATAAGTGCCTCTCTGTTCTACTTCTCCTTTGGTATTCAACTGGTTGTATTTTCTACTACATTTTGTTCAGAAAGCCACTGCGAGACAGGCATTATTGATGTATACTATCCAAAATAATGCTTGAGCATGAGACGAGGTAACGGAAATACTTCTATATGTGCCTGCTTTTTGTGTTTTTGCAAGACAAGGTTTTATGTGCCTGCTTTTTATGTTTTTGCAATTCACTGGCTAGACCACTCTTCTCATGGTTATTGTTTTGTTGGGTGCAAAATTTTCCACCCCAGGTGTCTGATACTTGCGGCTGATGGCTTCTACCTACGTGCATCAAACAGCGGGCCTGCACCTTCGCCGAGACAGCAGTAAACCAGTTCTGGGTAACTGCAGCGAGTGGGTCACCGATGCCGTTCCACTTCCTGCACTGCACTCCGCGTGGGTCAAAGGGCCAGCGCACGCCTTTTATGGGTTGTCGCCAGCCATAGTGAGTATGGCTTGGAGTCACGTTATGCGAGTGAAATGCTTGTCACCTGAGTGACGTCAGTGGGGGGGGGGGGGGGGTTGCCGCCGTTGCCGTTGGTGGGGCTATGATGGTGGTCTGCGATCAGAGACCACCAAGCACCATTGCACTGTTCCTGGATGAACTAGCCACTCTTGAGGAAAAACAGGGTGCTTTGGGAAGAGCTATGGTGTCCGCTCTTTCACTAGCTCCAGCTGTCGCCACAGACATTTTGTCGAAAGGAGCAACATCTATGAATGAGTAGACGGCGCTGAATGGCCGCAAGGGGCCTCGCTTCTGATCGAGGGGGTCAAGATAGTCCCGTTTCAACAGAGGTACCTTTTGGGGTATTGTACAACACAGGAAATAAAGGGCCCGAAAGTTTTCTACCTCGACGAGGTGTGGGTTATGGCAGGACCAATTTTTTCAAAGGTGCGAGTAGATACAAATGCGGCTTTGTTCCGTGGACACCTTCATGTGTGGTAGCATGAGGCAGTCATTGCTTAACCTTGCTTAAAGATCAACGACTAGACTGGTCGAGGGTGGCATGCCTGAGACTGGGACAGTAGACGGCTGTTATATACCAACTTTAGACTTTATTCACCCCTTAACTGACAGGGTCCTGGAGGCTACATGCTCGGTGAACCAGCCATCACTTATCATGCCCCTTTTTCATACAGATGTGCAGGTCGGACATGAGGCAATAATAGCTTGGCCCACCAACCACATGGCTCCTACCGCCCTGTCAGCGTAGGGGTGAATGGAGCGTAGGGGCGGCAGAGTTGGTGGGGTCTGCTGAGTGCTTCTGGCGTAGCAGTTCGGCAGTGGTGAGTTACTAGAGCACAAAATGCAATACCACACTTTACTCTGAATGCTGAGAGCCATCGGAGCCAATCCAGTGCCGACGGTGTGTCACGTGGCCTGTACGGCACGTCGAGCACAGTGTCATCTGGCAGCGACAAAGAGTTGGATTGGCTCCGGTGGCTCGTATAGTCGGCTGCGGTACAACACAAGGTGAAACAGAGTAGAATGTGATGGCGTGTCGCATCACAGAAGGTGAGCAAAGTAAACAGATAAATGTTTGATTTTTAGAGTGCCTGTTTTAGGTTTTTGTTGCCCTCTTTCGGTGTCCTTGAAGGGGCCCTCCGGAGCTTTCTGCGATCGTCTGTTTATGTTGTTATATTGCGTAGTAGGTGCAAGTTAATATGTATCCAAAGTTTTAGATTACAAAACCGTTTATTAAGCAGATGGCAGAAGAAATATATCGGGACTATTTTCTCTTGGAAGACAATCCCCCATTCCCTGGCCATCGCTAAAACTTGACCAATGGAAATGCTGCATCTCGCGGTGAATGCGAATGTTATTATTGCAACACTTTTTAAGCTTGTTTTAAATTAGAGTTTGAGAAAAACGTAAACTGATTGTGGTGCAGGAAACATAGTCCGCAATTATTGCTCCAAATCCAGCGAACTATGTTTTCTCCCCGCAAGCTTCTTGCTAGGGGGTGATGCGTCGGCTCGTCTGCTTCCCGGGGCGTCTGCAGGCGTGCATTTGCGGGACATGTGTTCCTTCTTCCCATGGATCCCGGCTCCGAAGCCAGCTTTGCGGTCCTTCCACGTCAACGAGTCAAACTTTTCCTTGTCATCTGTGCAATGCGACTGCGTATTGCAGCAGCAGCGCGACGGTGCGGTGCGACGAACGACGACTGCCGAGCACAAGGTCCGGGCTCCTTGATGACGACGGTCCGTGCGTGTTCGAGACATTCCTCCGCGGATCGGCGGTCGGCCGCGTTGGTGACGCGCCACTGATCTCAATGACAATTGCTGGATCGCGTTTGCCCGTTTTTCAGCTTGGCAAACACCATGGCAGAGACTCAATGCTGGACATGGAATTTCATTCCAACTCTAGTAGCACTACAGGCAGCAAAGGTAGCCCTAGGATTAAACTTGCAAAAGTTCTCCAACAGAATGTGTTCAGGACGTTGGTGCTTGATGGGCATCCAAGCGTTCGGGGGCACGAGTCACTGTACCGTCACTTGACGAGGAGTCAAACAAGCTCTTGTTGATCGCACCACGATTCTGATCAAAGCAAGTTGCGCTGCCTCTCCACAGTCCTGTACTTTTTAAAAATTATGTCGATTCTCGAGGGTAATACCCTGCATTTGTAACAAGTGTCACAGAGATTTCTGGACAAGCGGCGATAATCAAGAATGAAACGTGCCCTACAGCTAGCTAGCTTCGAGAGTGTTGCACATCGCAGTGTCAAACGAAACGGCAATATCAGTCAACAAGACCGAGTACCGCTTTACAACGAGACTGAGCCCACCACCAAGTTCACAGCCATCCAAAATAGCGTGAAACTGGCAAACAATATTCTAACCCTAAAATTAACTTGGGCTGTTCGTACAGAAGGAGCACGCTTCAGAGAAAGCGTCGTGTGGGCATCCTTTTGTTTCGCAAGGCGTGCCTAGCCTTCAAATTTCTTGCGTTTGCTCTGATCAAGCTTTTGCGCAAACAGTTTTTTCCCAGTGTATCGGTCAACAAAGAGTTACAGCTGTTTTGTACTGAGCTGGTTAGAGGAACTAATGCCATCTGTAAATATCTCTTACAGCCGAGCTGTTTGAAGTCATCACAGATATAAACTGCTTGTTGGAGCAACTCACAATCGCATTCCTGCCCGTCATGTCGAACAGCGGAGCGCTAATTTTAGTTTGAGGTCTGTGCTCTTACTACAATGCAAATGGTGACAGCATCAGGCTGCACTCGGTAAGTTAGTTTGAGACCGGTTCTTCATGCGGCACTCCGCGAGTGTGGTGCACTCTGGGAGATGACTCGCATAATGCCAGTGCGTTTGAAACGAGCTTGCTATAAGGCCCGCTACTCATGGGTTAAGTTACTCGTATAGTTTTTGGGCAGCTGATGAGTTATTCCCCCCTCCACAGCGTCACGCATTGCTGGGATTGGGTACGACTTGAAACCGACGAGCAGCTCTGACAACTCTAAGGTGTTTGAAGCGGCAGGAGCAGTTCAGGGACACAATATTTCCACGTGACCTCCCTTGCAGTAGTGGTGATGGTGCGTTCAGTAGCGGCTCCCTCAGCTCCGAACGGAGTAACTCGAGTTGGAGTTCTCGGTGCACCTACTAAACGTCAAAACAAGCGCAGCTCTTCAGCAGCTGAGCACAATTGCTTTATTTGACGGCTGTATTGAAGAAGTCTCAATAATTTTGTTAAAGGGGCGATGCAACGACTTTTGTCTTTTACGAAATACCGCTCAGAACGGATCCCTGACGTTAACTACCTATGAAACACCCGTTCGTTTTTCACCACACGCAATCGAAGTCGCAGAAAAAAATAAGAAAAACGAGCAGCGTTCACCCCCTCAACTCGTAGCCAGAACAAGCGACCACTTGATCTGGAGCCGATTATATGCCGCGAATGTTGATCATAGCCACGCGATGGGGTTGACAAGGCACAGGACACGCGCTGAGTTCCAGACATTGTTATGGTTCGGCTGTTGTCGTTATTGCAGCGATTGGACACAAGACACTACCCGAATGCTTCTCGAGCTATCGATTATCACGAGCCCAAACCGAGTGACCACGCCATTCTCGAGTCCAATCTATGAGCCGCATTCAAATATTGTCACTCGGCGGTACTGCTACCGCCCAGCTACGTCATCAGGTTTTGCGAAGGAGAGATTGAATGAAAACACTCGGTTTTGTCCTCGAAATTTCAGCGCAGCAAGGGAGTATCTTGGTCAGTGGCGTTGCGTGCGAGTATCCTTGAGTCCCACTAGTGCCGGTAAGCTCGTGTAAAGTGAAAAACATTCCAATTGAATATCGTTGCACCGCTCCTTTAATGGAAAAGTGAGTGTCTGTTGTGGGAGCCACTGGTTTCCCTCCCCCAAGGGGACGTAAGCTGCGGATGTGCAGACGTTCCTTCTGGAGTCGTCTGGCTTTAAGCCTGCTCGTTCCAAATCGTGTCAGGGAGAGTATGCCACCCTGCTGGCCTATTCTCGCACTCCTCCGCACGTCTCCCATTTTCGGGGGACCTGCGAGATCGTGTGGGACGGTCTTCTGAATTGACGGTCGTCTGGCGATTAGTCCTGAAGTGTGCTACGGGCGACAGGTCAAGTGCGAAGAGATCCTATGAGGGCTGTGCAATTTAGAACACCTTTAAAAAATCCCAAACAAAGCTGCTTTTGTTTTGTGGATGTCATGTCTGTTGGATTTTTCACTAGCCACTGTTGTTAAACTTCCAGAACTCTATGTGCCAAGAAATTGAGAGGGTGGAGGGGATGAGGGTGCAGGAATGTCAAAACGCAGAGCTCCGATTGGAACTATTAGTGGGTAGACCTAAAGCTAACTGCCTTTGTCTGTACTGCACGTGCAGAACGTCGGTGTCCAGCGTTTCGCATTTGCATTCGAATGCGTTTGACGAGTGCAGTGGGGATAAAGGCAGCCTTTGTTTCTGCTGCACTCGTTGAACACGTTCGACTGCAGAACGCGGGCGTCCAGTGTTTGGCTCTCGCATTCAAACGTCCTCGACGAGTGCAGTGGAGACAAAGGCAGCTAGCTTTAGGTGCACCCACCAATCCTTCAAACCAGAGCTCGGGTGTCCTGACGTCCCTGCGTGCTCTCTTCCACTCTTCTCCCTCATTTTCTTGGCACATGCATCATGGGCAGATTTTAAGGATGGGGGACTAGGACCCCCAAGGTTAACTTTTTTCAGTGAAAAATCTACATATGCCAGCTTTTGTTAGGAAGAAATGATTAGTGGCTTCCATCCATACTCGAGAACCGAACTAAACGCAATAGACTACTTCCATAAATTCCTGCATGCAACACGGCGCGCGTTGCACTCTGGGAAGTAGTTAGCCAGGAAGGAGAGTGGCACGGTTTCGGTTTCGATCGACAAGAGATTATACACGGAGTGTGGACTATAAACAGCCGTTATTTCATGTTTTCAGGTCCCGAGAATGCCATTTGTGGTCTTTAAACTAACCTAAATGGCCAGACCTCGAAGCTTTAGCACAAGCCTGAGATGTATAAATGCTTGTTGTATTTTTGTACTTGAGCCTTTTTGTTAGCGTTTCGAGGTATGTGGACGAGCCAGTGCTGGGAATCTTGACGCTGCGAAGCTGGGAGATCTTGCTTGTGTACGTATAAACAAGCTGTAGCAACCAATAAGTATGCATACATCGAGCTCACGCCTTTATATTAGTGTTGTTGATCAAAAAGCTTTTTTTTTTTTTTTTTCGGGCATCCATAGACGAAGTATAACTTTTTGCAATTACTGTTTTTCTTAATACGCCTGAGTATGCGAAGTAAAACTCGGACGCGCCATTGAAAAGCTCCATTCGAACACACTTCTCATCTCTTATCTGTACTGCCCCGCAGCGCTGCACGAAGTGAAGTCCCCGCCCACTCCACTCTTCCACTAATATTCAACACCGCGTATGCTCATAAAGTTATCCTGCAATAATATAGGTACATTCGCACATACAAAAAAAGAAAGCAGAAGTCGAGCACTTGTGTGAACAATGTTGCACCGTGCACCGGAAGTGCACTGGACGGGCATGAATTCTGCGGTGCGCCGAACGAACGAAATTATTCAAAGCGCATTTGACAGTTGCTAATGGCCATAATATTTGTTATGTGTTTGCTTTCTTCATGACTGAGTATGCCGAGATAATTTCAGACACACCGTTCAGGCACAGATCTTGGGCGTTAGTAAAAGCTCGTCCAAGAAGGCTTAGTGAGGAGTAGGGGACGCTTGTTAGGGCCTCCGTCGTAGCTAGCCGATCTTAGCATTTGCGAAAATTTAATCTTCTATCAGCTTAAAATTTGAGTGTGAGATATGTGATGACATGAGGAAGACATCACAGTAACTTTTGTGCAGTAGTGAGGTTGAATTTATTGTGTTTCCTTAAAAGTTAATGCGCCAACGGTGGGCTCAACTTTGATACTCCTGTGAGGATGTGGCTTGCTTTTCGCCCAATGAAGTAACAAGAAGCATACGTTTGGCAAACAAAATATGTGTAGGGCTCAAGGTGACCAAATTTCAGTTGTAGTTCACTGGTACTGGACGGGATTACCGACAGTGAACTCAAAGATGCACTCGTGGGGTGAGGTGACTAAGCCACGTCTTACTATGTTTGCATATGCACGCATAATATCCGGTGTTTTTGGAACCAAGGAAAGTGCCCCGGTCTTCGTTTTGTATCGCTCGAGAACGAGTGTATTGTACATTCGTAAAAAAATTCAAATAATCGAAAAACGCGAGCAGCGTATTCGGTCGCGGCGTGATAGCATGAGATGAAGCTGCTCAGTCGAAACCAAAACTAAGTGGCCAACTAGTTCCCAGAGGGCACTGCGTGGTATTTCGCCGCGATGGGGCGCGTCGGTTTTGGAAGAAGTCTGTTGCAACGCCGCTATTTCTTCCACAGCAGCCACTAAGGAAACTCCACGGCTGCACTTAGTGGTTCCGTCGAGTCGCAGAAGAGCCAGTGGCGCTAAAGTTCCTGTATAGGCTCCCTACGGGAGCCAGAGTTGCGTGTTCATCCCCGTAGCGCCGTCTTTCCTGCACGGCATATGGAGCCTGCTCCTGATGTGACTGAATTCGGCGAATGGCAGCACGGTGCGTTCAAAAGTAGGGGAACGTATGCCAGGGTGCGTGCAATGTGTACTTTCGTGCACGGCATTTGAGTCTGCCCCTCACATGATCGCATCTCGGTGAGTAGCGGTGCGGCGGTACGTGGAAAACAGTCATGCAACTATGGCTCCTGTGAAAAGCCTATACAGGAACTCTTACGTGGCGCCATCTCGCAGGGCCATTTTGCAGTAGCTAAATAAAACAACTTGCATGTTTTAATTCGTCGCAAAAGGGTGGCGCTGTTATCGTATTTAGTTTCGCCTCGGTGAACGCCAGCGGTCCAGGTTCCAAGAGTGAGTTTTCCAACTGAACGTTTTAGTAACGTTGGTGTTTAGTGATAACAAATATTAGGTTAACAAAACAGATCTGGGCAACATTTTGCCCATGATATCATCTCCCTTCCCCCCCCCCCCCCCCCCCCCCCCCCCCCCCCCAGGCTGACCTATAAATTTGCCCCTGCTCTGCATTGCCCTGCATGTTCGGGTCAGATATTGGTTCCTGTTGACCTGATGGACTCCTTTGTTCTCTGCATTCATCATAGGTTACAGTCGTGAATCATGGACCAAGACTGCACTCTTAGGCCCACTCCTTTTTGGTGGATTGGGTCTTGCCATCTTCACCTTTCGTGGCTTCCTGTCGTAATTAAATAAATTGTCATATTTTTTTCTGATGGTGGTGCATACCTCTTGCCACACTTGACAAAAATAGTGTGGTGAATCCATGCCACGGATTACTGCGAAACATGTGAGAAGGTAATTATTGAGAAGATTAAGCTCCGAAAAGTTTGATGGAAAGACGATAGGTATACCCTGTTTAATATTTTTGGCCACTTTAAGCATTCTGTCCCCGAAGTATTTCAGCCTATCATTGCATCGGCTTTTGACCATTCACACTTGCAAGGAAAGGCTATCAGCAAGGGTTTCCAAGTCTGTGTTCTGTTTGCATTTAATTACTGAAACAAGGTTTATAGACATTACCAAGTGTATTTCGGCACAACTAAATGTTCAAACTTTAGGCTATTTTGTTGCCATGATTTTAGTTTCTGCTAAGATGAATATGTGTTCCTTACAATAATTAAAAC
Organism: Ixodes scapularis; assembly: GCF_016920785.2. Lineage (NCBI taxonomy): Eukaryota > Metazoa > Arthropoda > Arachnida > Ixodida > Ixodidae > Ixodes > Ixodes scapularis. Next base: position 154,292,571 of record NW_024609846.1, read on the forward strand.
AAGAAAACGAAAAAAAGTGATTACATTTGTCCTCGGAGTTTTTACAGAAGACCCATCGCTATCACCATCACTATTTTGATTTTTCCAAGATGGCCGTTTTGTTTCGTGAACGTTCTGTGACTTCGGCGATTTACGCGACTTACGAACAGCACTGCCTAACTGGTACGTTAATTTTGGTGGCTATTTATCGTGGGTATCTTGTGTTTGTACAGAAAGTAGTATTTCAGGTTCACATTGTTTTTCGTACAGCGTTAGGTCGAGCTCGGTGGGTCGTCTCCTCTGAACTGCTTGCCTTTTGTCTACGTTTCTTTCCTTCCCAAACCCATCACACTTTCTGGTTAATTTTCCTGTTTTCACCACCTGCTATTTTGCTAGCAAATATCCAGAAACGTAGGTACCATGCAGCTTTACCTGCACTATTCCTTTTATGTTGCGCAATTGCAAGAACCGCTTTTGTTTTGCCGAAGCAAGACGGTAATGGTGCTGGTACGGAACTGAATAGTACCCTTTGTTAAATATTTATTTATTTGCTTGTCTGCTCGGCAGTGCTGCCTGTACCTGGACAATACCTTGGAAGATAATGCAAATACGGAGACAAAGCTGTACAGTGGTTATACTCTGCATCTGCGCACTGAATAACGTGATGTCTCGGTAACCACGCACGCTTTGTTACAGAGAAATTTGTTGCGCTACCTGCTAGGCATCACTGAGGTGCTTTAGCTGTGTGTCTTTATTTTATGCTAATAGAATGTACTGCACCTACAACATGCAGTTGTAGAGGAGCGCCGTTTAGTGAATCCATTCGATTGTCGTAAGCAAATCTCAAAGACGCTAAAGGCTACCGCACGATTCAGTGAGGATTGTTGACCTATGCTTTGAGAACCCACTCTTGTTTGTTAGGCCCTAAACCAGGCAGAACGTAGAATTATTATTGTGAAAACAGCAGGGTTGTGACTTGCACGAAAACTTGTCTATCATACTCTGAACATGCTGGCCGCCCAAGCGACCGACTTGCTGACTGACCGGCTCGGCTTTGTCATTGGCGAAGGCGGAACAAGCAAATGCTAGAGCATGCAGCCAAGTTCAGTGGATTGCGTATTTCTAAAAACAAATTTTCTAAAAGGTTGTTTGTCACCATTTTCTCTTAAAGGGCAACTCCGGCCAAAACTCAAAATGAAATAAATTATTGGTATCACTGTAGTGACACAAAATACGACCCCAGCCAAAATATTACGTCCGTGGGACGCCGCATTCTCAACTAATGCTGGTGATAAATATGCGACCCACCGCGAGCCGCTGCTCCTTAGCGGGCGGCCGATTGCTAAAGCAACATTGGGCCGTGACATCAGTATCATTCTTTTTTTTTTCCGGTCCAGGCGTTGCGCGGAGTGCGCTTCTTTGAGCTGCTACCACCGCTACTTTGGCTTGTGATTGGCGTGTTTAGCCGTTGCTTTTATCTGTAGCCCATGTAGCTTCGGTATAGCCTTTTGTTTATTTGCTTGCGAGGACTCCAAGACTCGTTTTAGCGAGCAACTTGGTGCGCCCAAGACTGCCCAGCTGTTCCTCGAAAGATGCCGAGTGAAACTTGTAGCGCTGTGGGATGCTCAAACAACCCGCTGTGCAGCACGGAGGTGCTTTTTCACAAGTTTCCAACGGACCGGAAATTGGAGAAGGTGTAGGTGAACGCTGTTCGGCAAGTGGACTTTGGACTCCGGCTTTTACGCGCCCAAGGAAAAAAAAGAAAATACAGACGCGTACAGCCCAGCACACGTGTGTTCGGGCTTTGAGGCTTCGTGTCTCGAGCTGATATGCCGCGAGAAAGCGAGAGGGCCACCAGTACTGTACGTCACTGGCAGCGCAGCGTAGACCAACACCGCTCCATCCACGGAGCCCCGATGACAATTTAGGCCTAGCGACGAGTACGGAAGACCGCACACACGGCAAAAGCCGCCGAGTACGGCACCGAACGAGTTCACTCGTTTTGCAGTCGCTAGCTTTTGGGTATACAAGCGACGGGTACAGCATAGTGCACGCACGGCGGCGGCCGCCGAGTACGGCACCGTACGAGTTCACGGGTTTTCCAGTCGCTAGCTTTTGGGTATACGCACTAACTCTTGCTACATATGCTGGATAACTACCACGTACACAGAATTAAAACAAAATCAGCTTACTTCCGATCTTTAGACGGCTAGCGCAACAGAGGTAGGTGCCGCTCGGCCTGTGTACTCGTTGAACGAGAACGATCCTGACGTCACGTTCACATAGCAGCTGATTTCCAGTGTTGCCGGGGCCTCTAGCGGCTAGTTTCGGTTTTGTTGGCCGCGCCCCAAACAAAACTTTCAGGCGTCGATATCTTTAAAACTACGCACAATAACGAGAAAAAAATTACACCTTGCAATTCAAGGACGCTGACTGCAATAAAAACAGTCATAATCGCAAACTCGAAAGTATGGAGTGGAGTTGCCCTTTAACTGAGCGTCTTCTTGAAAGGATTCAAGAAAAGGGGGGTTTCAAAACCGGTGCTTGGGAAAACGATTGCCTCCGCTCAGGCGGTACACGTCAATGTTCTCAGATCTATCGGTTGACAAGCTCCACGGAAGAGCAGCGTTAAAAAAAATGAGACATTTACAATTCTCTGTAATGCGAAAGGAGAACACAGCACTTGACGAGGAGGGGAGGGTTTACATCTCCTTTCCCTCCAATTTAGCAGAAAATGTTAGCTATATTTCCTGCCCAATTCAGCGGGTCAAGTTTCCCCGCTAAATTTGGTGGGGAAATTGACATCAGGTGACCCAACACAAATTTAGTGGGGAAAATGACGTCAGATGACTAACACCCATGAACAAATTCAGTTTCTCCGCTAGACTTAGCGGGAAAATTGACGTCACGTGACCACAACACCAATTCAATTTCCCGCTAAATTTAGCGAGGTAGTTACATAGACGGCGACACCGCTAAATGCGGAAACAGGTGCCTAAGAGCCTATAAGAACCACAATAAAATCACTTTCCACTGCAGGTAATGTGCATCGAACATTCCACCGGATCTGTCCATAGGGCGGGCTGATAGTGTGGCAGGCGCCACTGAGCAGACGCACCGCAAAAAGGCGTCTGGCGTTTTCAGAAGCTTGTCAACTGACCTAGATGTGAGAATGTTTGTACATGTATTGCTACCATTGCCCAGCGGGACTGGATATTGTTGGAGATCTGTGTTTGCTGAAAAATGTTTTAACAATGTTCACACTTTGGTCAATGCAAGCACATCTTTTTTTTCACCAATATTGACTAACAGCATTGCAGCAATCAATCCAGTTGACACCAAAATGTTATAAGCAATAAAGAAATTAAAACCAGGCTGTTCTGTGAGTGCAGATTTTATATCTTGTTTCATTGTTAAGGGCGGCCGATTTGTTTTCCCCTTTATTCAAGCATGCATTTCATCTCCGAGAAATCATGATCTTCCATTGTGCTGGAAGAGGTCTCGTAGTACAAGTAAAGGACGCTGGTGACATGTATAGGGTAGACATTTATTGCCTCGTTTCCTTACTGTATGCTCGTTTGAAAGTGTCTAGATAGTTATACACAGACATGGGTCTTTTTACTCCAGTTAAAAAGCGACACTATTCAATGCAATTTTTTTTCGAAGGTTGCTCAGGAAAAACTATTTTATGTAAATTTGAATACACAGCACCATTTGTTTTTGACGGATGCAAGTTCATATAATTTATTTTGATTTATAACATGCTTTTGATAAGATCAACCACAAATTGGTTTCGTAAAAACCTTTATTGCATGGTGTAGCATTGCCACTTTTAAAAGTCGCTCACGAGGTGAGGACATTGGGAGAAACCTCAGTTCCCTGCCTCCAGCATGAGCTTCCTATCTTCGGCAATTCATAGAGGCCGGACATTTGTAAGACACTCCCAGCCATTTGCAATCCGTTAACGACATCTAACATATCGGCCGAAACGTGTCTGGGTGTTCAGTAGACCGTCACATGTTTTTGTACCAACTTGGAGTGTGCCTTGAGGACCAAATGTAAGACGAGAATGGCAGGGAGGAGCTTCCTACATTTGGCAATGCTTTGGCATCTTGCAAGCCTCAACAATCTACGCAGAGCGAAAGCATGATAAAAGGCGACAAGTGCTTGCTGGAGGTTGGGCATTAAGAGATGCCCTGCCTTTCTCATCTTGTCAGCGACTATTAGCACCGAGATGTTCTGGTGATATTCTTTTTTGTTTGCGACATCACGGGCAGTTTGATACTTCAGCCCCTTATTCCAGGTAAGAAAAAGAAAATCCTTCCATGCAAGGCTTGTCAAAATATTAGGTGCCAGAAAATATCTGCCATCTCCTTTCAGTCTTTATTAAGAATCCTATCTTCTGCGGCCACATTGAAAAGCATTGCAAAGGATCCCACATACTCACCTGATCTCACCACACCAGTCTCCCCCTGCACAATAAGTTCTGTCTGCTATGGTCACCTAATGTCAATAGATGCACATTCCAATGCAGCAACTGAAGCTAGCTACAGCCACACTGTCTTCCAAATGCAGTCTGCTACTAATGCAACAGTAGCTTGGGCTACAAGCTAGGCTTCCAAACAGGCTGCAGGTCACCCCTCGCTTTGGCGAGGGGGTGACCATGTGGTCAGCTGCTGCAGTTTCCTAAAAGTTTTCATACCTACAGTAAATCAAGCAATAATCAAAAGTTGAAAACTATCTGCTATAAGACAGTGGCATATAACGAAGCCTTAGCAAATAGTTTGAGCATTGAGGACATATATTTTTCAGCACATTGGTGGTGCAAATTGTCTATTTTGATGAAGTAGAGTGCAGCACAATAGGGCAAGCAATTTGGTACAGCGATTGCATCAGAATCGGAATGATGGTGAACCCCTGTCGCATCCGAGCCAGCAGAGCAGACCCCTGCCAATGGTTTCATGCCATCCCTTCAAGTTATTTCTAAAATTCTAGATCTTTTCACCCACCGTTGCATAGGCGCTGCCATCTTGGAATCACATGACACAGCCGCCCTAAAGTGGCTTCAAATTGTCTCTCCCCTCCGCTCCTAGGCAAAGGCATATTGTTTTTTGTTGTTTTCTTTGCCGCATTTTATTGCGATTTTTTGTTCTGCTTTGTGAAGTGTCGTCTGACACTTATTTTTATTACCTAACTGCATGCCATCATTATGTGCACAACTTAAGCACCTTATTTTATAACAGGTTATGACTATTTGCCCTATCGGCATACCAGTGGTCCTAAGCGAGAGCAGGGAAAAAAAGCAGACGATATCCTATGTTTTTTTTCTTCTTGCTTTGCGGCCATGCGATAGAGTTGTCCATAGGCTTGCCGACTTTAGGCATACTTTAATTCAATGCCAGCTGTCGGTGCTGTTTGCACAAAAAAAAAATCTTAAAAGAAAAGAATTCTATGGCAAGTTATAAAGTTTACTACTTTGTGTTTCAGAAAGGACAATATATAATTCTAATTTTGATCGAACCAGTCTCATGTAGCTCTAAGTGGTGGATACATGCACTACGATCGCATCAGGCAGCGAACTATACTGTGCCTCAGTGAAACTTGGCAAAAGGCGAAAACCTTTTCTCGGTTAAGTCCTGCTAGCAAAGTACCGGCCACCACACCACCACCAGCTGGTAGGGCACACTAGTTTTTAGCTCCACACTGTGATAAAGGAGAGTGAAATTAGATGTGTTCTATCTAAACCACTGTGCAGGCCTACCGTAAACCTTGGTCAAGGTTGAGCTGCTCTACCAAGAGCGATGTGCTATCTGTTCTACTTACACACATTCTGGCAGACAGATTGGACAAATGTGATTCAATATGCCTCCCAGCCTTCTAATTGAGTGCAGCCTACGTAAGAAACTCGTTTTCAAAAAATGCTGCCACAACATGGCAGTCGAGCAGCCCGCTAAAGCTGCAATCTTGTTCAAACAAGTGTAACAGTGGTCTTTGTATGCTAACTAAGCGCACTTTGTTGTCAGGACGAACAGAACGGGTTGCCAAGAGGCTTTGGACTGGCCTCGAAAAGTAGGCCCACACAGTGCTCTAATGTGCACCACCATGGGACCAAACACAAGCGAGGCTCGGCAGCTCTGCTGGCCTTCAGTCTGTGGCAATGGACTTATGCTTGTCCAGGGCCGGTGCTCAGTCTATACATATCCAGAAAGAGGAGATCGTAATTGAACTTGGCAACTTACAGAATCGGTTTCTTTCTATTCCTTTATTTTACCCTCGGAGCCAGGGGCATCACACAGTGCAATTGTAAATGCAACCATAGGAAACAAACATGTTAAACAATGGTGTGAACAAGTTATACAATAGTGGTTAAAATGCAAGACCAAAATATATGAAACTTAAATACATATCGTAGGAAATCGCATACTGCCGCCGATATGCCAGGTCCCACGTGGTCCGTCAAACAACCAGAGTCCAGCCTGGTTCTTTCACGGGAGCGGAAATTCCGCTCCCTTATATTTGTTCCGAAAACACAACGCTCAAAAACACTCAATCTAAACTGCAAAGACATGCGACATTACACCGATATTTGCACGTAAAGCCAAAGCTAAACACAAAAAGGGACCCCAGGCCTCGTCTCCCACGATTAACCGAAATCCGGTCGCACACACTTGCCTGTTCTCGGCACCGCCCAGTCCCCAGAGGCTCTTCTACCCCCGGTCCCCCGTCAATATATCGATGGGCGAGGAGGTTTCTCCTCGCCCATCCTGGGGCGCCTGTGATGCGCTCTAAAGGCACTCTAAAAATCAAACCTTTATCTGTTTACTTTGCTCACCTTCTGTGATGCGACACGCCATCACATTCTACTCCGTTTCACCTTGTGTTGTACCGCAGCCGACGATACGAGCCACCGGAGCCAATCCAACTCTTTGTCGCTGCCAGATGACACTGTGCTCGACGTGCCGTTGCGCCCAACAGACAGGCCACGTGACGCACCTTCGGCACTGGATTGGCTCCGATGGCTCGCAGCATACAGAGTAAAGTGCGGTATTGCATTTTGTGCTCTAGTAACTCACCACTGCCGAACTGCTACGCCAGAAGCACTCAGCAGACCCCACCAACTCTGCCGCCCCTACGCTCCATTCACCCCTACGCTGACAGGGCGGTAGGAGCCACGTGGTTGGTGGGCCAAGCTATTATTGCCTCATGTCCGACCTGCACATCTGTATGAGAAAGGGGCGTGATAAGTGATGCAAGACTGACAATCGGCTGGTTCACCGAGCATGTAGCCTCCAGTGCCCTGTCAGTTAAGGGGTGAATGAAGTCTAAAGTTGGTATATAAAAGCCGTCTACTGTCCCACTCTCAGGCATGCCACCCTTGACCAGTCCAGTCGTTGATCTTTAAGCAAGGTTAAGCAATGACTGCCTCGTGCCACCACACATGAAGGTGTCCACGGAACAAAGCCGCATTTGTATCTACTCGCACCTTTGAGAAAATTGGTCCTGCCATAACCCACACCTCGTCGAGGTAGAAAACTTTCGGGCCCCTTATTTCCTGCCTTGTACAATACCCCAAGAGGCGGCGGCGGCAACCCCCCCCCACCCACTGACGTCACTCAGGTGACAAGCATCTCACTCGCATGACGTGACTCCAAGCCATACTCACTATGGCTGGCGACAACCCATAAAAGGCATGCGCTGGCCCTTTGACCCACGCGGAGTGCAGTGCAGGAAGTGGAACAGCATCGGTGACCCAGTCGCTGCAGTTACCCAGCACTGTTTTACTGCTGTCTCGACGAAGGTGCAGGCCCGCTGTTTGATGCACATAGGTAGGAGCCATCAGCCGCAAGCATCAGACACCTGGGGCGGAAAATTTTGCACCCAACAAAACAATAACCATGAGAAGAGTGGTATAGCCGGTGAATTGCAAAAACATAAAAAGCAGGCACATAAAACCTTGTCTTGCAAAAACACAAAAAGCAGGCACATATAGAAGTATTTCTGCTACATCGTCTCATGCTCAAGCATTATTTTGGATAGTATACATCAATAATGCCTGTCTCGCAGTGGCTTTCTGAACAAAATGTAGTAGAAAATACAACCAGTTGAATACCAAAAGAGAAGTAGAACAGAGAGGCCCTTATTTGTTCTCACTTTAACATGCACATTATGGAAGAGCACAACTGTTCGCGATTAACCTGTAGCAGAATCGCTTAGCAGTTCTGCTGCAGGTGTGAATGTACCACGAGGCAGAATACAGCATCTGTGCAGAAAACACCATCGCAGTCCTACCAGGATGAACAATAACATTATTACCCGCCACAAATTCGACGCGCTGGGAGGGCCATTCGCGAAGCCTGATCCGTTTGTAAATCCCGTCTTTCGACAGAACGCTTTTGTGACTGCACGAGCTCGTCAAAAGCTGACATTCCCAACGCGCTTGGTCCTTCTTTAAGTGCGATTACTGAATGCAAATGCGGCGCAGGCGGCACCCGGGAGCCACATGCCACTCCCGTTGATTATCTCTACTATCTTCTTTGTCCCCGACGCTACGTGAGGTAGCCAAGCGCTATCAAATTCCACCACTGCGGTGTCGCATCGGCGATCGAACGCCATCAGAGTAGGTAAATTCCACTCACCTTTTACGTTCCGAACAAGCGTCCCACGGGCCTCCATGTGGCGAGACGGGGCCTGCTAGCTTACATGAATGCGCTATGAACTTCACTGCCGACGCTCGTTCCCAAGCATTGAATATCACGACCAACTCCACTCGGCAATACGGCGGCACATAACACGACAACGTATAATACAAGAAAGACCGCTGGAACCGACGCGACCACTCCAAAAAACACCCAACCAACACTTGGAAAAACAAAAAGTAAAAACAAAAAAATAAAATTGAAACAAGCAAAAACAAACAAAACAAAAACTTTCGTCACTTCCGGTTTGTGTTGTTTTGCTTGTTTTTGCTTTTTTCTCTCAGCCAATAGGCGTTGCAACCTTACTGCGGGGAAACGCTCGTTTTACGTCACCCTACCGAAGGAGACGTGAAGCGCCGTCCGTCCGGAAGCACTGTGAAGGCTGTCACTAGCGGCGTTTTGGTTGCGTTTCGACTACACTGAAGGAAATGCAACTGTAACGAACCAAAATGTGGTTTACGTTCTTTCCCGAGGAGTTTTAAGGGACACGAGCTCTCATTTCGCTGCTAGACCCAGATACGTTACGCACTCATTCGCCTCGGAGGGAGAGCGCCTTTTCACGCCTTCGACGCGCGCGCCATCTGGATTCTTGAAAAGTTCCTATCGGAGATGAAAATCGAGGAGCGCTCCCTCTTAAGCAGAACTGCCCTGGAATAGTGCATACAGCCGTGGACTCCGGGAACAAACCGGCCTCCGCGTGTCTGAGTGCGGGGGTAAGACCTTTGCCTCGGTCACGCGAGACATTTGAGACGACGGGGACGCGCAGGCATGGAGAAACAGTTTCGGGTATAGGCTAGGTATAGAAAACCTTTTTTTTTTTTTCTATTCGCGTTTGGATTTCCTTGCCTGTAGCCAACGTTAATTTTTTTTTTTTTATGCTTTTGTATAAATACTGGTCATGGAGCAATCTGGAACGTACGGGTTTGGGTCTCACCGGACTGTGTTTGCTTGTTTGTTTTTGTGGTGTTGGTTTTCACTGTCGCCCAACAGGTTATTTTTTTTTTTGGCAGGGGGAATAGCTCTTTTGTTTTTGTTTTGCTTTTGTATGCTACGCGTCTGTCTCGAGAAGGGGGACAGATGTTGCGCGAACAGCAAGTGTACTTGCAACATTCTTGGTGGGGAGGTGTTAAGTAACCAAGGTTTTTGTTAGAAATAAGTAAGATTTGTTTTAGAAAAGTCTATCTTTCTACAGTTGCGTCGGCATCTTTTTTATTTTTTTGTTTAGCTTTCTTTGTGAGTGTCGGCGTTTTGGAGGGAGCATTTGCGGGGGCAGAGCGGCCGGGAAAAGGGAGCGGCTTCCCCGCGGTCGTTAAGAAACGTCTCGGGTTTCGGTAGTCTGCTCGGACAGATCCCTTCTTGCAGCTGGTTGTGGCTTTTAGCCGAATGTGCCTGTATATAGAGGGTTTCGCCGCTTAGTGTAGAATTGTCGCTTTTTGCCCGATGCAATAACTTAGCGGTTGGCGCCAGTCAGACTGGAAAAATTGCAGAGAACAACCCTACAAAGAATTTAGGTTTGGCGGTTACAGCGACAGGATGACAGCTCGCCGACCATTGGACGACAGTGTACCACGTGGGAGTGGTGAAATTTGAAGTGATTGGTCCATCTCTGGAGGGAAAGGAGGCATCTACGAGGCTAGAAAAGGGCTGCCGAGAGGGTTCTCGGGAATTCGGCTCTTGAGACTGGGGACTAAAGTACGGGGTTTTAATTTTGGAAGTTTTGTTTATTACCGTTGACTTGTCGTTTTGTTTTCAAAATAAACGTGGCCACACTGGCCACCGTAAACCTACCGACGTCGTAATGTGTCCAGCGGGATCGAACAACTTTTAGTTTTTTTTTCTTATTCGACTTCCCGGGGGGATACCATCGGGCGAACACCATCATCGGTCGTCACCATCTTGACCGGGCCCCTTCCCCCTCGGAAAGTTGACAACGTCCGATTCTGAAATATTTGTTAAAAATAAATCCAACAACGCCGTATTTCGGGGTGTAATGCGAGTAGGCTGGGATATAATGTTGAAGAGTCCGTATGACTGATATAAAGTCAGCAGTTCAGTTTTATGTGAGGACGACGCAAGCATGTCTATGTTAAAATCACCTCCAAAACAGACAGTCAATTTGTTTTCACCAAGAAACTTTAAATACACGTCGAGAAACTCAAGGAAGGAGGAGATATTACCACTTGGCGGGCGATAGACAACGGAAAAAACAGTTTTTGCATGTTGTAAAGTTAGTATTTCATAATCGCTTGTAATAGCTGTAAAGTCACTTATAAGTGTGCAGTAAAGACCTCTTTTTACATGTACACATACTCCACCTCCTACTTTACTGGTTCTGTTTGCACTAAATATTTCGTAATTCTCAAGCCTATCTACTTCTTCGGTATTTTTATACCATGTTTCACTGAGCATAATAACATCAAAAAGAAAATTAAAACCATCCAAAAATATGTTTAAGTCATCAAATTTATTCCGTATCGATTGCACATTTAGGTGAAAGAAAGTGGCGCCTTTGGTTGGTTCTTGAAAACAAATTCGATTTCAGTTCTTAACGAAAGACTCTTTTCATTTATAGCAAAAGAAAGAAAAATAAAGAATAAACTACCAGCAGCGAAAAACTACACAAGAGTTTGCAAGTCATCTAGAGTTTTCACTACATGTGCTTGTGCTCCATCCTTTTCCCTTACCAGTACTTTTCCATGTTTGTACCAAACGTATTGATACCGTCTTGCCTTTGACCATTCTCTGGTTTCCCAAAGAAGTGTTTTATCCTGGTTTGTTAAGTTTTCCAAGATGTACGCTTTGCTACGAAGTCGCTTTAAGTTCACTCGTTTCTCGAGCCACAGATCCCGAGTTGCTTGATTTGAAAAGCGAACCAAAATTCCGGGTATCTTATCAGTGCGCGAGGGTAGCCGATGCATGGCCATGATTTGATCTGCTGTCAAGTCGGGCACTTCCAGTTGCTTTGCAAGGTCATTTATCTTAGCCAAAAGGTTTTCCTGTTTGCTCATGGGGATCCCGTGTATTTCAAGGTTTTGCCTGCGGCTCCTCCATTCAAGGTCGTGAACTTTTTGTTTTAACCTGTCAATCTCCGCTGTTGGTTCCGCTTTTTCCAATTGCGTCACCCTTTCCTTTAAGCTTTTTCATTTCCCCGTCGTGTTCATCCATTTGCTTCAGCACTGCATCATATTTCGCCGACATGTGCTGAAGTGATTGTTCCATCGCATCCACTGTTTCTTTTAAGTTTAATAGGGTGTCTAGTTTGGCGTTCATGCTGACTAGCATAGCAGCTACATCTACATCTTTGTTTTGTTTGCTGCCCTGACTGCCTCGAGACTTGGCTGTTTTGCATGTCTGGCAGCGCCAGGTTTTACGTGAAGCAACACGTGACTCTTCCGAACCGCCAGAACAAGTGCCTATATGGTAAGAGTACTGGCACTCTACGCATGTGATTTGCGAGCCTTTTTCCTGAAAGGCTAGACTGCAATGTAAACAGATATCTTTCGAGTCATCCGCCATGTTGAAGAATCTGTCAAGTATCACAACACAGCAAGAAATAACAGCAAGAATTACAGCGGAAACAGCAGGAAAAGCAGCAGCAGCAGCAGCAGCAGCAGCAGATTGTAAAGATAAATATCAGTTTGTACAAAGCAAGCGTTTTGCCTTACTGGTCCACAAAAATTATGTGCGAATTTTAGAAAGCAAATAGTGGTGACATTGCTGTAAATTGTATACCGCACATATTTGCACAACCTGGATATCAAAGCGCCCGTCTAAATCTGCGGAGAGAATTGATTGGATAAAAGTTTTATTACTCATTTATATTTTCTATTCCAATCAAAATTGTAATAACGTGATTGTTTGTTTCCAATAATAAAATTTTGTGAGTCATGTCTGTGCAGTGAAGCCTCTGCTTGTTGCTGCGTCCACCTTCCATAGCACTGCCCCAATGTGGCTACACACTCCGACCATGCAGGTGCAGCCTGCCGTCACAACTTGACCTTTTTTTTGCACAAACCCATGCGCTGTTCAGCTTGGTCGTGGACTGCGAACTTTGAACAGCTGCCTTTAGTATCACGAAGTCTCTGTCAATCTCATGCACGAGCACTTGCCTGACCCAGCCACTCTTCAGATAATTATAAGATTCCAGGCTCTTATATTCTTTGACATCCTTCATGTCGCATGCTTTCGTGTGGAGTAAACAATAAATGATGTCTGCCGAGTGGACATCTGCCCACTTCCTCCTGTCGTCTTCCCATCGTGTGATGTCTGCTGGATGTGGGTAGTGGCTGTCTTCGACAGACAAAAAAATTTTCGGGGTTAGCACAAAAAGATACGACGCCAGCATGGAAATGTGATGCCTACGGACAGCTACAGCATTAACCCTCTATTCATAATGAAAGATTACGGCTGAACTAATACTTTTAGGAGCTCAATGCACAACAATACCTGCATCATTATATCGACTGGCTAAATAGCAATAACTATAGAGGAATTGCTCCTGAAGACGTAAGATTTCAAAACAGTCGAGCATTCAGATCTCTCGATTGGCATGTGCTACTACATTCCAACACGGAAAAGTTTGCGCACGTATGTGAGCAAGGCTACGAAATGCGGCTCCTACAAAAATTATGGACTAATAATTAAAGAGCTATAACTATTTAGCACTGCGAGTACGGCAGTTATTTTACTGATTCTGTCCACAGCTCCTCATGGATACATGGCGGTATAAAGCGTATTTATTGGCACCAAAAGTGGAAATTACCAGTTGTGTGGGGTAGACGCCCTACACTCGCTCCTTTCGGGGTAGGGTGGACAGCGCATGTGAAGTGCACGAATTGTTTGTTCGCTACGATCGGCAGTGACCGAACGAGTTGGCGGTGGCCCATGGGTTGCGACACCAGGTGATCGCAACACTCGTGATGTGCTAGACAGCAATCGGTCGACGCCCGCCGACTTGGGACAGTCGTTCTACACTGTATTCTTACAGTCGACCGGGCTTGCTGAACATAAAGGCAATAAAGGCACACCTTGGGTTCACGACTTGCCCACAGATGGGAAACAACATTATCAATTAACAGTGATAACTCACCTCCGATGTCAATGGTTCGCGTCGAAACGCTCGGCATCGCCGAGGTCGCGCCGCACGACATAGCGTTGACCACAGTAAAAAGTCCACGACACAAAAAAAAAAAAAAACGGGAACGTTGATTAACAGATACCTATGACAACAAATTCGGCTAGCTGTTGGCGAGCGTGCTTCGCGACGAGTAGCCGCCCACCGTAAGTTCCGGTAATGGCCTGCAAGCCGGATCTGTTGGTTGGTCCTGTCAAGTACCCAGCCAAGCCGAGTCAAGGTCTCCCCATACTCACAAAGTTGCCTACTCCTCGTCTTTTTCCGCCACTATTTGAAGGGCTAAGCCGCCAGACGGCGCCCTCGACGCCGCGAATAGAAGATGGCGGCGCTCTTGCAGAAAGGTCTATAGTTCGCTCGAGTCGCGAATATCTGGCAGGCTTGCAAAAGACCTATTGCTAAATTACCCAAACATCAAGGAGAATGCAGGGGTTGCTGTTCCACGCGCCGCACGTGCTGTCCTGATTAGTAAAGTAACTTTGCTAAAGCAAATGTCTAAAGCACGCGCGTCTGGCGCGTGGAACACCGATCCCCGCATTCTCTTTGACGCTTGGGTAATTTAGCAATATGTCGATTTCACGCGTGGCCCACACGATCGTCACGCGCTTGGCGGCCCGAAGATCCTAATATGGTGTAACGACTGATCGGAGATTTTTTCGTTTTTTTTTTTCTCTCGTTTAGTTACAATTTTGGAGAAAACAAACGTAATGTTCAAATTTACGGGATAAAAATAGTCTAAATTCTCCTGTAACTTGTTTTTTTTTTTTTAAGAAATGTTTCAGCTTTTTTAAAGTTTATACATGTTCACCTCCACCTTACGTCTAGGCGTTAATATAACACACGCTGGCTAAAACTAAAAAGTGGAACGAATGTGGGAGGCATTCTTAAAGACTGAGGTACTAAAACTATTTACTAGCAAGATAAATGCTGATTACATCATTGCGTGCGTAGATATAGAGTAATGGTCGACAACATTTTGTCTAAGGGGCCAGGATTTGCGATCTGTTGCTATCTGGAGGTCAGGAAAAAATAGTAATTATAAACCAATATTAAGTAAGTAAACACATCTAGATAAGCATTTAAACAGAGACATGAAAGTTAGAGTAAGTGTTAAAACCCCAAGGAGGATAAATACACATACTTCAAATGAGCATTTAATATTTAGCTAATTACGACATAAAAACAATACCTCTGAGAAATATAACTCCAGGCATAAATCTAAGGGCATTGGAACTTTGGCATGTTTCAACAGAGCAAACCACGAATTAGAATGATAAAACTAATGCTGACAATACACAATAGTTGTGACAGAGGACACAAAGTGCAAATTACATGAGAACACCATGAAATTTTTACATAGTTACGCAAACACGAATCAGGGGAATAACAATGGTAATGCTAGTAATGACAATGTTGAATAAATAATATACCGAGACGACCCGACCCGTGTTACGATGTTTCTGTCGTTCTTTATTATACCTTAGCTAGCGTATTTAAATCGTGTCGCGACGCTGTTCCTTCGCGCGCCCCTCTTTTTGAGCCAATAGCTTGGGTCTGCTGGAAGCGGGCCGCGGGCTGGGTGTTATTGGATAGAGCGCTATCCGCAGCGGGCCGAGCGCAAGACCTCTGCATGTTGGATCGGGCCTGCGGGCCGGGGTCTAGAGACCCCTGATGGCTCCACTTCATGCGATGCTCCAGTGATTTGATGCCAATAATGCGCGTGTGTAACAGAGCCAGGAGATGCTAAAACGTTCCTAATTTTTTATAGCGCTCAATATTGTACAATATCTGTGCGGTTCAAGTTCAAGGTATGGAGCTATTTTCAAGTCGAGTTGCTAAAGGTTCAGAGTTGGACGACAGGTTCCTTCGTTCGGCTTTGAAGCGTGTGGGAAAAACTACAAGGACCAATGTTGGCCCTGGGAGAGAGGATGCAAAAAAATACAAAGAAACTTCGATCCAAACACTTATAAAGCTTTTTGTATAAGTTCTTTATTATATAAATTTAAATAATGCGCGATCTTGGAAAGTCAATAGTCACATGTAGAAACTGTTGATAGGTGGTGGTTCTTAGAATAGATGTCTGAATTAACCAGCGTGTTTTCTTAAGCCTCAGTTATATGGTGGCAAGCACGATCGTCACACTACTTAGTGAAACCCTGGTTTTTGCATGCAATAAACACCGGGTACCATCACCTCTGTAGCATAAACTGCAGCGTGCAAATCAGTATTTTATTCAAATATCCTTCTCGGATCAGAACACCTTAGGATCATTTAACCAATATATAAATAAACAAAACCAGGTTGTTTAATAAAGTCCGTGGTGTGCTAGGGTTGATTGCATCATTTCAAATCGTGGTAAAAATATACTCTGGGAACACACTAATTCGTAAAATTAGACATGCCCGTTAAGTGATGAAAATGAGCAGCTGCCGAGCTTTTGTGCACTTGGTTCCCAGCGAAGACGAGGGTGCCCAAAGTGTTCATCGACGCAAAGGTTACCGCCAGGACGATGAATTTGAGCCCGGCACCATAAGCGAACTGAAAAAAAAGAAAAAGATAATAAAACATTTTTTGGAACTCGCAGATTATCCAAGAGACCATTGCCGACGTACTCTGTCCTACCGAGATTCCGAGCCACCAAATACGATATAGCTTCGCCAATACTGGAAATTCCTCCGAAAACCTATGAGAGCGGCGGCGAACGTGACAGTGGCACCTCTAGCGGACACGGAGTCTACGGAAGCCGACGACGCAATCGAAAAGTATACGCCTCGCAAGTGGGCTCATTTCCTTCTTTTGCGCATGAGAAAGGAAGTAGCGGTGACGGCAGAACGCCGAGCCCTGATTGGGTGATCGCGACCCGAACCCCCTATCTGAGCATCATCAGCTCCTTTGCAACGTCGTCTGCTCGCAGCATCGTCTGCTTCTGTCTTACCTTACCTGCGACTTTCGGAAGTGCAGGTCTTTACGAGCGAGCTGGACTTCGCCTTTCAGAGAGGGCTGACAAAATAACTCGAGCGGTACGTTATTTTTGTGCAACTAGCACACACAACTAGCAGACGCGCATCCAGGAGAGAAGTCGGACTCACTGGCGAGGTGTCCCGAGGCGCCGAGGTTTGTTTGCTAAGAACCGAGAGTGGAGCGTGTTAGTGTCCGCAAGTTCCCTCCCAAATACTTTTTCCCTCCCTTCGTGTGCGGCGAGACTCCTCAATCTTTAACGTCGTCTGCTTTACGCCTGCTAGTCAAAGCGATGGCCGCTTTACCTTTCCTGCGTCTGTCAGAGATTCACCGCTTTTTTACCGGCGAGAGTCACCGCTGCCTCTGAAAACAAGGAGGTGACAAGAGGAAGAGATTGACCTCTTAATCTAAAATTGAGGTTAGTAATCAAAGTATAATACGGGAAGGATTCACAAGGGTCACGCGGGCATATTCCATTCAGTACGCCAGCCGGTCGTGGGCAGACGGTCTTGGCCAAGGACTGTTGCAGCACCGCTGCGCCGAGTCGGAGTGCCTGCTAGGCCTATCTGCCGAGCTCGCTTGGTCGGGGTCAGTGGAATCGTGGCCCTTGGAGCATTTCCCGGGTGTTTGTGGATCTAGCGTTCTTGTTCGTCGCGGTTTTTTTCAAGTACTTTTTACTTTCTTTTTGCTGCTTGTAGTCGGGACGCGTGAGAAGAGCGCGTACAAAAATAAACGTCTGTTGGTCGTCGCGACCAAGTAACTGAGCGACGCTGTCGGCCATGCTGATTTGATCGTAAGGAGTGCGTAAGACAGCTTCGGAGCTGTCGTAGGATTCCGTCGTAACCTGCGCAAAACGTACGATAATTTCGTTTCGTGAATACGAATTTGTTCTCACGTTTTGTCTTACGCACATTTTTGGCGTAAGATCGCTTCGTGAATCTGGCCTTTGCACTTTTGAAAGTCGCAAGATAGGTAAGACAGACGCAGACAACGTTTCGAGCAGACGACCTTGCAAAGGAGCAGACGACGCTCAAATAGGGGGTCACGATCAGCCAATCAGGGCTCGGCGTTCTGACGTCACCGCTACCTCCTGCCCAAGAAGCAGACGAACTTGCCCTCCGCATAGGCTCCGCGACGTCCTCGAGCGTTGTCACCCCAACAGCAGAAACAATTCATTTCGGTCAGTCCGCTTCCAAAGCGGAATCCACTGATCGTAACTGCTACGACAATCAAATAACAAAGCGGGCACAAACAAATGTAAAGCAGTCTCTTTAGAGGTCTCCTACGCCATTCAGGGAAATCACACGCGTTTGAAGCGCATCTGGGAAGCGGAAAAAAGGCGTTTAGCTACTCGAACTACGTCGTAAGATATTACTGTTTATCCGTTACAAACTGCGTTGTCACAATTTCTTACCTGAATAGGTGTTTATAAAATGTGCGCGAACATGTTAAATTTACCAGATCAAGTGCACCACGCTCTGCACCTTTACAAAAACCAAAAGTAACAAGAAAAAGGGCCCTGCAAACACTTTCCGAACTTTGCAGAAGAGATGGGGTCCCGATCCCAGACGAAAATAAAAAGAAATGGGGAACAGTCGCGAACAACGGCGAATGAAACAAGGAAGTTAGCAGACGATACAAAGATACAGATCACCCAGCAAAGACATCCTTCAACGACGGCGATCGTACGGGGCGTCGGTTGGAGCATCGAAAATTAGTAGGCGGTGCTCGCCGTTGGTGTTGAGTCCACTATAAACAAAGCGGAAGCAACACGACAAAACTATTAAAAAAAAACAAAAAAAAACCGCTCCACTTTTTTTTTTAGGTGCACGTTATACGTTTGTTTATTTGCTTTCGCTGCGTTAGCACGAACTAATAACAAAATAGAGGAAAGGAATAACGTAGTCCAGCTCGCACTACCTGGTAAATAAGAGTCACACGCTGCAATCTGCGTCGTGCTAGCAGTGTGTGACCTTTTTTTATTTCGCGTTTTTTTGCCAGTGACTTTGACAGGTTGTTTGTTTGCTCGCTTGGCGAAGCAGTTCAAAAGTCCACTCACGTACGTGTTGACGTGCACGTCCAGGAAATCTTTGCACACCGTGCCTTTACTATGAGTGCCGATCAGCGGCCTCAAGTGCGTTTTCAGCTGAACTCTAAACAGTGCTTCGATAAATCGTGCCCATTTTCTAAAACGTACTTTATTGAAATGGCATTCGATCAACCGTACTATGCCCCTCCAAGTATGCGTTGGTCTATGCCCGGTTGATCAACCAACGATGACCCATAGCAGACGTGACCGCGTACTCAAATAAAATCCGAATAGAAATCTATGACGAGGTTACACTTTTTAATATATTTATTAAGTGTCGCAAAGCACATATAAAGATTTGGACCAGAAACACAATCGAGAGCGAACATAGGAAGTTATCACAGATGACAGTGAAAAACAAAACAAAACAAAAAAAAACAAAGTTGCAGACGGCCCTCCAAATGTCCGGGCATAGCGTAGGAGAGGAACCGGTGGTAGTAAGCGACGAAGCGAAGGAAAGGAAGTAAAAACTAAGCCAAACAAGACAAAGCAAAATACGCGATGGTTCGAACGTCAAGTAAGCACAAGAAAGAAAGAAGCAAACAAAAAACATAAACGCAGGAGGAAGAAAGATCGCGGCGGCGTAGCGTCACGTCAAACATAAAAAGAAAGTACTATAGACTTTGAAAAATGGAAGGAAATGCACGACTGTACAAAGGGTGCTTTTTTTTTGTAACTCCGCTTTTATTAGTTTTAGTAATAGCGTCAGATTTGCACGTGCACAATCGACTTCTTCCAGAGCATACTGACATCGCAGCAGACTTGTACGTAACGCGTTACAAGTAATGGATTACTTGTAATTGATTCCATTTTACTGTAGTTTTGTAACGCTTCAATTACTTTCTTTGAGGAGTAACGATCCTTGTAATTGAATTACGTTTTTGCTGAAATCGATTACAAAATTACCAATTACAAAATTTCTCAATTTCTTTTTTCTTTTTTTTGGGGGGGGGGGGGGGGGGGTGAGGGGTTAGATGTGCTGGAATCTTTCAGCTATGGGCAACGGTGAATTGTTTTTCCTTTTCGAAACCAGTGAGCACGGGCTCGACGATCAGTAGGTTACCTCACTAACCTTCGTTTCGTAGGTACATTTTTTTTTTGGTACACCAGAGACTACGTCGGGGTATGTAAATTGACCTTATCCAGCCTCTTGCGAGTAATGTACTGAAACAGCGCTCTTTTTTTCATTTTTTTTTCACGAAAGGTGTGTTGGCGTTGCTCACTCAGCTCTTAACAAAAATGGTCAAGGTTTTTTTGTTTTTTTTTTAAACAACTGAGCACGCGATTTTTAAGATTATGCCACCGTAATAATAAAAAAAACAACTTCAATGAAAAGTAACGTGGGAAGTAATCGATTACTTTAGAGTAATTTTTCGATTACTTTTTTGAGGCTGTAATTGTAATTGTAAGCGGTTACTTTTTAGAGTGAAGTGATAGTAATTGTAATTGGTTACTTTTTTCAGTAACGTGTACAAGTCTGCATCGCAGTAGCGTTTCGCCTTTTGCTTATTCATCCGGAGACGGTCTGGATTAGCCAGCTCGCCTATTCAATGAAACGGTATTAAACAGACCTGGGAAGTAATCCGTTACGAGTAACGGGTTACTTGTAACGCGTTACTTTTGCAAGTAATTTTGTAATTACCACGCTACTTGCTTTCGGAAGTAATTTATAATGTAATTTCGTTACAAAATATTGGCGACGTATTACGTCAATTACTCGTTACGTCTTAAAAATATGAGCATAATACAGTAACTGGAGCAATACAAGCAGAATATTCAGCAGTATAAAGAAAGTAGGTTCAACAAATTAGAAAACATCAGGAAGGGGAGAATAGCAGAAAGGAACCACAATTTTTTGTATGACAGGTCACTAGAAACATTAGAAAAACGGGCAAGGCATGTACAAATATACGAAAGACAAAGATCAAGTAAGACAACACCAGGTAGGCTCTCAGTCACCTTCCATTGTGCATTTCTTCTCTCGGGCAGGAAAAAGCTCTTAGTGATTATCTGTTTTTGTCTTTTACATCGTTTGACCCTTTCCAACTTCTTCAACGTCTTCCGCCCCCTGCACAGACATCAAACGCGGGTCCGTACCCCCTCGATTCGCCGGTTCACAACTCGCGTAACAGACGATGTAGCCTAGCGCGAAAGAGTAGAATTCTCTTTGTCTTTGATGTGCGCTACTGTATTCTAGCAAGCTCTTGAGGCACAGCTGAATAGCGCCCGGCGCGAGGTTAAGAGCATCGTCTTCGAGGGTACGGACGATACTTCTTTTGGTTTACTTGTCTGGGCATAGCGGTCAAGTCCACTCTTCTCTTTGCGGGAGGCGGGGGGGGGGGGGGGGTAGGCCGTCTAAAGAGTGGTGAAAGAGGGAGAGAGAGAAGGCGTAAAAGTGGTGTGATCCTCTACTCTTTTGAAAGACCGATGGCCGCGGCTTCTTCCGCTCTCTACACCCTCCTCTCCCCTGGCCTTCACAAATATTGGTCTGAAATTGAGAACCGATGAACGATCGATAACCCGTAACCGCCACTTTTTCTTTGACTGGTAGAATTTTCGGTCATGGAGTGTCCGTCGTCTCCACGACCCTCCCTTAATAAGATGTTCAAAATTCAGGACATTAAGGAGAACGGAAACCTAGAGTTTCAGTGCACACTTTGCTTGCCGAAAAAACACATATTGTCATCAGCAAGAACAACAAACTCTAATCTACGGAAACACATGAAGGTAAGCTGGGACACCTGCATTCTGCATTGGATATACATTGTAACGTTAGAACCAAGTTTTTCTTTTCTTGTGAACAATAGGCGAAACACCCGAGTCCAATGGGAGCTTCTTCGTGGACCGCTTCTTTAGCTCCATATCTCGTAACGGAGGTAGACACTGCTACTGAGCATGCGCACCGCTAGCTTTGTGTGCACAATTCCAATTCCAGGAATCCTTTCCGGAGGCTGTAAGCTAGCGGGATAGCGGGCGTGGTTCCAGCTTTCGGTGTTGTGTCAGCTTACAGGTGAACGGAGTGCTCCTACTCTCTTTCTCTTAAATACAACTTTTTTATTTCTTATTTCATTTTTAGATTTTTACAATTTTACATACGCCCGTACTATGGTAGATAGTACGGTCGTATGAGAAGTGAAAAGTAGTGTTGCAGAACATTTTTGAAAAATATCGAGATTGTTTCTCTTGTTTTCTGGATAAGTGTATGGAAAACGTAACGTGAAAGTAATTTGTAACGTAACTAGTAAAGTAATACGTTACTTTTCAGCGGAAGTAATTTGTAACGGTAATTCATTACATTTGAGGCTCGTAATTTGTAACTAATCTTTTTTCATTTTTTAAGTAACGAGCACAAGTTTGGTTTTAAGCATTAATATTCACGAGCCTAATGCCTTCCTGTCGTGACATTCGGTGCGTCTAGTCTGCCTTCTGAAACAGTGTTCTATTCTTGCGGGCAAACGAGAGGCAGCGTACGACGTCGTCATCTGCTATACTAGAACCCTCTCTACTTACTCCCACCTGGAACGCCCGTAAGACACGGCTATGAAAGCTCCGCGTGAGCGTTCGCTATCGTTTGCGTCCGTCTGTTATTGCTCCCCCGTTTAAAATGGTTTGCAACATTCGCAAGATGCGACAAGAAAACGGCGCTCTAGCGTTCCATCATGCACCAGCCACGGTCCATTACATGAGTATGTCAGCGTCGATGTGAACGATAAGAGGCGACCCGCAAGAACTGAAAAATGTCAACAAAATAAATATGCAGTGATTACAGCTTTTATATTGTTGTCGTTTTCTTACATAACGTCCTTGAGCAGGGAGGAAAGGGTACTAATGCACAATTAAAACGCGACATAAAAATATTTGCTCTAGCGATCCTGGTGCACTGCTCTAAATTTACGGAATACAGGCCTTTCAAAGCAAAATGACGGAAGCATACCTGTACAAGCCCAATGCGTGGCAAACTTCCGATTTCTTTCAATCAAATGGCCCGCAAATTCTTGTCTGTGTAGGTTACATCCCAGGACTCATACCACGGTGGAGATAACGACGGCTGAACGCTTCTCAAAGTAGCGGGTCGCTTTTACAGCAACCGACACATTCATTCAGCAACAAATACGCGCACATGAACAAATCAAGTCAGATCAAGCAATGTAGCTGACGTGGGACGCTAGGTTTACCCCAGTCCAACTATGAACACAACCACCCACACAGCGCTTTCATAGGCGTGTGCTCTCAACAGTCGTTTACTCCCGACTACGTCGGGTAGCTGAGATCCTCTTCTAAACATCTTAGAGAACGCAAAATAAACTCGCACTGATAAATATTGACGAGCTCAACGAGTCACGATGTCTAAGAAACTGCTCGTCCCAGACGCCGGCAGCCGTCTTCGTTATTGTTAAAAATCGAATGGGAAAATATAATTTTTACAACAATATCGAATAAAAGACTACCGCGGCGCGGAAAAACAATTTTACAGTGAACACTCCAGGTGTCAATCATCTCGCCAACCAATGGGAGCGGTAAAAGGGAGAGTAGCTCGCTACGCTTCTTTTACTGATGGGCGTGCGAAAAGCCCCTACATAAATAGCGCGTGGCGCCTAAAAAACTGCGCAAATACTCTTTTTTTTGGAAACAGTTTTTTAAAGAGTGCGTGTCCCACCTAAGGACTTTAAAATGATATCTTTTTATTTCAGTGTCGATTTTAAGAAAATATTGTATATATACTAAAGTCTACACCACGGTCTAAATGGCCAAATGTGCTTTAGGTACATCCAAGGAACCAATTACCGATTGCAGCATCCTGTAATATTTTTCGAAGTTTTGGCTAGACACGTCGTTCACATTATGAAAATATTTGGGATACAACTTCTCTCTATAAAATAAGACGCAGCACATTAAAAGTCACAAAAACAAAGTCTCAGCAACCTCGATCTCTGAAGTATTGCGTGGAATGGAGTATTGAAGTTCGATTGTACCATTTCTTTTTAGAAGATATCAATTGTTTTGGAGAGTGAATAACATGTTCTTTATTAATTTTTCCGCCTAATTTAATAGGAAACTTTGAGGTCACGTGACTAGCCGTGATAATATCTTGGGATTCCAGGACTTGACACCGCGAGGTAATGGTGACACGTGACCTGACGTCAAGTGACGTCCGGCCACATCCTGTCAATTTTCCTGCTAAATTTAACGGGGAAATTTGCGTCAAAGTTTCAAGTCATGATGTCACGTGATATTATCGTCATATAAGTTGACGTCGCGCGACGTGGTCATGTGATTTGACGTCAAGGTGACAAGTCATAGTGTGACGTGTTACCCTCCCGTTACGTGGCAAGAATTTCCTATTCAACTTTAGGGGGAAGTGCACGGAAAAACAGACGGACGGACACAATTTTGGTATTAGGGGGTTCGTTAAAAAGCATTCCATGCTTTAAAAAAGCTTTCTTTATAAAAAAATGTTATATATTTTTTTTAAACGTAGTTCTGGGTCATTGCAAGTTTGAACTAAGAAAAGGGAAAACAGGAGCTAAGAAAAATTATTTGCATGAATGGATTCCTTGTTTTTTTTATGAGATATAGAAGGGAATTTCTAGACTGATGTTCACGAATGATACCTGTCGATGGTGTTATCGTATTACTACGGACGCATTTATGCGTCCAATATGAATTTCGCAGGGTTCCAAAGAAATGCAGAGTCTAGACTTATACATATAGCCCTTATGGTAACTTCCCGTAGCATACAAAATTGTGCGGGCACTGACGTGGCACGACGGTCAGTAAGCAGAAAGAAAGTGATGGCCTAGACGCAATTCTCTAAATGCACACACATGAGTCTGCGATTTTAACACTTGCTTTAGCAGGACATGTTTATAAAGGGAAATCATTTACCATTTTTCAGCTGCCTGAATATGCACCTCAACAAATCATGAAGAGCTTTGGTGCAGATCGCTGCTTATTGTAGAATCACTTGGCGAGTAATGGAAAAGAGGTAGATGTTAACCTGCGTCTTTCTCTACCTATTTGTGTCCACATTTTGAACACACCCAACTTCTCAACATCGAAAGAATCATCCTAGCTAGCACAACAATATGTTTTAATAACTCCAGCGTGACTTTGAATTAAATGGTAACGTGTCATTTTACCAGCGTATAAAGGGGTTGAATTTTGAATTGAACGAGAAAAATGCTGAACGAATTTGAAGGATTTATATAAGCGTGGCTTTTTTAAAAATTCAGACCACGCAATGTTTGGCAACAAGTGGGCGCATTGCTCTCACCATCTGCAGGCAGGGGATGTCCAGGTACTCCCGTATGATAATCAGCGGCAGTGAGATTGGCATGATGATGTTCACTGAGGCTGCGAGACTCACGGGCACCAAGTAGAACACAGGTGGTGCCCCCGAGTCGGTCGCCTGAAATGACCAGACGCTCCAAATTCTGACCTTGGTTGCTAGAAGGGTTTTCTAGAACAACAGTTTGTTAGCGACCGCCAGGAATGTTATTCACTAGGTCAGGAGTTCAAAGGGGATTTTAAATACATATATGTCTATCAAGAAACATTTAGTCCTAGGGTAAAGGGTCTGACAATTCGAGCTGGCCCAGTGGCGTTCGGGCTGGGGCGGGACAAAAGCCATGCGGGACGCACAGGAACTTCCAGGATAAGAAAGATAATAAACTGCCACATTTTCTAACATCGCTTTGTGGCAGTCAGTTTCTATAGCTTAGCTTACAGGAGACGTTCTGTGCGGTATTTTGTTCTATTTGTCTAGCACTAGACTGGACCAGCTCATATTGCCGCTGATAGTACATGAATCTCCCAGCACATCTTACTTAACCTTTGTATCGAGATATAGTTATTTTTTTGTATTTTTTTCAGATACAAAAAAATCAACTTCAAGAAAAGGGGAAATATCCAGGAAACTTTTAAACATATCCCAGATACCACTTTGGGTCACAATTCAGTTTCTGTCTGGAAATTCAGGGAATTAAAAAGTTAAAAGAAACCAAGGCAGAGGTAAACTTGGCCTTCTTTGGCACTAATCCACCGAACAAGTGCCAACGCTAGGCTTCACCGTTGATAGTGTGGCTGTCATCTGGAAACTTGAGGCCTAAATCGCTAAACGAGTACAAGGATTGGTCTCCACTTCTGGTTGTTCGGTTTTCATGTGGAAACTTTGCGTCTCAATCGCTAAACATGTGCAGGAGTTAGGCTTCACTGCTGGTTC
This sequence comes from Ixodes scapularis, assembly GCF_016920785.2. Classification (NCBI taxonomy): domain Eukaryota; kingdom Metazoa; phylum Arthropoda; class Arachnida; order Ixodida; family Ixodidae; genus Ixodes; species Ixodes scapularis. Next base: position 154,318,646 of record NW_024609846.1, read on the forward strand.
CTCGGATTCTAACGGCATCTTTTACTCGAATGTGGCTTTTTGACAATTATGCGGCGAGCCAGTGAAAAGGCGAAACTCCAAAGGAAATAAATCTGTCACTATCTAACGCCTCAGATCAAAGCCGTATTAGGCCCAGTTGGGGCCTTAGGTTTGCCAAGCTTATGCCAAGATTGGCGTTTACCTAGACCACTACTTGATATGAAAGAAATGACTTTGTGATTTATGTTTTAAGAAAAAAAAAGCAGATGCATTTATAAATATTCAAATAACGCCATCTACGGCGTGCTTTTGGAGGTCTTCGATCGATGCCAGTCTAAAGCTTGATTCATGCAACTTGCTGCTTTGCGACAAATAAGGCACTTTGGTAACAGGTTTTGACGATCGCGTTGAAGCTGAAATGGAGTTTGCATTAGAGGCACTCGAAGAAGATATGCAACTCTTCTTCACATCCTCTATAGTCTGGCCAGGATTAATGACATGACTCTTCTGATATAGAAGGTTTTGTTTTCTTTCGTTCTCAGTCACGTGGGTTCGGTATCTGGTATGTCGGCCAAAAATAATCAAATATTTCAATAAGGAATATGCAAGAAACTACACTTGAGGCAAAACAAGAATGTGCGGCAGTCACACATTTTTTGCGATCACATTCCAACGGCGTGGAGAGATTAAAACGATGTGTTAGCGCATACCAGAAGTGACGACATTCAAGATGGCTGCGCCCTTGTGTAAAAGGTGTATAGCCTGGGGAGCCTTGCATAGTTCCAGTTTTGACGTTGCCTAGCCTCATTTCTATCAAGATATTAAAGCTAGCACGAATGCAAACATCTAATAAATATCTAGCTAACCCCTGAGTCATTCTCAGGATTATAGCGCTGTATAAAGGTGCCTGAACAATACTTGACGCTTTAACCAGACCTCTTTTAAACACGCTGAATTGATTGAAAACTACAAAACTATAGGAACAGTACAGTAAATTAAAGAATGACATGTGTGATTTTTTTGAAGTGATAACGGCTAATAATTTAATTAATTTGAATATTTATTAGAGTGCCCACATAAAAAATAAAACAAAACCATCCTACTTTTGCCTGAAAATGAATTTGTTTTTTGCAAAGTTTGCTGAGATTACTTATATTGAGTTTCCAATAGGTTTCGTTAATATTCAGATGACAGGCCAGAAGATCAGCTAATGCCGTCAAAAGTTTTGTTAGGATTCACCAGCCACCCCGTAATGGAATACTTTGGATCCCCGCCTAATGCTTTCAATGCCAACGACACGGACACATTGCGAGACATTATCACGGTCAACAGAGATGCAAAATTTGCGGAGGACCACAGAGCTACAAGGAGTACATGAACAAAACTAACCCAAAGTGTGCCGATTGAAGCCTAATGACTGTGCTTTGCTCTCAGGCTGTTCTCGTTTTAAAGCAGTAGCAGTTGCCAGATATACGAGATTCTGAATGGACCAATAAATGGCAACCGTTCTCCTTTCCCAAGACTGAGGCTCATTCGCCCCCCCCCCCCCCCCCTTCCAACCCAATCCTTCCTCTGGCTCCTTTTCGGGTTTTCCACTTCATCCTCGCCCAGACCGACCAACCCAGCGTCACCAGATCTGTCAACAGCCACACCAGCCTTCGTACTCTGACGTGCTAAACCAGCAGCAACAAAATGCCCAGAGCAAGTTCAACTCAGCATCACACTATAACTCGACAATTTCTGATCATATCACTATGGGAGTCAGAGGAGAGAACAACTCACCGGTACAAACATATAGAAAACGAAGGCATGATATGCGCAAAAACACGCGCCATGTACAATATTTCAAGACACAATTTCACATAACGTGAGCATCAACTCGTGTCCATGTTGTTGTGTTACTCAGGGCAATTATAGTCGCTGTACCATCAGCCACGAGACTACCGAAAGTAACAGCATTATTCACCATAAAACGTGCAGCTACAAATGAAGAATATTCCGCTGACGGACATTTACATTCATACAAGAACGGTTCAATGAAATACCAATGAATTCCGGAAAAAACTTCGTTGTTTTTCGTCAATTTGTTGCGCAATACAACATATCGGTACGTGCATTATCAAGACGTTGCGTGGGTAATTAATTCCGGCATTCAAATTATTTGCCACAACAATCATATCGTGAAAAAATTCAGGCCAAATTCAAGCGTTGGATTTAGTGTCTCTTCAACGAGTGAAGTTCCAGAATTTGTTGCTTGCAAAGTAAGTTGTGGTAAAAAACCCTCGGTATTTTAAGCGTGCACACATAAACACAGAAACACATAAGCCAGTCTGAATTATCTAAACTATTAAGACAAAGAGCTGCAGCCTACGTCCTTGGATGTTTTCCAGGTGGTGATCGGCGCCTTGTTGTTTTGATACCAGGTACGTGTCGTTCCTTCGGGGGAGAAGTAGACGTTTTGCAAGCATTGCTTTACCGTTAACGCATTGTGACAGACCACTCGCACGCAATCACTAACATTCGTATGTTGCCATCTGATGGGATAGATAATTTTTTTTTCTAAATGACTATTGCAATTAGCAAAATACAAATGTAACGTATATGTAACGATGCCTTCCATGTTTTTAACTGTAACGGAAACACGTTTTCTTTTAACAAATGAAACTTGTAACCGGAACGCGTTCCAAAAAAAAAAAAAAGTTTTCGTGTTTTTTTTTTGTTTTTTTCTTTAGGAACGTGTACAGCGTTTTTCTTACCTCGTGTGTAAGATATAAAGGCGAGAAGGACCTTGCCGAGTTCGCCTCGCCATAGCACACTCCAGAGCATTCTTAGCAGAATATTCGTAATACAGAGTGTAATAAATAACGACCCGATCGGGGCTTTTCCGACTCACTCTGATTTTCTAGACGGCGAGGCACATTCACTCTCGCGCTCGCCAGTTGTCACGCTGCACGCACCGCCACTCGCTGCCGCCGCACTCGACTCTCGCTGCCGCCGCACACGACCCTCGCTGCCGCCGCCCTCGACGCTCGCTGCTGCTGTCTCGAACTTAGTTCTTCTTTTCCTTTCTTGCACAAGTTCACGGATAAAATCTTTATTTTCAGCTGATTATTCATCGTCTTGTCGCCTTCATCCGATACCTTTCTGGCAGATGTGCGGGTTACAGGCGTGCGACTGGTGGCGGTCGTTAGGTCATGACGTCGTGGGTCGAAGTCGGCTCCTCCGGGGCGTCCACGTTGATGAAAGCTTCCGGTTGCATGGCCCGCTAGACCTCGTCGCGTACGATCTCGGCGACTGAAAGCGAGGCCGGGAGTTCAGCAGCGAGAAGCATCTTTTGGATCTCCTCCTGGACGACGTCGCGGCTGATCTGGCTCAGGTCTGATGAACTGGAACCAACGTTGTAGCTTGACTACGAGGATAGAGCGGCGCCGGATAATCGGTGGTAGTGCAAGGCTTGTGTCTGGAGGGTACGCTCGATACTCGTGGCCTCTGTCACGAATTGTACGACGGTCGAAGGCGGGCTGCGCGCAAGACACCCACAGATGCTTTCGTTGAGCCTCCGCATGAGGGTCCTCAGTTCCTTTGCTTTAGGAGCTTCGGGATGATCTCGGCTGCTGAGTTCAAGTACGTCTTCCATAAAGTTTACAATGCTCTCGTTGGGGCCTTGAGCTTTTGCCTGAAGCAGCTCCTCAGCTCGTTCTCGTCGCTGCTGGGTCGCAAACGTTTGGCGGAGCACTTCCTTGCATGCTTCCCAGGTGGTTATCATCGCCTCGTGGTTTTTCATAAAAGTTTCTTGCCGTTCCCTGGAGGGGGAAGCAGACTTTCTGGAGGAATCGCTCCGGTGTTCACCTATTTTGACGGGCAACACGCTCCTACGCTGCGTCTAGTCGTCGACGTCTTCGTAAGCTTCGCCGTTGTATGCTGTCGGCGTGCGAGGTGCGACGGGCAGATACACGACGCCGGCTGCAACAGCAGGATTCTCGGTCGGCTGGCCCTGGGAAAACATCTTCGGGTTCGGCGACTTCTTCCATGGTTGTTTCACCAATGTGCATTATTCCGGCGGCTTGCCTTACTCGGGCTTCGTCTGGCTTCAAAGAAGAATGTTCTCTGGAGCTTGAAATCGATTTGCTACGGCGGCTTCTCGAGGGCATACGCAAAAGAAACCGAGAAATAACTAAAGACAAAACCACGCAAAGAAGAGAAAGTAAGATGCAGACGACAGGACACAGCGCTGACCCTCAACTGAAGTTTTATTTCTGTTGCGCTCTAAAAAAAGCCCGTACGTCTACTTTCCCGCACGACCTTTGGAGAGCCAATCACCGCAACTTATGAAGGCAGCTCAGCGACTGACGATGCCGAAACATATTCTTAGACCAAAAAACGCAGTCTGGGTCGTGACATTAATCAATGCAGGCGTTACGTTTTGCATTGCTCAATGTGACAACTCAGACTGCATTTTTTGGTCCAAGCTAATGTTTCGGCCTCGTAATTCGCTGAGCTGCCTTCGTAAGGTGGGGTGATTGGATTTCCGTGTGTTGTGTGGGAAAGTAGAAACACTGCATTTTAGAGTGTAGCATCGAGTATAAATAGCATAAGCCACACCAAATAAATCAAGGAAAAGCACAAAAAATGCATGTAACGTCTTGACAACAACACCGTCTTTGGTTTGATTTTCTCGCTCCAAGTACTGTCGCTCTTTATCTAAGAGCACGAGCGACGGGGAGCTAACAGAATCAGGTCCAAGTCTCGTAATATCACGAGCTTCTATAATTTCACGCTTGATTCTGACTTTATTTTTGAACATCACTTGCCATTTGACGAAGACTGGGATAAAAGCGTAATTTCTGCATTGCACCCTGAGGAAACCTGGCACAACTTTAAAAACGTTATCATCATCATCATCGTCATTTATTTTCCCTGAGGGCCCCAGGGGGCATTATACAAGGGAGTGAACACAATAAAAACATCAACAAAAATAGTTAATAAAAACACGCTGAAACCTATACTTGTATTTCAGAAAGAAAGAGGTTAACGGCTGCAGCAAACTTGTTAGTGTCAGTCATGTTTACAATGAGGTCAGGTAATGAGTTCCAACTGTCAATAGCAGATGGTAAAGTCGACATTTTATAAGAGACAGATGACGAAGTAATTGAGCGCAGTTTACATGAGTGGTCAAAACGAGGGAAAATACGGTAGGGAGGTGATAGTAGAGAATCTTTTAGATGTTTCTTGTGGTAAAAGATTTTGTGAAAAAGAGTGAGACGTGACACCCTTCGACGTAAAGAAAGTAAGTCAAGGTTAGCTGATTTGCGTAATCCTGATATGCTAGTGTATGGGGAGTAGTCAGAGTAAATAAAACGAAGACCTCTGTTTTGAACGGATTTAAGGTTGTTAGTTTGATATGATTGCCATGGTGACTATATGGATGAAGCAAATTCAAGTTTAGATCTGACCAAGGTCGTATAAGCTAGTAGTTTTACTGAAGGTGTACCTAGTCTGAGGTTACGGCGAAGAAATCCGAGAGCACGGTTAGCATCGGCAGTGACAGCATTTATGCGAGTAGTCCATGACAGATCAGAGGTCAGATGAACGCCTAGGTATTTATATGAGGAACAGGTAGCTACTGGGATAGTGGAAAGGTGATAAGAAAAGGATGAAACATGTGAACTGCGGGTGAATGATAGAGATTTACATTTATTAAAGTTTAAAGTCATTTGAAATTTGTGGCACCACTGAGTTATAAGTGCGAGGTCACTCTGCAAAATTTGATTATCGTGGTTTGAATTAATAGGTCTATAAATTACACAGTCGTCGGCGAACAGACGTATTGAAGAGGAGATGTTGAGGTAGAGATTATTAATGTATATTAAAAATAGAAGGGGGCCAAGAACGGTTCCCCGGGGGACGCCGGAGGTTACGGTGCAGGTGGTAGATTTGGTGTTGTTAATAGATGAGTACTGGGTGCGATTTGTGAGGAATTCGGAGATCCATTTGACGACTGAGGGATGCATATTAATATTTCTAAGTTTCAGTAAGAGACGTTGATGAGGGACCCTGTCAAATGCCTTGGAGAAATCAATAAATATGGCGTCAGTCTGCTTATTAGAATCAAAGTTTGAGTAAACGTCAGTAAGAAAAGCTGTTAGTTGCGTTTCGCATGAGTATGACTTGCGAAAGCCGTGCTGATGCTCGAAAAGAAGGCTGTGGGAGTCTAGAAAGTTTATTATGTTAGAATGGAGTATATTCTCTAAGAGTTTAGACGACACACTGGTAAGCGAGATGGGGCGATAGTTGTTGATTAGTTGGCGATCACCTGCTTTGTAAACGGGGATGACGTTAGTGATTTTTCAATCGCATGGAATTTCAGAAAGTTGAAGAGACTGCGAGAAAATGTCGCAGAGGAAAGTTGAAGAGACGTGTTTAGTATTTATTAATATTTTCGAGTTTATTTGGTCGTCGCCAGAGCCAGAAGACACCTTCATTATCGGTGTTCTCTGAGCCTATCGTTGACAAATCTTCTTGTTTGACCAATACAACGTCGGCCGCAAGATAATAAAATTTAATAGACCACCCCCTCACACAAGCCACGAATTTATTTATGGTGTTTTTAGTGCATCTGATCTTATTTTTAACATGTGAATTAACTTTTCTGCAGAGCCCGCAGCTTACTGGGTGCTGACAACACCACCTCAACTCACACGTTACTTCCCACATTCTTCAGGTGATGTGAGCTACCGTGAAGGTACAGTAGAACAGTGACATTTTGGTTCACTTGTCTAGCTTTAAAAGTGGAATTACTACGCCTTTTCGTTAGTAAGGTCTCGGCCACTGCTCGCATCAGGTTGATAAAAGTTTTAAAAAACAACCTTCTAGGCTGCGTACTCCCGGCTATCCATCGTACTTAATGTTAGAGGCGGGGTTTGAGCCGCACGTCCTGAGGCTTCCGTGCCCTTGACGTCCATTCCCCGATGCGAAGAACCCAAGGGTTCAGAGTAGGTGTGAGACTTGGTAACGTAATGAACGGTTTAGTTACATAATTACAAGACAATCGTCAAATTAGCAAGAGAAAATCAAAGCAACGCCTCGCTCCGCCTTATACGGAGTCCGTTTTGTCCCTCAGTCCTGAGGCAGAGCACCAGGGTACCAAGACTGCCTCTAATTAAGATGTAGCTAAAGTTCGCGTACATTTAGTCCACGCACTCTGCCTTTTCTGGGCTCACAAAAACACACACACACACGCCCCCTTGACGTCGCGGGCGCGTCGACGTTTGTTTCCGCAAACTCACATTCCCAGACAGTCAGGTGTGTTTGTCTCGACAGTTCCTTTTGTTCGGGGGAAATCCTCTTATTTCCTCACCGAGGAGAACGTTGAGCTGTCCTCATTTTCGCTGCGTCGAAGATCGAAAACCATATCTCACTTGGTGAGCCTGAAAGGATGTCACGCCTGATCTGTTTCGATGAGGTCGTCCGTGTCTCCGAAGACAATCTTGGAGCCTGACGACAAAGCAGCTTGTCCAAAGACTCTTCGCCTACGCCCAAGGGTGTCCCTGTAGATGAAGATGATTGCTTCCCTCCGGTGGATGACCGGACGGGTCGTTTCCGGTGGCAATACGCAGACTGGCGAGCTCTCCTTGAAAACACCAAGCCCAGGCGAAGGTCACCGAAGTTTCGTTCTCAACAGTACTAACTGCAGTAGCTGAGACCTCACTAAAGGAAAGGCGTAGTAATTCCATTTTGAAAGCTAGACAAGGGAACAAAAATGTCTCTGTAGTACCGTGCCTTCACGCTATCTTTTATAAGCTGAAGAAAATCGGAAGTGTGTTGCGGTGGTGTTCTCAGCACCGAATAAGCTGGCCGGGCTATGCAGAGAAGTTAATTCAGATGTTAAAAATAAGATCGGATGCACTAAAGCACACCAAAATGAAATGATGGCTTTTGTGAAGGGGGTGGTCTTCTAGAATTCATTAGCTTGTGACCGACGTTATGTCGGTCAAACAGGAAGATTCAACGACCGGCTCAGAGAACACCGATGTAACGTTTTTAAAGTTGTGTCGGGTCTCCGCCTCGGGGCGCTCTGCAAAGGTTCTGGTTGCATCTTAGCCTCAACAAATGCCAAATCTCGTTTAAATATAAAGACAGAATCACGCTTGAAATTATAGAGGCTCGTGACATCGCGAGACTAGGACTAGATTGTGTTAGCGACATGTAGCCCGTGCTTTCAGATAAAGTGCGGAAGTACTTGAAGCGAGGAGGGAAACTAGTGGTGGTGTTTTATTGAACACGTCACATGTATGTTTTTGTGTGTCCTTGTTTTATTCGGTGTGATATGTATGCTATCAATACTGGATGCTAACATAAATATATTATTCAGTTTAGAGTCAGCACTGCGCCGTGTTGGCTACCTTTTACTTTTTCCTCGTCTCTGCGCTGTTTTGTTTTTAATTATGTTTGCGTATCAACTATCTCAAGCTTCTACGCTAATCAAAAATAGAAAGTTACTCCGCACCTTCACCAGAGATGTCATGGACGAAGGGGAAGAGATGATACTGAGGCACTCCAACGTGACAATTCTGAGATGAGATGCGCCCACAGAACGAACATCTGGAAAGAAGAAGTAGGGTGCCCCGTATCTTCCCGCGAGCCTTGGCACGGTTCGCCGTCCGACAAGGCGTGCTTGGAGAAGAGTAAGCTGGAATCTTCTAGAAGCACGGAGGAGCGCTTCTTCTGGGTGATTCACGCGGATATATGAAGAAACTGTAATGGTCACAATATGGTTTATGCGGCAGCGACCTATCTGATCAAGGTGGGAACGTTACTGGATAGTATCTAAACAAAAGAAGACGTGTTCTCAACGACGGATCACCAACATTTGTCCGTGGCCATGCCTCTTGCACTTGTCCGCGCTTAACCCTCTGCTCTCCAGAATTTTTTTAATGCAGTGTAAAGTAGAGACCGGAAAACCCGAGACAGTGAATATTTTTTTCATTTTGATACAACACGCGTTTTTTAATGCTTGTAGACAATTTCGAACAGGTATAACCAATTGACAAATGTTCAGGCACGTTAACACTTCGAACCTTCCCGATGTAGGAGAAGGTCATGAATTTGCAATCTCGGTGCTACAATAATTTTAAATAGCAACGCGCCTTGTTTCTATAACGAGTAAACACATCGGTGTTCGGCGAATTAAAACATTATGTGCAATAGGGCGTAGATCGGAACGCCACTATCAAAGGTCTGCTCGTGCTCAGGACTATAGCGAGGCCAGAATATGTACGAATTTATGCGGCGAGAACTAAAACTTTATCTACCGATGGAAAAAAATGCAGACGATTTAGAACTCCCTTCACGCCTATTTCATTTGTATACAAAATACTTCGTTCACTTCTTACGCCGGTCACCAAAACAGCAGTCTTTCCATGCCTTAGTTCTGATATGTACTATCACGATCAATATGCGTGTGAACAGCGCTCCACGTGGCCTGCCCCAAGCCCTATATATTGAGAAAGTTTGCCCAATGGGCGGAGCCTGTCACCCGCTAGAGCAAGCAAACTTTACATTGCCATAATATGGAGGTGTTCTTTTGTCCACTCCACTCTACGTGCCCAAGCCGGAATTAGTTGTGAGAAGTTGTTTTATAAACACAATATCTTGTACCTTGACATTTTGTTGTGCCTGAAATTTATCACTTCATCCAAGCCCAGGCCACTCTGTAGATATAAGCTTTTTTTCTGTTGGATTTAAACAAAATTATGCTTTCTAAAACAAAACAAAAAGTAATCTGACAATGGCGCGCAACGGTTCACGACGCCTCTCTAAGATATCTGTCGCGGCACTGAATTTTGGTTGTTTTCAGTTTTCAGTCTTGAAAATTCACTCTCGACAGAGGAGGAACGGATTTAAGATGATGTAACTTTAAAAGATTTTAGCAGCAGGTAAATAAGTTTGATGGGTTGATACGGTGTGCGCTGCCAAAAACGCTTACATTAACGAGAAACACTTTCATATGATGACGCGTCACCCTATGCCTGGTGGGCCTAACTGAGTCGGTACCACAATATGCTGGAGAAAGGATGAATATATGCTATGGGCCTTCATAACGGACGGTAGCTTACGCCACTTAGCATAGAAACCAAAAGTATTATTCCTCTCCTCGTCATTCTTAGCCAATTTGGATCCCCTTTGCAGTTTTCTATCTATCACCAGGTGGTTTGGGATATCAAGAAGATGACCCTTAAGAAAAATGTAAAAAAATACCACCCCACGCGTTCTTTCTCCGGCGAGGAGATCACCAATTTCTCTTGGGTCAAACCTACTCTACGCTACCCCAACGCCGGGCCCACTCGAAAACAGGGTTTAGACTTTGGGCCGGAGCCACGCGGGAGGGAGTTCAAATTTTCCACTGCCCTGCCTTTCCACAACTGTACTAGTTAGTCTTATTTCATTTAATTTTTCCTTGGTAATTTCCACCAGTTTCTCTCATTTGTGAGTGGCATTCTTCTCTTCTCCATTCCTCCTTCCGTGCCGGCAAAACCCAGCGCCCCCGCCAGATCCGTTAACCCATTAAGGAGGGCTGGGGAAAGCCATGTGCACCTCAATAAGAAATGTGCTAGTGCCTCACTCTCACTATGGCACAGGGTACATAAAGTGTATATCTCTTTAAATTGAACCCTATACGTCTTTGTTCCTAACACTCCCGTCTTCGCCACGAAGAGCAAAGAACTTTCGCGTGAAATATCTAACACGTTTTATTTTTTTCCTTATATCTTGTGTCGTCACCTGTATATTGTCAAGGATGATTTTTATTGCATTTTTTCATCCCACGTTTCCCTTCGTACATATTTCACTCCTTTTTAACTGAACTAGTCTGCTCCGGCCACTGATCTCTATGTCTATTTGCTGGATCGCGTTTGCCAGTTCCGCGAATGCGGCCATCTTTTTGGTAGAGTTATATCACCTCTAGCCAATGTAAGCTGGTGCAGCCACTATCATCTATGGCAGACAGCGTTGTAGTAGTTGTGGTGGCAATTTGCCATAAAAATAGCCGTGGGTGATATTTGGTTCTTGATTAAAATTGCTCGACTAAACATATTGTTGAAACCCGGCGAAAGTTTAACTAAATCGTAGCACCGGGGAAAAGCAGCGCAGCACACGTCGAAGGTCGCGTCGAAAGAAGCATCGGAAGCAGACGACGGTATGGAGTCTGCTTACGATGCGAGGTGCGCTGCTTTCCCCCGGTGCTCTTTCCTAGAAGTTTCGCCGGGTCCTCAAAGATGGGGCTACGGTTCACGCCGGGTTTCAAGAGTCTGCTTCGTCGAATAACTTCAATCAAGCGCAAAATATCACCCACGGTACAATGTGCTGGACAAACGGCAATGTTTATGGCAGCCTGCCGCCACAACGTTGTCTCCCATATTACTATGATGGCTAGAGATAATAAAACTCTACCAAAAGGATGGCCAACCGTGACCGCATTTCCGTTCATAGGCGGATGCTGGTCAAACGCGATCCAGCAAATAGACAAAGAGATCAGTGGCTCAGGCTCATCACTAGTGTGAAGGTAATTACTTTTCAGCTAGCGAGTTCAGTTTGTTCATTTGTTTTCAAAACATTTCACATAGAGATACTTGAATATATTTCGTGTCCACCGGGTATCATAAATTTCAGGTACCCTTTCTTCATATTTATTTGCTAATTGTCCTTCAGCTCTTAAAGGACAACCAGCTCACATCCCCCATCAGTCCCTCATTTGCTGTGCTTCGTTGCACTCCCAGTGCTAACCTGCCCACGCTCCTTTGTCGAATTCCCAATCCTTATTTTACACACAGTACTCCATTGCAAAAAGACAGCCTTTTCACCATCCCAGATGTCATTTTTGAGTTGCCCGACTTCCAGCGATGTTTGCTAGACTCTCGGCACGTTCTCAAGAATTCCGAACTCTCCCTATATAAAGGGTTCGGGGCCCGCGGTACAATCAGTGCCCCTTGTCGATTGATTCGTGAAGTATGAAGGCGCTTTGCAAGCGAGATATATCGTCATCAGCGATCGTTGCAACATTTTGTACTTCCGGGTCGTATACTAGTGGAGAACTGTCGGCGGGACCATCAAACTGTTGACCAATTACCACGAGCCTTTTTCGCTAGCAATGTGCCCCAGTAATTATTGACTTTATAAATATTTTGGTACAGTAACTTTTTTATTAGGAAGTTTTAGTAGATTTCCACTATGACTCTGATAGCAAAACCCGATAATACGCCGACGCTTTTGCGCATGCATCACCACATTGCTTTCTGGGGTATCGGAACAATCTATTGAAATTCCATAATATTTATTTTGCGACAGTTTTGCGACAGCCGAAAACCGCAAATCTGCACAGGCAAGCGTTTAGAGATGCAAGCGTAGGTGATATTTCGCCCCCCCCCCCCCCTCTCCCTTGAACCGTAAAGCTACCTGATCCATCATAAATCCATCGTAAACTCTACCGCAGCGAGTTAGGGGACGCCCAGATAATCATGGGATAAACAACTTACCACTTAGCAGCTACACCGAATTTTACAATTTCTTACGCCGTCCGGTATCCGCGCATTCTCCCATGTTATGCGCGTACGAAAAATCGATCCCGTAACTGATGACGCCACATCATGGCGCTGCGCTCCAAACAAACTGTTGCTAAGGCAATTGCTACGGAGAAATACATGGAGGCTCAACCGAGGGTTAGATTGTCTGATCATAAAGTTAATATTTTTTCCGAGTATTGTGTCTTCATGAAGACTTTTCTAACGTAGTGCCATACAGCGACAATAAAATCCCCCAGTAAGGTTTCACAACGGCTTTTGCTTTGCTAGCAGACGACAAGATGTCTTCGCGGGTTCAGGTCTTTCCTGACGGTGTACGCGACTCGTACAATTAAGCTGGTGTTGAGCGAAGTAGCTTCTATTCTTGTGGTTAACTTTCTGTGGGATTTTCTAAGCGAAAAGCGCCCGCGCATAGCCTTCATCAACGCTCGAGTTGCGCTAGCGCCGAATGCCTGCACGTGTAGGCTTCAAAAACATTTGAGAAGAATGAAAACACTGTAAAGCTGAATCACGGGTCACGAAGACTTAAAGTTTACAACGTCAGCATGAAGGCCAACACATGTATGTTGGTGTTCTGACGGTATGAAGAAGTTGCTTTATTGAACATTTTTAGTGATCAAACAAACTCTCTGTAAAGAATATATAACCTACACATAGTTTTTATCCAGTTCTTTCGCTATTTCAGTTTTTACTAAATATAGAAAAAACGGGCAGTATTATTTTTCAGTGTAATGTGTACAATCAGGTACAAAAAACGCACCCATAGTGCGAGCCTGAAATAATAAGCTTGGCACCTTGATCCAATATATGTAGATTCTAAATAATTGCTCCTGCGAAATGAAAGGTGTCATGCCGCTGATTTGATACCATGTACTAAACCGATGATTTTCTCGTTGTTTAAGCGTATTTCTATACGGGTGATGATTTTCGTCACACAGTATCGCGTATCGAATTCAAATACATTTTTTTTCGTAAAGTTAATGAGTTTTCTTAGACCTGCAATGTTCCCAATAAAGAAAAGGTCAGAGTCGTATCATCATCCAAACGGCCTGGACTGCTGCACACGGCGTACCTCAGCCAGTTAGTGTGCGTTTGTTGTCTACAGCACGCGAGGTGTCTCGAGGACCGGAACTTGCGTCGCAAATATTTTAGAAAGTGCGGAACCCCGGTAAATGTTTGTCGTGGCAAATGCGAGATCTATACTCTGTTTCATACTTAGCGTGCAACGCTGTCAAGGCTACTGGCGCGAGCGCGTGGCTTGATCTATGGCATTGTTTGCGCGAGAACGCGTGCAAATGATCAACGAGATCAAGCGCCACGCTCGCGCCAGTAGCTCTGACAACGTTGCACGCTAAGTATGAAACAGAGTATAGGCGTTCTATATCTATCATTTTTGGATATTTAAATTTCAAGTCCGGTTTTTGAAGGATGTTTTTTTTTTCTGAGCGAAATTCAGTCCCTTGTATTCGTTCATAGCAACGCCTCCAGCAACTGTTTGTTTTGAGCGATTACATCACACTTACGGGGCCCGTTGCGGAGGCCACGGTCGGTGCATGCAGATGAGCCGGAAGTGAAGGGTGGCGCAACGAGCGCAGGAGTCTACTTGTCTCCACCCCCCTTGCATCTAAGCTTCAGGGAGCATTCTACAAGGGGCACTGACAGTATCTTCGGAGCGGTGTTCACGCTCATATTGATTGTATTTGGTAAATCGGAAGTAGTAATTGCAAATGAAAACGGCTGTCTGTTAGGACAATACAGCGACGCGGTATCCTCTAGACAATACCGCTCTTCTCGAGAAGCAGCGATGCGAGCCTTCGAAAATGAGATAGATTCAGTGCAAGCGGAGTCAGGTCACGCTTTCAACATACATAAAATTGATCTGCGCTTCACAACATTCGAACAATTACAGCTCCTGGACTCGATAAAGTAAGCCATAATGCGCTAGCAAATAACGGCGTAGGTACAACCACCGGTCTTCTTGTAGTATACAATGAAATCTGAAAAACAAGAAAATACCCAAGGAATGAATGTTAGGTAAAATCTTTTCACTTTTAAACTGGGAAAATCGCCATGGAGCTTAGATTCATTTTGACCCGTAAGCCTAATGAGTTGCTGAGAAAATGTTTTTTTTTTAAAGATAATATACCTCCGTTTACAGTGGTGGATGAAATATTACATCATTCCCTAAAGAGATACCAAGCATTCCATACACGCAGGTGCACGAAGAATGAAATTTTGACCTATCGGTCTGGAATATGAGCGCAGCAAGGGTAACATTGCAGCTGCAATATTTCTGAACAAATGTGGAGACTTCAACACCGAAAGAAATGCTCACGTTCTTGGAAAACTTGGTGCGCACAGACGGATGATTCGCTGGTTAAAAGAGTTCCTTTGATGCAGAGGAATGGTAGTGAACACAGGATGTGGATACAGTATGAAACGTGAACTTTAGCATTGAGTACTTCAAGGCAGTCTGTAGAGCCTCACTATTCAATATTGTAATGGCGCAGTTACCACAGAAACATCAAGCACCACTAAGGATATCTATTTATGCCGAAGATATTTCGTATCTAGATTTCTCCTCGTCTCACGATATTTGTGTGTCCTTAACAGAAAGTGGAAGGGAAGTATCTTCCCCTAAATCACCATTTATGTGATTCACAAGAAGGAAGCTTCCTTATTGTGAATATATAGATGCTTAAAGATAGATGACCTCGTCGGTCTTCCATCTCTAAACATAAATAAACCAGCGCCAACATGACCTGCCTTAATTAATTATTTCTGCATCGTTTAGAAAATTGAAATTCAAAGATGCCAGCTGCTAACCCTACCACCAGGCAGTGAAGCCTAACTTTGGCATTTGCTGGTAGGCTTAGGCCCAGATGACAGCTGAAATTTCGGGAAATGAATCCTAACTTCGGCACTTGCTTGGTGATTTAGACCCAAAGGTGCCAGATGGAAGCCTAACTCTCAGGCAGTAAGCCTAACTCTGGCACTTGTTTGGATACTTTGGTCCATGGCTAAGAGATGACAGCCGTACTACCTGGAAGTGAAGCCTAACTTCGACACTTGTTTGGCGATTTGGGCCAAAATATGCCAGATGACAGCCAAACTACCAGGCAGTAAGCCCGACTTTGGCACTGGTTTGGCGACTTTGGCACACAAAAACCAGATGACAGCCGAACTATCAGAAAGTGAAGCATACCTCTTGCACTTCTTTGGCGAATAAGAGCGAAAATACCCAGAATCTTGCCAATGGAGGTCAGATTTGGCTCGACTTTGTCTTATTCGTGCTTCTCAAGGCACAAAAATGCCAGACATTTGCCGAATTTTGTCCCGGAGCTTTTTGCTAGCCGGGTATTGCACTCTTTACCTTTCATCGACTATATCGCTAAGGTAGGTTGATATTATGCTATATATAATATACTTTATTTCGGATTGCATTTCCGATGAACCTTGCCTTAAACGGCATTCAAGTGTGTTTTTTTTTGTAGAAACTTGTTTTTGATTACATATTGATCGTCGCGCTTTAACAAATACAAATGACCACTTCTAGGTGGGAAGACGACCTCGTAAACCCACAGCAATAGAAATACACGAACCCTCGTTCCTTCTTTATGTAGTTTTTTTTTGTTTCTTTTTTTTTTGGTTAGGGGGGGGGGCATTTTTGCGTCTACATTGCCTTCATACAATTGACCAAACAAAAACTAGTTAATTGCGTTTGGATTCTGAACGTTACTGCTATTGTTGTTTCTAAGCACGAAGAGCAGTACATTTTGACAGGAGCATCAAATTGGTGGGTATTGGAGACGTAACAAAGCAATTATTGTTTGAAATCGCCATCTGAAGGCGCTCCCTGGTATCTGCTCTAAGACGCAGAAACCAGAGGCGTTTCAGAATTTTTTATTCATTTTAGAGCGCAGCTCTTAGGGGCCCGTTCCCGGCTTGAGCGGCGTCGGCGTCACCGTCGGCGTCGCCGTTGCCGTCGGCGTCGCCGTCGGCGTAACCAAGGTCATCCCAAGGTCACGTAACCCCTCCCAAGGTCATCTCAAGGTCACGTGACCCCACGTGACCCCCCGAAGGTCACGTGACCCCTCCCAAGGTCATCTCAAGGTCACGTGACCCTTTGAAGGTCACGTGACCCCCAAGTCACGTGACCCCTCTGAGGTCACGTGACCCCTCTGAGGTCACGTGACCCCTCTGAGGTCACGTGACACCTCTGAGGTCACGTGGTCTCCTCCCCAAGGTCACGTGACCCCCAAGGTCATCTCAAGGTCACTTGACCCCAAGGTGACCCCCACGTGACCCCCAGGTCACGTGACCCCTCAAGGTCACGTGACCCCTGAGGTCACGTGGGGGTCACGTGACCTTGAGGTGACCCCCATGTGACACCCAAGGTCACGTGACCCCCAGGTCACGCCTCCCCGAGGTCACGTGACCCCCCCCGAAGTCACGTGACACCCCCCCCAGGTCACGTGACCCCCCCCGGAGCATATTAAAGAATGAGGGGAGGAGGAGGAGGAGGATGGGTCTACCCTGTCCTCAGTACCCTTCACTCCTCCTCCTCAAGAGCTGCGCTCCAATTCGGCGTTACAGGGATTTGTAAACGGCTTTCACTTTTAGAGCGCAGCTCTTAGGGGCCCGTTCCCGGCATGAGCGGCGTCGGCGTCGCCGTCGGCGTCGCCGTCGCCGTCGGCGTAACCAAGGTCATCCCAAGGTCACGTGACCCCCAAGGTCACGTGACCCCTCACAAGGTCATCTCAAGGTCACGTGACCCCTAAGGTAACGTGACCTTGGGGGTCACGTGGGGTCATCTTGGGATCACGTGACCCCCAACGTCACGTGACCTCTCGAGGTCACGTGACCCCTTCCAAGGTCATCTCAAGGTCACGTGACCCCAAGATGACCCCACGTGACCCTTTGAAGGTCACGTGACTGACCCCCGAGGTCACGTGGTCTCCTCCCCAAGGTCACGTGACCCCCGAGGTCACGTGACCCCCAAGGTCACGTGACCCCTTCCAATGTCATCTCAAGGTCACGTGACCCCAAGGTGACCCCCCAGGTCACGTGACCCCTCTGAGGTCACGTGACCCCTCCAGGTCACGTGACCCCCCGTGGGGGTCACCTTGGGGGTCACGTGACCTTGAGGTGACCCCCAGGTCACGCCTCCCCGAGGTCACGTGACCCCCTCCCCCAAGTCACGTGACCCCATCCCCCGAGGTCACGTGACCCCCCCCCCCGGAGCATATTAAAGAATGAGGGGAGGAGGAGGAGAAGGGGGAGGGGTCTACCCTCCCCTCAGTACCCTTCACTCCTCCTCCTCAAGAGCTGCGCTCCAATTCGGCGTTACAGGGATTTGTAAACGGCTTTCACTTTTTTAATAGGGAAATTGGCCGCCCACGAGTGTAATTTCGGGTTATTCTAGGATTCTTAGAGCCCGTATATTAAGTTTTCGGCATAAATCAACGATCTCAGAATCAAATTTGGTGCCCCTTTATCTGCAACAATATGTATTATTGCGCTCATTTTGTGTTTTTTGCCGTTTTGGGGATCGGGCAACTGAGCGGACAAGGACAAAGTTGGATAATAACTCTGAATGACAGTTTAATCAGACTGCTCGGACGCACCTAGACCTGCGTTGGCGCGAAGCGGTGCTGAAAGCACGCGGTGAGAGACGTTCCATGCATAAACTTTGTTACAGGTCAGAAACGTCAAAATGCGTTTGCATAATATAATTAAAATTAAATCCGACCAATAGCCCCAGTCTCTTATACACATAGTTTTAATTGAATTGGAGGCTCATGTCGCTTATGGGTACTCACTAGGAACGCCCTCAAGCGGCACGCCTCTTATGTCTACGACTGACTCCTTGGCGCGGGTAAAAGACGACGACGGAGAGCAGTAAACGATGGAGTGGAATCGATGTCGGAAGCAGTTTGCATTCCGGTGTGACTCTCATAGGCTAGTGCACTCAGGTAAAACCACGATGCCCAGTTTTATACCCCGTCTGAAAAGTCCTAGCTAAAGCCCCGACAGGCAACGGCAGAGGAGGTTTGAGGCAAACATGCTCAGGAACGAACCAGCGATGTTTTCACGGCATCGGAGGGGCAGCAATGATCTTCGAAAGCAGCCTTCATCCACTGGCATACTGTTAAGCGGTGAATTGTTTATACAATATTTGCAATGAAGAATTGGTACATATCAGATACAGGCTGCGAGATCGATGATCATGTCGCCAGCACGATCAAGAACAGTGCGTGGTGCACGGCCCCAGATGAGGGCGCGCCTCTTGGTACTTACTAAATTAAGAGAATTAAGCCCCATCATGACACCTACCAAATGCGCCAGGAAAACATAGTTTCCTTATTTTAGTAATTTTAATAAAATTTTCTTTTAAAAAGGAAATCTAATTAATATGCAAACAGACGACCAATATTCCGTCAGAGAACCATGCACGACATATTATATGTAGTTTTCTAGATGAGGTACACGCCTGACCATTGGGTGTGTGGCCATGGTTGCCTTCGTACTTCTGTCAGATGGCACATAAATGATGTTATCTTCTACCCGTCATTATATTATTTTATCTAGATATTTTTTATTAAAATATAGAGCGCACAGCACCGAAAATATTTTTTGTGTTTCATGTAAATAAACTCTGTATGAGCTCAAGGCAATTGTCTTGAACCACTTGAGATTATAGACTGCTAAATAAAGGACTTAATTTTATTATTTCTCTTTATATGGGTTCTATGATATTTTAGAATATGGGCAGTATGGGTGCATACTTTTCTTTGTAAGGCTATAACTCTAACAATTTCAATTTTTATAAAAAACATGGTTTAATTGTTCTTACGTTGCATAAGGTCAGTAGCTGCGTAAAATTCCACCCTGTCTAAAACTTACTATAGGGACACTTTAATACCCAGGACGGATTCAGTAGGCTTTAAAATTAACTAAAGAATAAAAATAGTAAGCCTCGTGAGGCTTATGGCTACTTACAATATTAATAACGATCGGAGCCATTGCTTCTGCCAGCGCGCCGCTGTGTATAATCTCAGAAAAGACGGCTGCCACGCACATCAGAATGTATTGGTTTGCCTTTTTCGAGCCATGAGTCCAGAACTGAGTGCCCAGCTTGTCGAAGAATTTCTTGACTAGCTGATAGTGCTGCAATTGTTCAAGCAAAGGCAAATTGGAGCTCAGTTACAACGCTAGAATTGGCCACTTTATACCAAGATCTCATAGAGTGCCCTAGTGTTGTTGGCCGCGCCGGCTAAGCAACACAAATCTGTAAGTGCTTCTTCACTTTCACTCCACCACAAGGAGGAAGCGTTCCTCGGGGAGCCGCGAAGTCCGTGCAAGGATAAAATAATAAAAAAAAAGAAGAATGCGCAACCGCCTCATCCCGAAAGGGAGAAATTGAAAAGCGGCTAAATAAAATATTAAAATGTGATTTGAAATGATAGAAAAGGGAAAGACACTATTAATTACTCAAAAAGGAATAGAACGAAAGAGGAGCATTAAACAGTTGCAAGTCGAGCAGTGTAAATGGTGTTTTTCTGTGTGTGGTGTAATGTTTTTTCAACTGGCCCATCGTAAGCAATGAACCAACTAGCTCAGCTTAATCCCATGACAAGGTGAATAATCCTGACATCTTAAGAAACACAGTGCGAGGAAAGTCCCAAGCGTTTATTACCCAGTAACCATTAAGATTGCAACATTAGCCAATAGGCATGCCGAAGAACGAATCACAAAACAAGGTGCCAGAACGGAATAAGTCATGCCTTGCGCTTAATAAATGTAGATGCAATGCCGTTGAACTGTTGGTCTCACCGAGCAGGAAACTGTCGATGCATTTGCTTACGGTGTCAAACGATTCTCACCGAGACAGAGAATGGTTTGACACCGTCAGCGAATGCGTCGCCTCTAATGGAGCCCTAGGTTTTCAGAACACCTGTGGCGTACCGGTCACGTCTTTCCTACAGCTTTTGAATTTTTACTTGTGTTCGACGTTTATCACGTTTTCAGGAGAAACTTACATACAGAAAAAAGCACTCTGCATTGGATCATGCGTAGCTCCCATTTTGTGGCATTTTTCTTTCAAAGTTAAACAGGGGCATATTCCAGGGTTTAACCTCCTATCCAGTCGCACGCATATTCATATACGTTGACGGCTATGTTGTGCTTATGACAAAATACCTGACGCAAACGACATCAACACCATCAAAAACATATTTCTACTAACAACAACCTCCAATTTCTCGATACGCGACTCACCTTTCAAGAGGATCACGTATGTTGAATGTATTCCTTTAGATCTAAGAAACGAATACTACAATATGAATCTGCACACTCAAAACTTGTCAAACGAGTCATTGTGTCTAGTTGTTTGAGCGGTGTCCTGAAAAAAGTCTTGCATTCATTCAGCAAGGAAGAGCTTTGACGCGCAAGTATCAAGACTCAAGGCGTCAGGCTACACCACCTCCATCCTGTCTGATGTTCTTGAATGTATGATCAAACCAAACAGAACAAACAAGAGAAGTAGAAAAAAAAAGAAGTCGATCGGCGGTCGTCCCATATAGACATCGCATCTCTCATAACTTCAAGAGAATTGCCTCCAAATACGATGGGCCGGTTGTGTTTTCAGCCACCGAAAAGCTAAAAGAGTTCTGCCCCAAATTCGACACCCCACGCACAAAGCCTGACAAATGCGGCGTTAGACACTGCAACATATACGTCAACTGCTGGAGCGGAGTAGTGTATTTGATCCCGTTCACCTGTGCGAAGGTTTATGTGGGAGAATCGGTAAGATGCATCAACGTAAGGCTCAGAAAACATGCGCTATCCTTAAAATCCTCTCAGTCGGGGCATCTCGCTCTACATGTGAGAGACTGTGGATTCGCGCCGCTACTGTCCAGCACAAGGATTCTTAGGAATTGTCCTGATAAGCGAATTCGCGAGATTTTTAAGGCTAAAGTCATTGCGACCAAAGGAGACGCCTGCATCAGTGCCCCATCGGTGACTTCGTCATCAAAATAATTAGAGTACATAACATATTTTCCTTAAATTTTAATAAATGTGCTTTACCTTCCTCTTCATATTTCTTTTTAATTTTTTTCACTGTTACTTGTCCACTGTTACTTTAACCATTTATTTTTGTTCTTACTAATTTACGTTTTATCTTTTATAATTTTTAGTTTTTTTTAGATCCTTTCACTTCTTTCTGGTAAATATTTGTAACTTTTAACGTTAGGGTCTTTAGTGTCCTCCTCATGCTGATCTTCGAATTAAAACGTCAGCTGCGAGTAAGCGCTCGTCCTGTGTAGTGTTTCTCTTGTCCTTGTCTTTCGCGCTTTTTATTTTCGTAAAGCAATGCCGTCTATCCCGCACTTGTTTCTTTCTCGAACATCCTACGTGTCGAAATAGCCCGTCGTAATAAGATGATGTGCTCTATGGCACATTTAGTAGTTTGTAATTGTATGTTTTAGGGACATTCATTCGCACGCAGTATGGTTGTTCTCACCGTCGCCAGCTTGGTGAACGAGCCCACTGCACCGAACATCAGGATGACATTCCAAGGCATTCTTGTCTTGATTGAGTACCATGAGAGCATTGTTTTGGAACAGCAATCCCGCCATGCTGATTTCGGCATCATGCTCATGATGACGATGGACATGCTGAAGAAGGAAGCTTCCAGGTTTCTGAAATCGGACGCCGAAAATATGTGTTCTATGAATGAATAAAAGTAGCATACGAGTACTGCGGTTCGAAATGTCTAAATTTTTTATGTGTATGTCATGAATTATTTTTTAATTCCACTTGGAAGACGCAACTGAAAAAAAGGAATAAGAGTCGTACGGTGTTATCTATACTTTAAAATGAATTCACAGTTTGTAAATTTCAATATGAATGAACGTTTAAGAGTTGCGGATGACACGCTCGAGGGAACTTCGCATTGTCAAAAGCAACCGAAACTCGCCAATACACGTATGGCATCATTGGCGCTATACGCAGTGCATATTTGTTTGAATATACAAGCAGGAGTTTGCATGCTTTAGTATTCTTTTGGACCGATGTATATGTGTATTCACAGTAGAGCTCAACGACTTTAAACACAAACATACTTCAGTAAACGAAAGTGTTCTGAGTTTTTTTTATTGTGCTTATATTTTTGTATCAAAGTTCCGAATATGAACTTAGTAAACCTAAAACTCAGCATTGTGTTGTGGTTGCTGTAAATGTATTAAGAGAAATATTGTTAACGTAAGGGCTTAGAGAAAAAAGACTTGTCCGTGGTCTGCTCTCAACACTTTTTATATAGCATATTTATCGTACGAATTTAGTTTGGTTGTCTTGCAAAGCACGCTCGGAAGCCACTAATACGAAGAAATACAGCGACGAAAGGCCCAGGTACGTTTAGAGCCAATACCGAGCAAGCTAATGTAATGTATGTTTTGAATGAGTGACGATGAAAAAAAAAAGGTACCGCTACTGGCGGTCCCTATTGTTTACTTTCTGGCCTGGGCATGTGTTCCGAGTCCTCGGGATGGCAAGCGGTCGACTAAAATACACGCTGAACATTTCAGCGCTCCCTTGTGACCAAAGAGAGCAATAATATGCGGTGGCCGTTGTAGCAGTGCCACTGCAGCAGCGCTCAGTCCAGTGTGCTGGGAAATTCGTACCCCGATTTTTGATCGAGAATGACCTTAGGATAGATGGCTCTTTTGTTGGAAGTTCAAAATTGAAATATACATAACAAGAAACTAGCTTTTTTATTAGAAAGACAGTGGCGTTACGTTGCTGAGTGACGATTGGAATACAATGTGAGCACACACAAAGCAACATTTCTCGGTGCTTAGACTCCTCCTCCCATTAGAGCGATCAAGTAGGTCTTCGTATGTAGTGGGTGTAGACGCAGGTCGCCGAGCTCCGGCGTCGTCTGCCAGTGGTGGCGATGGGTGCCTCGCGTCTTTTCAAGATTTCCGAAAATCGGGGGCCTTCGCGAAAGCAGGCTCAGCCTTCAAAAAAGGGAACTATAATAGCTCGAACGGTACATTGTATTTGTCGACAATAACGACTACACGACGCGCCATCGTGAACGAAATACTCTCGGAAAAGAAGTTATCTGCTACCCACATAAGGAGAACACCCTCTGCTGGGGCGGGGTTATGTTATCACTCCATCCAAATACTCTACTAAGAAACGAATCTTTCTCCGCGAAATTACAATGGCCTGGGCCCTACAGCTTTTGCGCAGTTAGAATGGTTGGACTCGTGCAGCCTCGGAGTTTTACCCTTTGAATCGGAAAAGGTGCCCTTAGCGAAAACTAATACGTTTGAAATATACCACATTCTAGTTTGAGTGTATTTGAAATACAGCTCATAATTGTAAGTACACGAAAAATAGACCGAAAATATAAACTTCTTTTTTTTTTACTTAGTACTAAAATATATTGTAAAAATCATTTTAAAATACCTTTACTTAAACTACATTTGAAGTTGCCTTCATGCGTTTTGAAATATGTAAATACTAAATTAATAGAAACAAAATACCTTTCACATATATTTCTTGAAATATTTATTTAATTCATGCAAAATATACTCCAACCCTAAAAAAAATGGAGCAATCAAAAATACGTGCAGAATACTCTTAAAATACCTGAAAATCGTAAATACTGTTGTGTTATAGTCTAAGTACCTTTTGACTGCAATACATTGGTAATTTGACTTAAACTAGCAAAATATTGAAAAGCTCCTCTTCTAGAAGTTCACTTCAAGCAGATATGGAGTATACTGAAGCGCCTAAATACAACATTTGATTAGTTTGTAAACTGCATTGCGCAGCATCGCACTGATAAATCAGTCCAGTTTATGTTATTGTTTCCTTTTTTCTATCAAGAACACACCTGATCAGTTCCTTGCACACCAATCACAAACGGGGTTCGGGAACTACAACTACAACATTTGCTGACGCTGGAAAGCTTCAGCAGGTGCTGTGAACAGGTACGTTTGGCGTGGTTTTGTTAGCACAATGTTAGTTCCCTGAACGTGTATACTCACCATTGTACGTGATGTGAATAGTGACTTTAATATAGTGACATTAACTACCATATTAAATAGTCAAATAGAAAAAGGAAAGCAAAATAACTACTGTAAAATACTTATTTTTCGCGGGCTCAATATTTCGCGATTTAGGTCAAAGTTGGAGTTTTGGAATAATTCGCACATTCTAATTTTCGAGACGCGATGGGATCGCAATATAGATTTTAATGTTTTTACATTTTGCCGGAATTGTTCACGGGACCTATTTTTCGGAATTGTAGGCGATTCGCGAACCTTGCGAGAATTAGGTCGATCCTCACGAAAATAAAGTCGTTTACGGTATTTTAAAGTGAAGAAACTGCCTTGATTCCCATCGTTCTGAGTGGTGCTACGCAGAGAAGCAATAACATGTATTTTATGAGCCGTTTGTGTGGATATTGTTTTAGGGACTGCGCCGAATTGTTATTAGTTGTACCAATGCTTTTTAGTAAGAGATATCGTCCACGAACTTCAAAACACTGTTTCCCCTTTGACAGACTCCCGAGGAGAAGATCGAATTCTTGGAAGCTTAATAAGCGCAGAGGTGGTCACCGAAAAAATGATTACCTTCAATACGCAGGCTATATAAGGCTCTAGAGCAGTCAACGGGCTTGTGAATGAGCTGTTCAGTGCGTCATGGTGTTTGTGTTTGTGTTCGTTGCTAATGTAGCTTTGTGAGATGTATTTAGAAGTGCCTTCAAATACCACAAGGACACCATTTGCTGACAAAATCGAAAAAAAAAATTGTG
The DNA here is from genome assembly GCF_016920785.2 of Ixodes scapularis. Lineage (NCBI taxonomy): Eukaryota > Metazoa > Arthropoda > Arachnida > Ixodida > Ixodidae > Ixodes > Ixodes scapularis. The sequence continues at coordinate 154,344,032 of NW_024609846.1, forward strand.
TAACCGATTTTTAATGCACAAATGGCATCTTGAGTGTGAAGGGATAATATTTTTGGTATATCTAAAATATTTTTTAATTCATATTTATAGTGTATTTTGAATACCTTACGCGCATATTTCGAGTGCGGCCAAAATAATACAGAATAAATACAAAATGAATATTCGTATTCAATATATTTCAACTTCGTTTGAAGTACGGTCTCTTTTTGCTAAGGGTGCCTACCACAATCTACCGTCATGAACAGCCTTCGAGACAGGGGAGACAACCCTTTCTACTGTCTTGGCGAATCCGGTATCTCGGTGTGTCTGCGGCAACCGTCTCCTTCGCCACAGCATGAAAGAACAACAGCGGAAACAGTGATTCGCATGCGTCTCTCAGATATGATCTGTTCATGCCATAAAAGAGGGATGGTGCCGTATCAGCTCGCAGTGTAATGCAAATGAGCGGCGTAGAGTGCAGTCTCCAAGTGAAGTATTTTCTCCATCTCTCCTTTTGCTCCTTGTCTCAAGCACCCAGACTTTTCGCGTTTGTTTTACATCCCCTTTTTTATACGAAAAGTAGCGCACAACCCCTGCTGTGCCGTCATCGCGCGACGCAGCAGAGGCTGTTTGCACCATCTCTCCACGGGGCGCGGTGCCAGCGGGGCCAAGATGCGCTCCGATAGCGAACCGAAACTTAAAAACCCATCAACTTGTACGGTTTTTCAGAATGCCGTAAAATGATTCGCGTGCCTTCTATCGTTCTGCAATTTGTTGATTTAGTAATTTTTGATGATGCTGAGCAATTTTCTAATTGGAATTATGCCCTTAAACACAATATTAAAAAAGTTAATTACGCCAAATGATTAACAACTGAATTATCCCGGACTTTAATAATTTTCATATATAGGCCCCTGGCCCAAGACCAAAACGACACAAGCCTTTTTTGTTGCGAAACATAGTTTACGCCATACCAAATTTGTCCACCTTTGGTGAAACACACTGTATATGGCCATATACGATAACATAAGGAGTCAAATATGGTTATATACCGCCATATATGGGACCAAATACGGCCAGATATTTCCATATAAGTTGGAAAATACTGCCGGCCATATAAGTGCGTAAATACGGCCATGCAGTGCCATATACGCGTGGAAATACGGCCATACATCGCTGTATAAAAGTTCAAGTACTGCCACACATAGCCCGTTCAGGACATATATGGGTAAAAATACATCCCCTGATAATCATATATGGACCGTTTCGGTCGTGCAAGCAAAAAGTCATATGTGCTCGCGAAGACACTAGTTGATTTATCTATATTGCACGAGTTTCATGTAATTGGTTAACTATTGTTAACATCCTTGAAGTGAAGTTATTCCAGATATTTGGACCAATTAATCAATGGCACATTTCGAAGATTGAAAGACAAATTAAATTTGGTTGTATGTTTGACGTGGGACAATATGACGAAGTGCATAAGATCGAAACGCGAGTTAATCAAATAATGGTTTTCAGATCGCAGCTCTTAGTCGCCCGTTTCCGCGTTAAGCCGTGTCGGCGTCGCCGTTGGCATCGGGCTAACCGCCCCGCTAAATTTGGCGGGAAATTATATTGGTGTTTATGTCAGGTGCCGCCAAGTTTCCCGCTAAATCTAGGATTGAAACTAATTTTGTTCATGTTTTGCCGCTAAAGTTAGCGGGGAAACATGAACCGTTAGCTTACTGATAATGCAAGACGTTACTTCGCCATGCGAATCCTATTCAGTTCGAACGGCTGTGAAGCCGTTGCGCCCGGAGTACCCTACGCTGCGTAGGGTACTCCAGGCGCAACGGCTTCTTTCTAAAACCGTTCGCGCAGCATCGCAACATTCTGTTTGCGAGCGTCGGCGATTCATCCTGTGTTGAAAGTCGGAAGATGTGCTGTCCGTGCTGTCGTTTATCTGTAACTCTTTCGTACAAATATTTTGAATATTAAAAATCGCAAACCTAGCAGTGTACACATAGTTTTAAAATGATTGGTAAGTCTATAATATATATATATATATAAATATATATATATATATATATATATATATATATATATATATATATATATATATATGTATCTATCATGCACAAAAAAAGTCGCGCTTAGTTTTTCATTTAAAAGTATAATTTGGGTTATCCGGCATAAAACAAAATATCTTCAAAGTTGCATCGTGTTCTGTCACTTTTGGGCTGGACAGCTTCTTTTGAAGTCAAAAGCTGGACTTCATAGATCTGTCCTGTTCACTCGGTATTGAGAGCAGGGTAGACACTATGCGTGTCTTAGGCCAATCGTGTCTTAGATTAGGGTCACGTGACTACAATCTAGAAGCTGGTGATAAGGCAGAAAACGGCACCTGCCTCAAGCCCAAGGTCACACAAACCTTGGGTACAAGTGACAATTCCTCTCCTTTTAATCATTGTTGGAATGCCCCAGAAGATAAGCCTTCTGTGTGTACACTCCCGTTTTAGACTTTCATTTTCTCTCTCTCCCTAAGCTGAAAGCGTGGTACAAGGTGCGTCAGCCGGAGACCTTTTGTCGATTGATTCCGCTCTCTGTGCGCGGGAAATGGCAGAAGCGTGGTCGCGTGGTGTGGCGGATGACGCATTAGCCATTGGCAATCTCGGAATGCCTGCTTGCGGACCTAGTTTGACATGTGGTGCGTCCTGCGTGGCTGCTGCGGATTCTGATTCTGTAGAAAATGCTATCTCGTTCGACAAGTCCTACCCGCATATCGGCAACAAGCGGTTTCTGCAATGAAGTTCAAGACTTCTTTGTGGTGCATTTAGTGTTTGGTTGCACAAATGACAGCTTGTGCTACGTCGTGTTGAATCTTCACGGACACCTCGTTTTTGGTTTTTTTTTTTTGTTTGAGTGGTTGTTCTGACGTGCCCGTGTCGACATATATCTCGGTTACACCTTTCAAGTCCGGTACCGTCAACGTAAGTGCGCTGCAACCTACATCGCGACAATTGATCGTTTGCCTACAGGTACTCTTCCAGATTACCTCTAAAATTAGGCCATGTCTATGTCCTGGAAGCCAGTAGAATATTTTTCCCGAAATTATACCAGCAGTCACCTGCCATTGGCCGTCTGAAATCATGTCACAACTGCAGGTAGAATAGTGAAATTTTTATTCTCCCTGCGTTTCGTGATAATACGTTCCTCGGCCCACCTTTTCGTGGATACACGTTTCATGGACACATGTTTCGTCGACATTAACGTTTCATCGACATTCGTTACGCGAATGTCGATAATCCTGCCTTTCCTGGGAACTATGTTGAGCAAAATCAGGAGTGGTGCAAAGCGCAGCTCATGTAAAAAATTAATAAATGTCGCTACATGCTCAATATCCAATTGGTATTTTTCTTATTCAGATAAAAAGTCACTTTTGACAGATATTGGCAGAAAACAACAATATATGTAAAGGTTGCCTAATTTGATTCGGACATATCTGGCCCTATATGGGAGGCAGATATACCCCTATTTGGCGGACCCAGATATGGATATAGAAAAAAGAGGGCATATCTCGCCAGATATGCCTTATATAAGCTGATATGCTTTACATGGCCAGATGTGCCCACTTTTTTCAGATAACATATCTGTTTTTTATGTCCAGATATGCCAATTTTGTAAGGGATCTCTGAAAAAGCCCCCGCCCCAAGACCTGACCCGTAAATTTTCTTGATTCATGCGGGGCTATATTTATTTCGTTTTGTTCCTAAATACCTTATGGTGTGAACCTATGCTCGGCGTATACTCTTATATGCTACATGGTCAAGGCTACCATAGCTTCCTCAGTTCCCCAACACGTCACCTTTGCACGAGAGCCAGTAAGAATGAGATGCCAAACGGAGCCACGTGAATATAAGATGGTGTAATTGGTTAGACATCTCAAGAACAGTTAGCGTGAAAGACAAAGGCCAAGTAGAAGAATGTACAGGACAAGCACTTGTCGTATGCAGACTTCTAAGTGTCCTTTGTCTTTCATGCCAACAGCACTTGCGAACCTACCTGCTTTAGCAGAAGTGCGGAGATGCAGCAACGTGGAAGCTGCGCCCTTGACAACGTTACGCAAAATTGTTAATGCTAAGAATATTTTGATCTGTTTTTTTTTTTACAATAATCGCAGGTGTATTTTCATTTCCTTTTTTGTTTTTAAACAAATAGCTGAGGTTTAGAGACTCGACCACTGGGAGGATAAGTTACACTCAAATAATTCGATCAGATAGGTCACGATATTTCTGCCAATCCTGGACGGTCAATTGCGGCATCCAAAGCATACGCTGTGGCATCCCGTCGTTTACATTATACTTTCTTCGGTAATTTTTATGTTTATTATCGTGCAGTCCAGCGTGGGACGTGTGCGTGATGTCGAGAAATTTTACAAGCTAGCATGCATTAAACACACTAATGTCGTGATGCTGATCAGAATAAACCTACCTTTCTGCCAAGCTCGGCACAAGCAAGGCCGCATAAGCGAAAGGCAGCCCAACGAGCCAGGAGGCGATGCATGATTCCTCCAGCCTGTTGGTATAAAGCAACAACATTTCACTTCAAGAATTGTAAGACAAATTAACGTTACAATAAAAACTATCCTCACTCAGCTCCTTTTGACAGCATTTATGTGCATCGCTGTAAACGTATAAAACCTGGTCTAGCTTATTAAAAAAAAGTATCAAAACAATTAGAGACATTTAATATTCCATGTAACGCTGAATTAGAGTGCAGCTCTCGAGGAGGAAAAGGAGAGAAGGGTACTAAAGGGAGGGTATACCCCTCCTCCTCACCTCATCCTCCCTGCTAGTCCTCCTCCCCTCCTCCCTCCTCTACCTGCTACTCGTCCTCCTCCTCCTCCTTCACCTCCTCCTGCCGTCATCCTTCGAGCTCCTCCCCTCCTCTCCTCCTTCCCGTCCCCCTCATCCCTCCTCCTCCCCTTTTTCCCCTCCCCCCTCTCCTCCTCCCCTCCCCTCCCGCCTCAAATCCCTCCTCCTCCTTCCCTTTCCCCGTCCTCCTCCCCCTCCTTCTGCCCCCTCCCTCGTCCTCCTCCCTCCACCTCCCCGCGCGTTGCATCATGGGAAATGTCCCATAATGCACCGCGCGGTTACGAAGACAGTGACGCAGACGCCGACGGCGTCGCCGTCGTAATTGTTATTTAGCCGGAAATGGGCGCCTAAGAGCTGCGCTCAAAAATTGTTTTCTAGAAGGTGCATTGTACCAAAAATTGGCGGATAGATGATTTATAACTACTGTTTTAAATATCCGAAGAAAAAAAAATCTCGCAGAAGTAAGAGGGTGTACAGAAAAAAAAAGAACAAATTTTTATGAATTTATTATGTATAAACTTTTATTCCAAGAATAAAATGCCGCGAGGAGGCCCTAGAGGGACTGATATAACGGAAGCAGAAAGAGGAAGAAAACGAAGGATTTATGATCTGGCAATCGCTTCCTTTATGCGCTAGTAAATAAGCCTTTACGTTTATGCGATTTTACTTTAAGGGTAATTTTTTTTATCTTAGCATGAATCAAATGCAGCATGGAGCAGTACGTGGTTGTTAAACTAGGACCAAGCTTTTATATTGGCTTTTCATACAGTTTAATTGGTTTCAGCGCAATCACTCCATGCGGTTTATTTTTATTTTGCGATTAGTGGTTTCAGAGGAAACAAACATTTGCAGGAAAAACTGTCACAAAGGTTTTCAACAAGATTGCACCATGCGTCAACTCTGCTCTCACCTCGTACAGCTTACTGGATGCGATACTTGTTCATCAATCTGCTATTTCTAAGAGCGCATAAAAGAAACATGAAATATTAACGCATCGAAATTCGGTCATTCTTAGCTGAGCTCAGATGGAGTGATATATTTCAGGTGGCCTGGCGCGTTCACCGCTCGGAAATGAGGTATATAATTTGTACGGATAAAATCGAGGTTCACAACCACTTCCATTAATAGTAAATATATATATATATATATATATATATATATATATATATACCGGGTGTTTCTGCGAAGACTTTCAAAAATCCTGAAAATTAGGGCGTTGGAAAAAAGAAGAAACTGTCTTCGGGAACAAACTACCAGCCACGGCGGACGTCAGGGATGGCCAAAAACATACTAATTAGCCAGCTAATTAGTTAAATTTTGTTAATTAACTTTTTAATTAGGGGAAATAGACATATGGTTCCAATTAGAAAGTTGCTGAGCGTTATTGAAAACCACTAAATCAGTCGTTTTCAGAAAGACTTTGAGCGCGTGAGAAGCGTAGTAGTGCACTAAAGTTACCGCTCTTTGAGCAGGTACAAAGCTAGCGGTTGCGATAAGGCGCCCGCGCGATTTTTCCGTCTCTTATCTAGCCCCAGCCTTGCACCTGCTCCACGAGTGGTAACTTTAGTACAATACTACGCTTCTCAGGCGCCGAAAGCCTTTTTGAAAATGACTAATTTAGTGGTTTTCGATAACGCTCAGCAACTTTCTAATTAGAACCATATGTCTATTTCCACTAATTAAAAAGTTAATTAACAAATTTTAATTAATTAGTTGGCTAATTACTACGTTTTTGGCAATTCCTCACGTCCGCCGTGGCTGGTAGTTTGTTCCCGAAGAAAGTTTTGTTTTTTTGACGCTTTAATTTTTAGGATTTTTGAAAGCCTTCGCAGAAACACCCGGTATATATATATATATATATATATATATATATATATATATATATATATATATATATATATATATATATATATATATATATATATACATACATGAGTAATTGCAAAGCATACCGATATCGTGCCCTCGATCATGCAAAAAAAATAATGTTTAAATATTTTTTTTTCTATACTGCAGCATGGTTTTGATAACTGATGGATACATTCTTACACTTATAGTTTACTTCATGTTTTAACAGTGCGCTTCGCGCGTCAAAAAGTTCAAACAGTAGATATGTAAAACGTAAAGTACGTATTTAATATACTCTTTGTAAACTGTTTTGTGTGTACTTTTTAGTATTTCTAAAGGCTGTTAAACATTTTACATTTTTTTTTAGTAATTTAGAAAATAAACACATTGAAGTTGACATAGGTTATATAAATACAATACAATTGTTTTATTTAAGGTACAATCAAAAGGTGCCGAGACCAGTTTTGTAGCCTAAAAGGAAAGAGAAAAGCACGGTGAAGCGCTCACAGCTGTTAAAGAGTTAGTGAACCGAAATTCCGAGTTCACAAAACAAGGCTCGACTGATAGGCGGTACGCTGCAAAACACAAAAATGTCACGCATACGGCGATATCTCTAACAGATCGTGCTTATTTTTGGTAAAGTGCACGATTGAACGCGGCCGACGAGGCAAACGAGACAAGACACGTTAGGATTCTCATTCCCTCTCCCCTTCGCCGCGTCCCGTCGAGCTGGCGAACCGTAGCGAGGAGGAGAGAAGCGACGCCGCTTTCCCTCAATCTCAACTGCTCCAGGAGGAGAATGACGTCATAGCCCTCACTTGATTTTGCCCTTCGTTTCCAAAAGTACGGTCATCCGTTTGAGATATCGATGTATGGCTCATGTTTTGTAGTGTCCCGTTCTACGCTTCTACGCCCTATTTTGCGAAATCGAAATTTCGGTTCAGTATCCATTTAAAGGCAGGGACCTTCATATGTCATTATGCCAAAGGGTGTTTTTTTCTAAGAACATTTGGAAGTGCGCAGCACGAGACATTGTGACCCCGTGCTCGAGCATGTTGCGAATTTCAGCATGGACTGCGATTCTTCAACTTTGGGGGCATTTTAACGGTGTATTCTTTTTTTTTTTTAATTCGTGTACTTCGGTGTCTATGTTCAGTGCAAAGCAAAAAATAGGGTTTAATCGGGGCTTTTGTCATAAAACAACTGCATTTCTATAAATTTGCTCCACTAAACAACGCCCCTTCTCCGGTGTCTTCTTTTTTTCCGGTCCATTGAACTCACACCCGTGATCCAAACGCTTGAAAACGTTCTCCCTGTACGGAGAACAAAAGTGAAGGGACGGGGCTCTCGTAAAGAAGCAAGCTCAAGGACAGTTAATGCAAATTGTGCTTAATTTCACAAAAAAAAAAAAAACAACATATAATACTTTTTTTTTTTAGACAAAGTAATTTTTCTTTGGATGGGCAGCTCCGAATGGGTGTTTTTCGGTTTTCCCCGGTTCGGAAGAAGTCACTTCGGGAGTTATTTATAAGAGTTTAAAGGAACGTACTGGAATCACGGAACCCTGTAATTATAACGACCTAAGGAGCGCGACCAAATCGCGTAGAAATAAATAAATACCTTAACATAAAAGTAAATATTGGCCACATCAAGGAGCAGCCAAAGCGTACATCTACTTTCGATATACTCAAGAATAATTCGCCTCATAGACGCCTCGAGGATAGTGAGCCCAATATCCGAAAGACTCAACTAAGATTCGTCTCGGGCAGCCACGATTTACAATGTTCTCGTTCCGTGGATGGTATGGCGCTTTTTGTTGTTCTACTTTACCCATGCAATGAGGCTTCACTTTTCGGTTATGTGAAGTGTGCGTGGAAAAATATGCGAATCCGGAAATATTTTAGTCATAGGACGGAATGTCTCCATCCTGCTAAGCAATAGAAGTCGCCATCATCAGCAAGACGTCATTATCAGGCCAGGTAGGCTGTTAAGCGGAGCAAGGTCAGTGAGTCATAAGTTCAGTTCAGAAATATAATGCTCTAGAAATTAGCTCGGTTACACTTCGATGGTGAAACACGTTTATTGTGTTTTTCTTCAAAAGTGTCTACATTGTCTACAGCAGCCGCGCGACTACGAGTCTATGGGATCGCGGCTAAATGAAATCGTTTATATTCACCGTGTACCTATTTCCGGCGAGGACTAAATACGATTAATTTCTTTTAATTTCGCAGTAAGTCTAACAACAGCTTTAGTCATTAGGACGGAGTAGAAAACGAGCGAAAGCGAAGTTATCCTGCAATGATTAATTTCAAACGCAAAACAAAAACGATAACGTTTTTTTTTTCGAATATTATTTAAAAAACAACCAAACAAGAAAATAGAAGTTTAACATTGCCGCTTACCCCTTTATTTTCACATTCCTTAGACGTGCTCGGGCACACTTCGAGAGGTCGTCTTGAGTTTGCTCTTCAAGTGCTTCTTCCCTGCGTAATTACAAAAAAAAAAAAAAAAAATATATATATATATATATATATATATATATATATATATACATTTTTTGTATTCATATAACTTCTGCACTGCATTTGTGTTTTGTGTTTTTATATAATAAAGGCAGTGGTTTAACATTCGGTGCCTTGGAGCATTAGAACTTCGGTGTTAGTATAGTGCAAATTTCTTCCTAAATCATGAAGGGATTTCTCTCCGAGTTTAGACCTGGGAAGCAGGTCACCACAATTACTTTCTCTCTTTTAAGCGTCCATGCGTTATATGAATGTGTGCGATAATTTTCTTTCGTTAATGATGGTGCTTTATAATATAAGCGTAATGAAAATAAAACTGCTCTATTGGCTTTTTAAGTGCAAAAAGAATCCCCTTGCTTCAGTCTTTCTTCCTGTGCCCGTAAACGTACGGTAAATGCAAACAAAAGTTTCCGAGTAAAATATAGCGCTAGCAGAAATGTTGCCACGTTTTCGCCGTCTAACTGTGTATTTCTATGTAAAATCAAATCTTTTTAATTTAAAATATTTCTCCCCCTTGGTTTCAAATTTGCCAAATACCCCATGCCTATACATTGCATTTTTCCTCCTGACTGCACTAAATGATGAAATAACTTAATGTTAATTGGAGGAAGGTTGCGTCGGTTCCATAAAACGGTTAATTTTAAGCTCCATAAGCGAACCGTGTTTTTTGGCGTCGTAAATAGACTGCATGCAGAAAACCCAAAGTACATTAGAATGTGACTCTAGCTGTTGGGATGGAACGCGAATGTTTACAAACATGATGTTAACTGGATGGAAATATAATTAAGAATGAACACATTTCTCACGATGAAGTTCCGTTATGAGCCGACGTCTATCTGAGCGTAATATTGTCAAAGCAAGGGCTGATTTTCGGGCACGTGCGTGGAGTTTATATTAGTAAAAAATGCTTGTCAGCAGACAAGCGACTAGTGATTCGCTGTAATAGACACAGGCGCCGACCATGTCACTTCTTGTCTTGAAGATATTAGATTTTGATGGACGTTAGCTGATAGCGAAACTTGATCTTTTTCAATTATATTTTGATCCAAGTAACGTCATATTCTCAAAATTTCGCTTTCCATCTCAACCACTAGCGTCACATCCTCACAAAGTTTGAAATTTCTGCTATACATAGCTTTCTTACGCGGGCCCTAAACACTGTTGTCCTTTTTCTAAACTCCCGGTATTTTAATTTGACACTGGTCTTTGGGGTTTCAGACAAAAAAAAATTAGTGTATAACGTGTCCCTTTCTTCATAGCAATAATCACAAAGATAGTTCTTCCTGCTATTCGTGCCGGTTTACAAATACAGCGCAGCGCTTTATTTTCACTAGAGAGAGCGCTCATGCAGCGCCGACTTGAACATGAGTTAGCTCTGGCTTAGCGTTGAATCACTGATATATAGGGTTCTTCGTTTTCGGGTAGACCCCGATATTAGCCGCTTTTGCACACCGAACAGTGTTTATCAGAATAGGGTTAATCCCGACTTCTCCCCGAATACCGGTCTTGAAACAATTGAATTTATGGAAAATTTCAGAACTGCTTCTTCCGTCACTCGTTTGATGGTAGCAAACTTCTTTGATTTCCGTTACCTCTGTATATATTTGCTTCAGAATGAGTAAGAAGGCCAAAATATACTATAAGGTCGAGCAGCATTGCTATATGATATTCTTTGTGCACTTTTTTTTGTTCGTGTTAATAACACATTTCAGGTACTTGCCCTTTATAAACAAGACACGAGCAAACCCAATTTCTGAATAGCTTAAAAAAGACCCAATTTTTCCCCGATTATCAGCCTGAAAAATAGCGCCCGATTTTTACCCCTGATTTTTGAAAAATATAAAGCCCGAAAACAAAGAACAACGAAGCCAGCGCTGCACCAGCAAGATCTGTTCTATTTCAAACGCAGAATAAAATTTGCGTAGCGCTCTGTTGTATATGTGGAAAGGCCCTTGGTGCAAATTTTTATGGACATATTCAGGTAATGTAATTATCTACTCATAATATTTAATATCCAATTTATCTTGTGATTCTATGCAATTGTAGTAAATATCATATTTTGCAGAGCAAAACATGGCAATATGACAATCACAATTGAACAAAAGTTGTAAAGAAATGTGGACTTACCGCGGTAATAGGAGAGTCAGGTAAATGTAGGTCCAGCAAATGGTACATGGCACAAGCGCGACCGGAATCGACACGGCCATCCAGCTCCACCAGTGGAGGGGGCACTTGTCCTCAAAGCTGTTCAAATAGTGCAAAGAGCTCGAGGATGCATAAGAAAAAAGGTGCATAGGAGTAATGTCTAAGACTGCATGGTCGCCGGCTCATTGCCACAAGTCATGTATTATAATAATAAAAAGCGGTGAGGAGACAACGCTAACCAAAACTATAGAGCAAAACACAATTCACTCTATCCAGATACAAGGTAAGAATGTGCCAGAAGCTAAACCTTTAGAGCGACCTTTTGCCTTTGGTAATATCACACGGAAGTGTTCCAAAATACGTATTTAGTGCATCAGAAGGCAAGGGGGAGAGAGGGAGAGGCGGACGTAGCGATAATCATGAGGGAACCTTAAGAACGTGCAGAAAAACGCAAAATTACGAGGCAGCCATGCTCCTGCCAGGGTTTGCTGATACTCGCAAAATAGCCTGGAAAATGCTACTTTTAAAAATTTTCGAAATCTATGTAAATCTCACCAATAAATACTTTCTAAAATTCAGTAAAATCTAGTGGTTTGAATATTTTATTTATTTATTTATAAAAACCTTTCGTGTTAACATTAAACTCGAAAAATTTGACAGAGTTTAGGACGTGGAAGCGTGAATAGGAACACATATGCACGTCAATGTTCGTTCAGCAACATAGATAAATAGTGAGAAACTTCAAGTGCATTATATATTTGTGTAGTTGGTGCCGATATCCGTGGTGTTTACATCACAACATTCATTTGCAATCACAGGCAAAATTTTTATCATACTCTGTCATCGCCAAGAAGAAGTCGTAAGCATATTCATCAAAGATAATGCTGCAATTCTAGTGCTGTTGAATTGGCGGTTTTCCTTCAATGAAAAACCACGTCGCTCGCAGTAGAACTTACCACTTGAGATTCTTCATGAGAGAATTTTGAGTGGGCACTGTCACAACGTGGATCAGGTTTCCGAAGATGGCCGTGAATGCAGTGCCAACAATAAAGGCTGGTCTCAGATTCAGGCAAAGCCTGCGTGAACAGAAAATACTTCTGACTCTTTTGGGTCGTTAAGGTTCAAATATATATTGCCATGACTTGAGGATTTCAACAGAGGTAAAAGAAGCAGTCAGCAATACCCCATAGCAAACTAAAAGACAAAATTGATTGCTCAATGGAAGACACTACCCCAGAGGGCGAAAATTTCAACTGTTTGTTTGAATTGCGTGAAACTTGTAGGACATATTCAACACTTTCAAAGAGATTGTCATGCCAAAGTTAAAGTTTATAACTTAACCCCTCAAAGAGTTACATAATTGCACATCAAATAAACTCTGCGTCACCCCCGAAAGCTATCGTTTTAAAAGCAATAACTGCAATAGCCGCGTTTTCTGTGGAAAATATACCATACAACACCTACGTATGTCATTCAGCTGCAGAGAAAATATAAAGAAATAGCACAATGTTGTATAAAAATAAGAATAAAACACTTTTTTTTGTTTTTTATGCATGTCGATTTGCGATACTGCACCTTTTCATAACAAAATAGCATAGGCACGCTGAAAGTAGGTTCGCCGTTGCATTCATTAGAGCATTTAACTGTAAAAATGCCATTAACTGGCTCAACACATTAATTTATTAAAAAATGAAAGTTTTCTTGAACCAAACTGAAATAAGCGTGTTTTAAAGTACAGAAAGCTGCACTTTTAAGTGGCGCCGGCATTTCGGAAATAATGTATTCGAAAACAAGTACTTTACTCCTCTCCTGGTTGCGTAGATAAACTCCTCTCCCAGTTGCGTGGAACTTTGTGCCGGCGACTCGATCCAGAGCTATTCTTTATGGGAGAGGAGAAGGTTCTCTGGCGATGGTCGTGTAGTTACGTCGGACTTGACAATGGCCGAGTCGTCTTAGCTTTTGCGCACCTCGTACAAGTATGGGTGATGTCTGCCCCCACATGCCATTCACGCCCCCTGTGCTCTCATATCGCTGTCTTTGGAATGCCCTCCTTTTGTTTTTTTTTTATTTTTTTTGTAAGCTAAGGGCTAAATGACTTTAGTCTCTGCAGGATGGCAGATCATGCCCCTTTCAAAACTTATCATTCGTGATTGTTTCCGTTTAATGGGAAGTGCAACGTTTCATCAGAGTGACCAAGTCCATCACTGCCCTTTGCACCAAGTTTAATAAAATTTTCCATTTAGCAATGTTTTTGTCCAATCGTGTTTTCTTATTTATCTTGAAGTGCGTGCAACAAGGGTTGATTCAGCTCGAGCTCCTAGCCTTGGCTAATACTTTGACGCCATTTATCGCACAGATATCATCCACTAAGTGTCTAGGCAGGTCACGCGCTGGCCAACTCAATGCAACAAATGATGTCTTAATCCTGACGCAGAGATACGTGTAGGCACCCTACCCCCTTCCAGGCAGGTTTGCTTCTAGAAGCAGTGTTTCACCCCGTACCAGAGCCTAAGTTCCGTGACCATAAGCGTATTGAACAACTCTGGTAAAATTAAAACTTCCTCGTACAAATCAAATGCCTCTTTCTCTAGTCGACAATAAAGAAGAAAAACTGTAAGGATTTTAATGTTTTTTGACCCTGCAAGACGCTGAAAAGTTCGATTCCATTTACGGGTTTTGTAGATCTGCATATTGGCCCCTATACAGACCTGTAGCAGTGTTCGAAGCCATGTGCAAGGAATTTATTTTCTTGCTGCTTTCTAACACGAGGGCCTCAGGCCATGTTTTAATCGGATCTTACTGCTTATGTTTTTCATGCCGGTACTTAAATCATTAGATGCCTCTACAAGTTTACTATAAAAGATAATCTGCCGAAACGCCTACCCTACGGACAAACACCCCATGCACACATATGACCCATATCCCACAAAGAAAACTACATAAAAAACAATTAAAAATGAAGTATAATTATCAGTGTACTTCACAGTCTATCCCATGTTTTACCTGTATTGTCGGGCCCGCAGCTGGCCAAGTAGGCAGCACCTCCGCTGCCTAGCGTGGTTGTCGTGCTTGCCTCCCACGCGAAAAGCCGAGGTTTAATGCCTGGCCGCGGATACACCTTTTTGTTGTTTCTGTAATTTCGCGTTCTGGTAAATTCCAGAACTCTGTTGGGCTTATTCGAGAGTAGAATGCTCTACGCGTTAAACCTACGCCGATTGTTTCATAAGCCCACAAGTCTACATATATCTCCTCGTGGCGATTGGGGTCAGTTTCGCCCCAGCGCTCGATCCTGCTGTATCACCGACATCGACGCCTGCGACGCTAAGCTCCTTCTATTTGTTTTTGGGTACAATTGTTCGCCCCATTAAACGTTCAGTTTCTTCAGTTATTCTCCGCCTCATCCTTTGTCATTCGTGACAATATTATGATACATAAAACTAACATAGCATTGTCGATGCATTGTGCCACGCCTATTTACAAAAAAAAAATTACTATTTGGTAAATCATATTGAAGACAGGCGGAAGAAATAACTCCACGGAAGGGCTATCTGGCAAATAGAGTACTGCAGTCAAACATGAGAACACATAAATTAAGAAGCCTGTTGTGTATTGAGAAAAAAATGGATATAAGATGTCATTCGGTTCTTTCCCATGGCATGACGAAGTATTGTTGTTCGAATAGGTGCATATTGATTTTTAATTCGGGTAAGCTTCAAATGGTACATTCGAACGATATATTGCAAAATATTAAATTTATTAAAAAATACTAAAAAGAAAACAAATGGAGTTGAGGGACACTTACGCTCGCACTTTTTGAGCTTCTGACAATGAGCTCTGCAGTTCATACCCGGAGTTCACTGAAAAGAAAAGAAAAAATGCAAAAATAAAAATATCACTTTTGGCACCTTACATTCGCAAGAAAAACATTTAGACGATAAGGGCATTGCGTGAGTATCTATGCCACGGTCTATGGAAGCGACACTAAAAATAAACTAAGAAACACGCAAGTGAAGGTGACGTTAATTCACAAACGCTTTAGCACCGCAAGCGCATTTTTTGTATTTGTTTCGGTTGAAAATTAGGACGATAATAACTAGCTCCTTGTAGTGAACTATGTACATTTATTTACACCTGCCCAACTCCAAGCTACAAGCCCCACTTGGGGAGACGATTCTTACTCCTCCTGAGTCTGGGCCCAAGGCCCCCAAAATCTTCCCCCGTTCCTATCTTCAAAATTCAACCTTCCTTTTTCTCCTAGACAACCCGACCAATCAGTTCAAACGTGACTTCGTCACGTGACCGGGACTGTACCATTCACGGAAAAGGCATAGATTTACTACTTAAACCGACTGAATACCCAAAAGCCCCCAACCATGTCGCACCTCTCCTCAACTTCGAAGCGACAGAGGGACAGAGGGACAGAGGGACAGGGGGAAAACAGGAAGGAAAACGTCGGGGAGCCCCTGTGCTCTCCGTGACGATAGCGTCGATTCCCGGGGCACTCCCCGCGTCGCCCCCTGCCCCCGAAGGGCATACCGCTGCCGCTGGGGCGGCTAAAAAAAAAAATAAGAGATGTGAAAAAAAAAAAAAAAAAAAAAAAACTGCGCTTCTTAACTCAGTTTCTCCTCACCAAAACTGTTGTGGTGACACCTGCTGTAAGTTCAACATAAATTCTATCCCTGAATAGCGCACTGATAAATATTCAGACCGACCGCTTGGCCCAAAGTTAACCAAAAGCAGCAGACTCAACATTATGCTCTAAGGGTTCACCAAGATCTCATCCGCAAATGTCAACAAAATCAAACTGCACCGATAAAAAAAAAGAGAAAAGGTCATTACAATTACAAACCCCGAAACACTGAAACGACGAACTAACTACTGTCACAGGCAAAATGTCCGAACACACAAAAGAATAGGCGCACCAAAGGAAAACTTGTCATGAATGCTGTAATGTTTATAGCCAAACTGCCACCAACAATCGCACACAAGCTGGGCCCACTCCTGTGCATTCCAGGGTCCGGCAAAGTCAGTGTTGAGAGCTCTCAAAACTCCATGACATAATCATAATGCCCAAGTCATGCCTATCTAGCCTCAACAAGGCTTCAGCGTATTTAATAAGCGAACGATTTTCAGATCGTAGTTTTGCAAGGCCAACGACAACGCGTCAGTCGGGCCCTTGTGGGTGTAAATGGCTTACCGACACTCTGTTTACAAACAAGCCCGCGTTTGCCCACACCAGGTGTGGGCACTGCGCGTGCGCACAAACCGAACTCGGGAGGAGTGAAGCGTCTGCGCACGCGCAGTGCCGTCGACAGCGCCACCGCAGCTGCGTGACGTCAGGGCCGCGTGTTGAAAACGCCCTAAAAAAATGGGCGTTATTCCTAGCACGCCTAAAATAGGGTGTTTTTCCCTAACACCCTTAAAGGACGGCGTTATTCCGAACACCCTTAAATTAATCTATGATTTCACTGTACACCTTTTTATTAGGGTGTTATGACTCCGCAGTACGCCCTCTAAATTGGGTGTATCACCGCCAGAAAGGGAAATAAAAAAGGCGCGATTACCAATACCCATGAATCAGGGCGTAAAAATCCAAAACAGTGCACAAAAAAATGACTGCAAATGCCTGGTTCACGTCTTATTTTTTAATCAAGGTTTTAACAGATTCTACAAAATTCTCTATAGGCTATTGCAAGCAGGTCATCTGGTCGCAGCCATGTCTCTGCTTATGCGGGCGAGTGCGTGCAATTACAAGCGTGCCAAAGGGCAAAGCTACGTTCACGTGCACGTCATCAAAATTGGCGAAGGCAAGACTGAAAGATCTAGTTCTCTTTTATCCTCGCAATTCCGCCACGACCAAGACGCTTCTAAACCAGTGGCGTTCCGTGCGTGCAAGGTCATGAATAATTCAACCGAATATTGTTTCATAACCCCTTCAAATTGTACAACCGACGGTCTATAGTTGAATCTCCAACTGTACTTATCTTGTGACGTTTATGCTTTCTTGCATTGGTGACGTGGACAAAACTGGCAGGCTTGCAAAGACGGTACGACCGGGAGTTGCTTGAGACGTAAGCGGCAGTTCATGTTTGTAAACCGTAAAATGGACTATTGAAACGGAAGCAGGGAGGCTATGTTCGACAAATGTTTCGTTACTCCTAAAAATAAACGAAAGTGACGGAAGTGACGATATCGCGTTTGATTGGTTAGAGGTTGAAATGACGAAAGTCACCTATTTTCGCCGTTTGACCTTCTAACCAGTAAAACGCGATATCGTCGCTTCCGTTTCTTTTTAGGAGAAACGAAACATTTGTCGAACATAGCCCCCTTGGACTACTATCAGAAGCATGCCTCCAGAGTACTTACAAATGAAACCGCGATCTCATGTAATCCGTGATAGATGCATAATCCGATTCGGGCAGCACAAAACTATCTACAAACACAATGTCAAGGATGAAGGCGGTCGCTCACATTCAGCGGAAGTTTCGCGGTCGCCGATGAGCACCTTTCTGTCATGATAGATGCGTAATCCGATTCAGGCAGCACAAAACAACGCAAACACAATGCCGAGGTTGAAGGCGGTCGATCACATTCAACGGAAGTCACGCGGCCGCCGATGAGCAGCTCTTTGTCGAAACACGTCCAAGAAATACAGCACAATAATTCCATGGACTCCGATGAAATAAACGACCATTTCCGAAAAGTTGGCATGGATGTATTCCGGCCGTTCACGACGAAAAATCACGGCCGCGACTGAAACGCACGAAAAACAGGAATACACTGACGGGCGCCCCCCTTTTTGTAAACCGGACCTACGTGGCCCTACAACTCACCATAACTTGGCATACGGCAGACTACGGCCCCAGTAGCTCATCAGCGCGTCAGAGCGAGTCACGTGACAAATTTTTGTCCAAGCGTCCTTGTCCTACGGAGAGCGGTCACGTGTTTCGCGCCACCCCTCTGATTTGCTAGAAGCGGCCTTCGCACTCGCTCACAGCAACACGAAGACACAAAAGGTTTGGAGGCTTATCAGAAGACGAGGTCAAAGGGGGTTGGACAAAGCGGCTAATCTCCCTCTGCTGGCTTGTATTGCCACCTTCCCTGCCCAGGGAAGGTCGCGAAATCGGACTCGTCAGGACTAGGGAGCCTAGTCAGGTCTTGCTTTGCGTAGTACAATCTTGAGCGTCTCAAACTGCCACTCATGTAGACGCGCATCCTCTGGTGCAGACCGCGAGATCACAAAATAAATACGAAAAACAATCTTGAACGCCGTGGAAGACGCGGTTTCACGTGTACCAAAGAAAAACCGAAAAAAAAACGTCGGGAAGCTAGATATTTTGGAGTCATTACGCAGAGATAAGAGTCGCGTCCCTGGGGGTGTCCTTAATCCGACACTTTCCATTGTCTTGCGACATTGTTTCTTCAGAGCTACACTCCAAAATAAAGTCTCAGTGAAGGTGCTATAAGTAGTGCGAAACCCAGTCAGGTGAGTTCGTAATATCCGAAATGAGGGCACCACAGTTTGTTCGAGTCTTCAGCTTAAAAGGTCTTGCTCAGGTTAAAAGTAAGCGGATTCTATTTCGCTTAATCTTCCTTTGTTTTGTTTTTTAACGTCGGACTTTAGCCAGTCAAGAAATAGAAATACCTCGCCGGCATTGCCGATTCACGCAGGACACTCTTGACAGTCAACCAAAAACGGCGCCACGTACGGTATGTCAGGATAGCGTCGGCGCGACCCATCCCATTTTTCACAGATATATTGATCATAGAACGTGTGCAAAAAAGATTTGTTCGAATTGTTTTTGATAGATGGATTGGACGACGCGTGTATTATGACTATAAATGCTTACTGAATAGATTTTCGCTGAAGCTTTTATTACACAGAAGAACAGTCCTTGACTTGGTATTCCTGCATAAGATCATTAATGGTGCCATTGATTCTTCATGGGTTATTAGTAAAATCCACTTCCATGTTCCTTTCCGTGCGACGAGACAGCTCACCTGTTTTGATATTTGCTCACCATGCCGTCTGTCACCTCTTTCTCGTTTACAGACATTGTATAACAGCATTGTGCCACCTCAAGTTGACATCACCACACCCCTGCCTACATTTCGCTGTCAGTTGGACGAACTTTTCGTCACTTCATAGCGCGTCAGTGTATCTGCATATCTATTTCTTTTTAATGAGTAGGATTTTTGTTTAAGAGTTTTTATTGTACGAGTGGGTGTACCTAAGAGAAGGCCGCTCGGCCGTTTTAGGGCACCCGAAAAATAAAGATTATTATTATTATTATTATTATTATTATTATTATTATTATTATTATTATTATCGTGTCTTCTGCGCCTGTGGGAGGTAAGTGCACATCGCCGGTTCATTGCCGTTCACGAAGTAGTTGAAACCGTTTAAGCACTAGTAGGCTTTTTTTTTTTTTTTTTTTTTAAGATAGATTAGGCGTTTATGTCGTGGAGATGCGCCCACAGTACCTTAGGCAAATTTGTCATTTCCTTGAGGAACAAGGGCTCTTTTTATATCAGGGATTGGGAAGCGGCATGTTGATCCCGTATAAGAGAATTTCAGGAGGTTCCGCGGTTGGTCCCCAGCGGCGAGACTTTCAAGGTACGCTCTATGCACTGCGGGTCCTTCAATACAATCAAAACCTATAGCCAGAAGTTCTCCGAGTTTGAATTTGTCTACCTCTGAACGCCCCTTTATAAAATCTTAATATCTGTAACGCTACCAGTGTGTCATTCGTTCACGACGCTCGCTATGTCGGTCGATATAACGCTCGTTAATGACGATTTTCTCATAGGAAACGCCGCATAAAGCGCATTATGTGTTCAAAAAAGCTTTGCAGTATGTTCGGGATCCAGTTCGGGGTAGATACGATGAATGCAGTTTACTCCAGAAACGAAGGTAAATTTTACGTGAAAGAATAACTTACATTCTCTTGAGTAGAATGATGCAGCATCCAGTAGCAGTCTCGAGTCAGCAGAGGAGGACTGCATCTCTGCCGGCGTGAGGAAGATCTTACGTTCACTGACGCTTGTTTGTATTTGCTGATTAAGCGAAGCATCAAGAGCAGACGTGGGTGCCTCGCCGAGCTCGGTTCTATACCCAAGCAATGAAGAAGTGCACCGACTCGGAGGTCTCTCTTGGCACGCCAGACGCTCCGTTGCGTCGCTATGGCTTGACTTGTCGACAGGCGCCTTGGAAGAGGTTCTTGAGACAAGGCTGAGAGAAGCACGAGGCGACTCGGTAATCACAACCACTGTGGAGCTCTTCCCTAGGACGTCCTTTGCAGAGAGGAGCTCAGAGCGATGAATTCGATTCAGCGTCTGGGCTCCTGTTTTCAGCTCCAGAAATGCGCCTATAGCGTTGGCATCAGCGGCGCTCTTTGGGTCGTCCTTAAGGCTGGCTCGTACCTTCATGTAAGGGAGCTCTTCAGTCTCGCTGGTGCTTTTCCGGGACTCGTCACACGGAAACTTGTCTTGTAAAAGTTTGAAACTGCCACCTGCCGTCATTTGTCGCGCCCATCCGTTCAAGCTATCTAGATGTTTTCTTCGCTGGGGTACCAATGGCTGGTCGTCCTTGCTCGTTATAGACTCAACGGAGCTCCTCCTCGAGCTCATCGCGCGAGAGGAAGTTGCTGCGGAAGCGAGCGGTGAAAGGGACATACAGCGTGAAGGAAGCAGAGATGGTTTACGCATGCCCGAAGACATTGGAGGTGGCGTGTCCGACTTCGGCGAGGTGGCCCCGGACACTTGGAAGACAGACGCGTTCCTTTCGGCGGGACTCATCTTTGGGTCGTATTCGGCAAGGAATCGGGTAGAGCCCGCAGGTCCATGTTGAAGCGATCGCCGTACTCTGATGGAACCGCTTTTCAGGATGGACCAAGGTTGGCGGCTCTCTGGGTCCGATACGCTGGACCTAATCTTTCTGCTCGGAAGCCCGCAAACCAGTAGTTCTTTGCTTGGAACCTGTTTCGACAGGTGAAAGGAGGTTCTGCGGGTTTTCTGAAAACGAAGCATGAAAACAAATTCGTTTGCCTTGGCCATTTCATTTAAGGCAAGGAATCTGTGACCGCACTTTACTGTGTTTTTGTCGAGCAGCGCTTACCATCTGAATCTAGTGAATTCTGACCTCACGTCACGCTGTGGCGTTACATGACACTATAACGCCACGTTACACAATGGCATCACATATCACTGTGACGTCACGACACCATGACCTAACATAACGCTGTGATCTCACTCAACATTATGACGCTAAGCGTGCAGACAAACACAAAAAAAACGTTTCGTGTGTGACTCCTTAATGCAGCTATATCGTTAAAAAAATCAAGAGTGACTCGTCTTCCATATAGTGTAGAAGTGGCGCACTTTCACCTACCTGTTGTACTTGGACCGGGTCATTCCTGCCTTCTGGGTGCATTCTGTAATGCCGGACGAGGGAAGAGCACGTAGAGGCCGAGGCGTCAGTACGGCCAGTTGTCTCCGAAGTGTCGCCCATCACTGAAGCTCTGCGGACCCCCGTGGTACTACTATTTTGTGGGACTCGGCGACGTTTTTTCAAGGGCGTGTATTCCAGGTACATGTCAACCGAGACACTGCGAGGGGCGTGGGCAGGCCTAGGCTGATAAACACCAAGACACTCTTCCTCCACTGTAGCCACAAAACGCTCAATGACCACCGTGTAGAAGATGACAATGATGGAGCTGGGCACGAGGGTGCTCAGCAATAGCGCCGACAGCTGAAGCAGGAAGAACAAGGGTTGCATCCGCAGGGAATGTCGACCAATGGCGCGCAGGCAGAGACGCTGGAACACAGTGGTCTCGTCGCTAACAATGGCGATGATGAAGAGTAGTGATGACATCAACACCTTTTCCTGGAAAGCAAACAAAACCATGTGTGTTCATCTGAGCAAACACAATATATATTTTATCGTTAACATTTTCGAACGCTGCTAACGTTTTGAGAAAGCTGTAATCGGCAAAACTACAGAAATTTAACTCAAGCGTTGGCTTGCAAAACCCTCCAGGCGTGTTAACGGGTCACTTGAATCGGCATGAATATTTGCTAATAAATTGACGAGATATCTGAACTTTTTTGACGTACCGTTTAAAACTGTTTAACGGGCTTTTCTAAATCATTTGGCGTACCATTTAAAAATTTTTGAAGGGTGTAAGAGACCCATCAAATTTTTTTTGAGAGGCCTGTTTGGTCTGTTTCAATTCTTTACACGAAACCGCAGCACTCATTAAAATTGTTTTAACGGGTCTGTGGGAGAGATCATGTGACCCTTCAGGATATATGCGTCGGGGAAGCCGCTTGGCCATTTCGTATAGGGCGACCGCAACGAGTGATATAAACTGAGGAGACGTTCCCCCGTCCCTTTCATCTCGTAGTCTTGGTTAACGCTTTCCCATTGCTGCGTCTGTGTGTTCCGTTTATGTATTCCACGGGCTTGAGATTAAGGACACCCGGTTTTTGCTCAGGAGGGAGAGAAAATGCGTAATTAACATGGAGAGGGGAGGGGAGGGGAGGGAGGGGGGGGGGGTTCGGTGCTTGTTTGAAGATAACCTGTTTTTAGTACGTCAAATTTCAGCCTTCGTCAGAAGCTTGTCGCCCTGTTTTTTCTCCGTCAACGGGTGTCGACTAAGTGCTCAACAACAAGCGGAAGCTCTCTGCCGGCTTCCCGTCCCATGCGTGGGACCTACTTTCTAGGGCAGCTGGCTGTGCGGATAAAGAAGGTCTGTTAGTGCCCTATTTCTTGCGCCTTTTCGCACGTCCGGCTTCAGAAGCATCCAGCAATTGAAAAACACGCCGGAGACGCCACCGCGATGGCTCTAAGGACGCCACCGTGACTGTGTTCCGGATTACTCAACAGCGCGGATGTTGGTTGCGCGTTTGTGGTTTTCGCTAAACGTGCTACTGACACCTTCTATATGTCCGTGTAGTGTACCTGCTTGTTTTTACTAGTTGCACTACCGTACATATCAAGAGTTTACTCAGCGGCATTGCGAGTACCTCGAAAGATATTTTTCCTCTGCGACCAAAAACTCGGTTATCCTTGTTTGGTCTGATCGCTTCTCTCTAGAGCTGCTGCCGCCTGGGTTTAAGTTAACGTGTTGTTTTTTTCTCGTCTTTTTAAGTTACAACACGCGTGTAAAATTTAATATCTGATATGAATTTCTAATAGCGTTTTAAACTGCGTTTTTGTTCTTTGGTTCACTGCCATTTGGGTGTCTAAATGGTTGAGGGACTAAGGGGGTTTGACAGGCTCAAGGGTCCCAAGAACTGAAGGGTCTTGAAGGACTGAAAGGATTTGAAGGACTAAGGAACTTGATTGGCTGAAGGAAATTGAAGCGATTAGAGGTCTCATAACGCATCAAGGCTGAAGTGTTATTTTCATTAGGGTAGTAAGCGCTTCTATGTTAATTTCCTCACGAGCATAAACCATCGGAAATCGTTTTGTTTACGGAGCGGAGAGGGGGGGGGGGGGGTGGGGGGGGGGGGGGCGGGGCAGATGACACTTTTTTGAAGGAAGACTACATATTGAAAAAAAAAAAAAACTGTCGATCTCCCCCTTTGACCACATTTCAGATTTTCTTGAAGCTTGACATATGAGCGCAGTTAATCATGAATAAGGAGCGACCCTAATGTGGCCGCGTTAACTCTGCCTGCACAGCTAAGTGCGCTACGTGGCAGCTTTATACTCCTGTCGCTTGTACTCGAGTTTGGCGCTATGAATGGCAACCTCATGGGCTGTCCATTTATCTTTTTTTATTACTTAGGCGAACGCTGAGTCTGGATACTTTTTTTCTGCTCGAGAAATAAAAAAAAATAAAAAAAACGGCGAATGAGTAACACAAATTTGACGCTCTAAACAAAAATGAAACGCCTGAGTATTTCATGCATGTAAAAAATAAACTTCTTTTCAAAGAAAATAGTTCATGCAGTGCTTACATGACCAAACGCATCTTTAGTTTGGAACAATATGGTTTGATCGAGCGCGCTGGTTATTGACCTGTGCCCTTGTGCTTGTTCCTATTTTGAGGAGAGCATCGCAGGGACATCGAAGCAGGAGTGGATGCACTTTCAATGAGGGGTAAAGCACACAAAAAAGAGGCACACCTCTATGTGCACCCGTTTAGGCCTGCAGCCATATAGTGTTGGCACTTTCTTCTGCGTGTTGCGAAACGATGCCATAAAGTAAAGCGCAGATGGGAACTAACCCATGCGGTTACGTAAAATTGCACATGGCGATGGAAGGCTTTATGTTCATTGAGTCTTCTTCGAGGAAAATGCATTTTATTACATACATACATGCTACACCCGTGCAGCTTAGAAACAACAAAAAAAGACTATTTGGGGAAGTCCGTATCGATGCTTTGTTTCACATTGTTTATGGGCACAAGTACGCTATTGTGGAGGCCTGTAGGATTGTACCCGAGATATTTGTGTGCACTGTTTACAAAAGGAAAATATAGTTAAGGGCATCGTTCGATGACGCAAACGGGCACTGCACCAAACTTCGAGTCCCGTGCAGTTCACTCCCGTTCTGTGTATGCTCTTCTCTCGCGCCAAAATATTTTCAGTTTTAAAGCTGCAAAACCGCTGCACCTTCTTAAACGCATTTTCAAATGCATTTTTGCATGCTTTTATGAATGGCGGTAGCAGGGTAAGGGATTCAGCACTTTATATTTTTTTCGCAACATGGATACAAAAATAGCAAAAGACTGGTGGAATAGGCTGAGATGATGCAGATAGTGCTTTTCTCATAAAGGGAGTCGGGAATAACTTGTGTCTGGAAGTTCAAGAGTATACAAGTGCGTTGTAAAGTTAGACTGTATGAAAAGTTTTGAAAGCATAGATTTATAGGCGACAGTATACAAGAAATCGGCGTACGCTATAAAACTCGAATCATCGCTGGACATACGCACATCGCAACTGAAATGCTGGTTTTTGTGCAACACTTGCGAACTTTGCGTGCTCTTGCAGAAAAGTCTAAAGACATATCGGGCTTAGCGAGAACGCAAATTTCAAGAAGGCAGCTACAAAGACAGGTAGCTAGGAGATTGCCACAAGCGATACCGTAGCAGCTCTTTCATCCTGGGGAAAAGCACTCGATATTTCGAATCTTCAAGGAAGATTTAAAAAAAATAAACACTTTTTGCTACTAATAAAGTTGGAAGACACAGTATGTCCAGCGTATTGTGGGCTGCTCTGGGCAGTCTTTTATATTTTATACGACCGTCACGTGGTTCGTGACACAATGGGTTACGTGGTCAAATGACCACGTATGTGATGAGATGTTAGTTCACGGAAAGACTCGGTACCACATTGAAGTGTCAGGTCACGTCAAGTTATGTGACGTCATGGGACCCGGGGGGGGGGGGGGGGGGGGGCTTAGTGTGTCTGGTGAAATTCGGTCAAGTGTCCACGGAGGCGTGTCCCGTAGATTCCTCCTTTCATGTTGCTTTGTGAACGTCTAATGCTTACCCTTCTGTTTTGAAAAAAAAAAAAAAAAAACAGGTACGTTGGAGGTTTTCATTTCTTTGTCTCAGGGGCCAAATCTCTAGGCTCCGCTCCCGCAGGCGATCTCATTTCTGCACCGTGCTTTCGTTTGCCTTGTTTTCTTCTCTCTTCTTTTTTCTTTTGCAGTCAGAAAATATTGATGCCTAGTTAGGCATTCGAAAGCGCAAAACAAGCGCAGAAAGTTGAAGAACCCAACAGGTCGTCTTTTTTTTTTTGTTGTTGTTGTTGTTTTGTCAATGCCAGACGGCAATGGAAACCAATAAACTTCGCTGTGACACGCGTTCATAAAACTGAACATGATTGTAAACCTGAGATTGGGGCAGAAAGAGAACACAACAGAAGGTAGCAAAAGAGGAGACGTTGCCTCCTCTCTTACTACCTTCTGTTGTGTTCTCTTCCTGCCCCAATCTCAGGTTTACAATCATGTTCAACTTACACCAGCTCGCCTGCACTCTGTCTATTTTCTCATAAAACTGTTAACTTTTTTTCGACCACTTGATTTGTTCTCTACACTCTCCCGCGTATCCTTTGACCTAGGCATGTGTGTTACGCGTGACCTGGATTGTCCGTTTCACTGATACACCCCGCCGGTTCTTGCATCCCTGGTGCGTTACATGCGCGAGTAAATGCAGTAACAAATATCTTCTTCGGATCAGGCGTGGCTTGTGTGAAAGTGCTTGCTTGTCATATTAAAGAAACCGTCGAGTTTTTTTCCCCTTGGAGTGCAACAACTCCCATGCACTAGTATTGCGTCCGCGATGCTTACAACTATCATAATTCTCAGAGTACTCCCAGGAGCATCTACGAAGGGAATGAACTGCATTTGGATGATACATATTGAATTTAGTATGTGACTAAGATGATGAGTCATTATGTCAAATACCAACGCTAAAATAAAGGTGCTCATCTTCCCCAGGGGAGAGAAAACACGTTAGATATAAAAAAATATTGGAAGTTACAAGGATACGCACGTAAAAATAGTTACACAGAAATAGTATCGTATATATACCGCTTTTAGTTAAATGATTCTGAACAAAGCAAATATATTCACCCGTCCTTTAACGTATATTTCAGCGCAGTTTCCATAGATGGACTTTTTTTTATTAAAAATTATTGTAAAAAGCGCGTTTCATAAACTCTAAGATAACTTCGACCGGCTAAATATAATCAAGCATGACCCGACATTCCACGTCCAGCGGCATGCCTCGATGTGCAGCAGGAGAAGCCTAAGCTGTTCTTGAAGAAATGCTTCGAGATTTTAGGATTTTCTCAAGGCTTACGCTCATGTACTCGGCGGCGACCTGGTCGGCTCCGAGGAGGTCAACGAGAGGGAGCAGCACGATGGGAAGCAGAGCGGACACGGCCGTCGGCAGAAGCTGGCTCACAAGGCACGACAGTGTGACGATGATGAAGTAGACGGTCAGCCCTTCCTGGTGCGGCACAATTCACATTTGCTGAACGCTCTACAAAGCATCTCGCATAATTACGCTTCAAAACCGGTTACTCTAGTTGTTACTCCTACAAAAATGTCTACTGCTACACTCTTAGGAAGTCTCGTATATTTGGTGGATATTTGGGGTGAAACACACGCTATTTACTCAAACTAGCACACATTTACAGGTTGAGTCATGGATAATTCGTTCAAAAATCATGCGAGGTTGTAAAAAACGTGTTTTTCTTCGGTCATTTATTTATTTATTTATTTATCGATACTACTAATCCTCATAGGAGGATTTTTGTAGGGTGGTACAAAAAACACAGATGCATAACCATGGTGCAGAAAAAACAGTTATACAGAGGATAAAAAGTATATGAAACAAACGGAGTGGATGAGACATAGTATGTTCACATCATGAGCGCTTCGACATCATCCATGAACTGTTTCACGCATAACCGTGTAGCGGACCTCGAAAACACGCATCAGCCGCGGGGACGACTGCAGCATCGCCGGTTATCGAAGCATCGGAATGCTTGGAGACACACCTAGGAAGGACTGTGGAGATAAATGCTGCGGAAAGAAGCATGTCTCGGAGACAGATATGCACTAAAAGCAATTACGCCATGTCGCCGGACGGGGCGAAGCCATCGCGATTCTCGCGCGCTGCCATTGATTCTGGTCGATTGCAATCCGGCTTCCCTCATGTCGCACATGTTTGCATATATTTTAAAGGTCTTGATAATAGTTTCTTACGCACCACAAATAAAATTACGCGTCTAATATCTCGTTCTAAACAGTTGAAATGGATATAAAGAGAGTGTTCTCGATTTGATCTCAGGGCATTGCAGTTCGTTTCGTTTTGGCTGCAACCTTTCAACTGCAAGCGAACTGGACGTGTAACACCAAAGGGGAGGGGGGGGGGGGGGGGGACGGTGCCAGCGCTTCTCTTGCATCCTCCTCAGAACTTACGGCGCTCCGTGGTGGCCGCAATAATAGGGAGTTTTCGTAGATCGTTTTCGCCGTCCCGCAGGGCCCTCCGCAACCCGCTACGATAGCGGGAACTCCACAGTCAAGGCTATCGGCGCGCAGGCGCAGTAGCAACTTCTTCGTTGCGGAACGCTTAGCGGAGGAGGCAGCGCGGTCTACGAAAACTCCCTATTAAAACTGTATAACAGTGTAACTGCATCTGTAGGTCATCTTTAAGTTAGAAAAACAGAAAAAATCTGGCCACGGCGCAGCGCCATGAACGCTGAAAGCTAGAGCCCGTTTGCTTTCGTTGTTTTTGCTTGGTCGGAAAAACTCTGGCAACAACGCACGTTTAACATGACGCCGGTATTCTTTTGGTTTGACGGGGCGCGAGAAGCTCCGCCGCTTGTGAGCACATGTAGCGAAGCCGTGACCGGAGAAGTGTGCCTCTGATTTCCGGTAAGACGGAAAGTATTACTCGGAATCGTCGTGTATGCTTTGAATGAGAAGGGAGTCACAGGGTCCACGAGTGCGCAACCACAAGCCGATGTTCACAACAGCGCTGCGTTGACTTCGGCGATCTCGTTCTGTTTGGTGCAACACGGCGATGCGACAAAGAGCTGAAGCGTTCGTGGTGTGTGGTACAGAGCCTTGGAGGTAGAAACCCACACTAACACGGAGCGCAAGTTGGTTGTTGTTGGGCTGAGGTTCAACGGTTTCAGTACCGTCGTCGTCAACTGATCCGGTCAGCAGGTCCGAGAGAACGCAGCGAGTGTTTTTAAAAGTAAATCTTTCTTCGTTACGTTTCAAAATGTGGAAGATTCCCGACGCATGTTGTGAGTAAAAAGTTGCGGGTGTTTTCAACAAATTTACGTCGTTTTAATTGAACAATGGACTCCGAATTGTTGTCCTAAACCTGCCGTTTTTATGCTTCGTGTTGTTGGACTGCATGTGCACAGTGACGTGTTTGCACAGCGACGCACACCGCTCGAGAAGATGATTCGGTCCTGCAAACGACCGGTTATACAGAATTTCAGGGAAACTTATGTCAGCACCGATATTTTCCTGTAAATCTCGTGTGAGTTTGTGGCGCTCATCATGTGGTGTGGACAAATTAGGGCAATGTTTCCTACCTGGCACAGATGCATGAACTGGCACCATTTTTTACGCAGTGAACATAGTGCTTTTTCTTTATTTTGGGAAGAGGCGTTGGTGCATTTATTAAGGTACAATCACCTGACAGTTGAGAAATTGGGGAGAGCAAGCAAGCTTTCCCAACATTGTCTCTTCTCTCTAGCACTGCCCCCAGTTTCAAGTTTCAGTTTCAGTAGGCATGTCTACTAGCAGGGACAGACTGCTCTAAAGCAGGTAAAAGACTGGGAAGTCAGTTCGGTGCGGACTCCGTGTTTCGCGCTTTTCGCAAAGGCACTGGGTAAGTGCTTTTGCGAGGTACACAGAATGTGTTAACGATTTTGTTATGTCCGTCCTTTGCGTCTCTCCAGCAAAACGAATATGATGATCTACAAAGGCGCAATCACAAGCCAAGATTTACTCTAACAGTGCGCTTGCTTTGTTGGTCAGTGTAGTTGTATTTTAGCCTGCTCTCTGCAACACCGTGTCATGACGAAGTGCTGGAGCGGTCACGGTTTGTTCTGGCCTACCGGTTGACAGATACCCGCATCGCCCGCATCGGCACTGAGTGCACTTGGGCTGTTGATGCTCAAGCCTTTCATCCGCGTCTTGTCACTGCTGCTCGATGGTGAGGAAGCGGCGAGAGTGACCTCTGAAGTAAATGTAAATCCTCGTTCATCTAGTTATCCGGCATCAAAGTGTGGAAGACGTCCAACGTGTACTGAGGGCGGGAACTACGAGCGTTTTGTTTTACTTTTGTAACCAAAACCAGAGCAGCGAGGTAACTGCCTTGCGTATTCCAAAATGACGGATGCAAGAAGTTTCAACAGGTCGAGTACGTCACCAGGGATGTAGGCTAGACGGTTCACACTGTTTAAACGCTTGCAGTATCCACGAGTGGTACCAGGAAAACGAAGTCAACAGAGAAGGAGCTCGCGATTCAGCGTAATGCAGTGCTACGGGCCCGTCAAACTTCAATGTTCGGGGTGGTGGCGATATCAGAAAAAACGCATCAGCGCTGCACCAGTGATCACGAACAACACCGGTCACAAACTCCCAAACGCCACCACTCAACTCGACACCAACACAACATACGACAACAAAATGCATCAAAATGCCCCCAAAGTGAAGGCGTCTGCTCCCGTACGCGTGCTGCAACTAGCGGAAGTTAGGTATTGGGCGGATGTCCTTCACAAGAACATATGAAAAATGCTTTGCGCAAGGATCACTTTCATTTATTATTGAATACGTAATGATAAAATCCCAATATTTGTTCTTCTATTTGATTCAAGCTAGCAGGCTGCTGGCCACCATGTTTTATGGGGAACACGCTCATCCCTTTTTCGTGGAAAGCAGACACGGTGTATCGTGTTAAGTTTACACGGCACCCCATCTCTAGACGAATAACGCACATTGCTCCGTGCAAAACAAGCAGGTTTTGACGTGTTCGCTATGGGACAACGGCTTACACATCCAGGGGTGTTTTTGCTAACAGTGTATATCAAGTTTTTGTATGGGTCGCGCAGTGCGTAAAAGCGGCCATCAGGGCGCACAGGCACCGGGATTTGAGCGCGTAAACACTCTGAACGTCAGGAGAGCCAGCCCAACGTCATTAGAAGCACTTTGTGTATCCGTTGCGGAGCTTTATATCTCGACAATGCTTTGCACTCGAGCTGAAATATTTCTGGTGGAAGCCCAATAAGCGACGCGAGCGTCACGCGTGGCTGGCGCGGCACTGGGAGCACCGCGGGCACCTCTGGTTTTGAGAGCTCTGCGTTTCATCCTGATGCGTATTCTAGGACTGCAGCAGTTCCGACATTCACGCATAAAAAAAAATCGGTAGTTTTGGAATTTACGCCTCACTTGTAGAAAGAACTCCCACCTTCCTCGAGGAAACTCTAGCATGTCATTGCCTAGTTTGAATTTGCAAACTTTCAGAACTTCCCCGCTCTTACAATGAAGATCTCGCACATGGTAACTTGCCAAGACGTGCTTGCCTGTGCGCGGTATAACACGGTCCCAATATCTTTTTTTTAGACTTCTGCCGGCGGCTTATTAAATGCGGCTTTTCTTTATTGCTCTTGTATCCGCTCGCACACCCAAATTCACAACACCTCGTCATGAACGCCAATTTATCTAACTTCGAAACGAACACGCCTTACGTTCCTTTTTTTTATATTCTTCCTTAACAGATTATTCTTTCTCCCGGGTTTATTCTTTTTTTTCCCGGCCGCCTCTGCATGACGCTGCCACTACTAATGTACTGAACCGGGACATGCAAAGGTTTCGACGCGGAGCTGACGGTGCCCGGTTGAACCAGCGTCGCTCTTAATGCTCAGCCAGCCCCTCGAATTGCTAGCCTCGACTATATATGATTCGACGCAAGAAATGTTTTGGCTCGGTCGCAGAACGTGAGCTTCACAACTGAAATGAGGCTTCTAGTGACGCTGCGGACACCGGGATCTTAGCGCCGAGACACTCTGGAGCGCCGAGAGAGCAAGCCTGTCACTGATGTGTGGAGCCGAATAAGCCTCACGTATTCGGCGGTACACTGCCTGAGGTCGTGAATACAGTAGTTATTTGTTAAGAAGGTTACCAATTTTCAAATTTATTCTTCCATTTCTTTCTAAAAAGCACTGTAAATGATAAAAGCCTCCTGCATAACCTAACTCAAACATGCTAGAAACGTCCTTTTTATGGTTAAGGAAATTGTTAACCATAAATTGTTACTCATATTTTTGAACCGTTACCCTTGCGTACTACGAAGGAATAGAGTTTTTTGGAAAATATCGTTCAGAAACGGCGGTTCTTTGAACTTGAACACTTCGTTCCTGAAAGTGGGAATCCCTTGTTTCTTACATAGCGTCGAAGGAGTCCTGAACACCCTACAAAATATATATACGAATCAGCGTTAACTTTTTTTTTTGCGCATCAGCCATGTTGATTTGAAATATTTAACTATGCCAACATGTTAACAAACGTGAAAATTAAATGTCCTTCCGACCAGACCTATCGAATTCCAATATCGGAGGCATCGCTCGCGGGTCCTGTGGATCGGCCAGCTTCGTGTTCTTCTTTAAAGATAACGAAAAAAAGCAGCGCACAGGGGCAAACTCATGGAAGAGAAACACGTAAGACATGCACAAGCACTGACTCACAACTACTGTAATGTACGAAACATAGGAAAAAAAATCTTATAAAGCGTGCGCTTCTCTGCCTCAGGGACCATCCAGGGGATGGATACATAAACTGTGTGTCATCAAACGCCTTCGTGAACACCATAACTAGTTACAAGCAAAAGAGCGGTTTCATATTTATGTCATTTACTGAGCATTACAGTGTAAACCAACCTTTCGTGAATAATATCATTGGCAGGTACCGTGACAGGTCTAGAAAGGCAACTCAAGCAGCGTACGTAATTGGTGGTCTGAATAAGCTTCGTGTGCTGTTAGTCTCCGCTGAGCTTGTCAGACAAGAAGGTATATTACTTATCTAACACATTGAAGGGGTAATTCTTGACTAACTGATGTATTCTTTCCATTGGTGCCGCCTGAGTCGCCAGTGCACTCGCTGTGAAGGAATTTATTTTTCTTCCTTTTCGTATATTGCAATAGTATCGAGTCTGTGCTTACTTCTGTCGCACGTATTCCTCTTTTGGGCCTTCGACCTTGTGCGCTGCTTTTCTGATTGTGTTCGTGCTGTCTTCCAACTCTCCCAGCTTATTACACAGCTGAATTTACGCGCGAATATGCATTTGGAAATTCCAAAATTCAGCCATTGTGATGATTCGTTCGCGGACAACCTTCTGCGTACCACGGAACACCAGGCGAGTCAGCTCGAGAAAATGGCTGCTCTGGATTCGTAACTAGGGCGGCTCAAAAACTGACATTTCTGTCGGCCGTCGGGGAGTCGGAGACGTCATGTTTGGCACCACGCCAAAAATGTTTCTCGTGACACTTTTTAAAGTCAGTATATTGTGCCGAACTCATTTTTTATTGTTTTGCAGTATTTGCTTAAAAAGAAAACGTAAAGCTGACTCCATAAAAAAGTCAGCATTATCTGTGAAATGCTGATACTTAAAGGAGGACCAGCAGAAATATTCTTCCGCCTGGCGGAAAGTCCTCCTCGCCCTCTTTCTTTCTTGTATTGTAGCACGGCAAGGAGAGGGGAAAGGTCCCCTTTTGCGCCGGCTTCTTCTGAGAGGATAAGCCGAGAAAATCCCCATTCCGAGCGACGGGCGATGGGCGCGGCAGCAGCGACCTCGTGAATTAGAAGTAGCTTCAGCTCCTATCGCGTAATCTGCCCCATTTTTTGGCGCTCACCAAGCCTAGCTCCTCGGGTGTCGGTTTTTCGGAGCTGCAAGGCTGCGCCCGCGCAGTCACCGAATTGCCGCTTTCGAAGGTCTTTAGTTTAGCCCGTGGCAAAGTAAACGCATACTTGAGAGCTGCGATGCATCCCCGCACCCATTGAAGGAACGTTTCATAGATATTTTCGGTTGATCAAGGAGCTCAAAACACATGCGCGAGGAGTGGTGACTTGAATATGTAAGGATGACTCACATCTTCGCAAAACATTCCATCTTCAAGAAGAAACGGCTTATCACGCTCAAACCTGCCTCAAATTGGGATCGGTGGAAAAGAAAACGATGTACCAGGCACGGGCATCTTCTAGAAGGTCTCTGCTTTCTAGGAGCGAGCACAAATTATTGAAGAACTTTAGCAGACTATGTTTTCAGGCCACGCTATATTTAGCGGGAGCTCGCGCTGCCACTTCGAGGCATCCTCTGAAGCGCGCGCCTGAAGTGGCAGCGGGCCTTTGAAAACGATTTACTAAAATGCCCTGTTGTGTGCCTAACTCGCAGATCATGATGGCCAGCAAAATGTATGAAATTCATATTTACACATTCCCAACAAGCACCTGAGGTGAGAGGGCATCAAGGGTGGATGTCAATTTTAGAAAGTTTTAGTGGGTCGCTTTTAGCCACTTAGATAACCGTATACGGTCCGTACCCCACAACGAAATGTAAGCTAGACTCGCTGTTTACATTCTTCATCGAGTGCGGCTATGATGCGAAAAGACAATATTAAAACCCTTTTTGACGAGTCTAGCGTGTCGTGTTATGGTTCAACGTTGCTTGTATCGGTACCATAGCACGGACCGCCACTTCGAAGTATTTGCGGTGTCTCAAAGAAACTAAGGCAAAAGCAGACAATTTTTTTTAACGTGACACAGAATTGTATTTAACATTGTAAAAAAAACTTTTAGGTACCCTACGCTACGCAGTTAGCACAAACTATCACCGGTGTTTCCCACTTTTTTTTTGTTAGAAGAGAACGATGTTTAGGAAACTGTTAATGCGAGTATCCAACCTAAGCGGTAGATTTTAGTGCGAGTCGATACATTGCTGGGGAAAATAGCAAAAAGCGCGATGTCGTGTTTGCGCTAACAGTGTCGCGTAATGTACGCATACCACTGCAAAATCAACGCTAACATAGTAAATCAGTAAATTTAGTGGCCCCCAAAAAAGTGGTGTTATTTTGTTTTATTTTTATGTTTGAAAAGTTGTTATTTTTAAACAAGCAATTCGGTAAAGAGTGCTTCCGTTCGGCACCAACTTACGAGGCATCGATTTGTTCTTATACACTAAATTCTGCATGGCCCTTGCGTAAAAATGTCAATATTGTGTTTCGTGCTAGCTGTGTCACGCACAGTAAGAAAAGAAGTTCATTGCTCGAACATTTAAACAAGGCCTTTCTTACGCTTTCTTACGCCAAATAGACGTTTTGTGAGTACGCTCTATTACTGGTGGTTCATAAAATAATCTACGTTGTTTATTTAGAGGAAGGAAGTGGTGGTGAGGGGAGGGGGAATTGAATACAAAAGACGACTCAGGGAACCTTGAACTTTGTAAATATTTTGCTCAACCTATAATCCTGAGCTAATTAAATCACCTTTGCTTTGTCTGTTTTAGAACTTGTTAACAGTCGCGCAAAAGGCCAAGATAAGCGAAAAGTCAGATGCCCCTGTTTATTTGAGCAAGAAGCTTATTTATGCGAGATAGAACTGAAAAAGCGTACGTGTGTAACCGTAGCATGCAATCTCCGACCAAGCCTGAACCTCACTTTTTCGCCATTTCATCGAAAGCCGTTTCACCGAATGAACGGACACTTCATCGAACGCCGTTTCATCGAACGCCCTTTTATCGAATCGCCAAGGGCCGTTTCATCGAATTTCTCAGTTATGGCTCTGTACCGAGTTTTGGGGCATAACAGTGCTTTATAGATGTTTCACCTTGCATTTGTTAAGACTAAGGTAGTCACTTGAGAAATTGTTTTGAAGGTGGTGTCAAATTACTAAAAATAAAAGCACTTGGCATAAAAAGAAATAAAAACAATTGGGTATGCGACTTACTGAGAAGCCTTACTCATGTACATACATGGCTGAAACCACGACGCTGCAAATAAAGGACAGACACTTAAAACACTTTTAAGCGTCTGTGCTTTCTGTTTTTGCCTCATTTTTAATTGTTTCATGTGACATGGAGAGGGGTCATTGTTTCATGGAGGCTTTCTTCTCGAAGCAGGAAATGTTCACGATGGAACTTATCTCGCCACTGCACCCAGTGATATAAAAGCAGAAACGAAAGAAGAAAAAAGAGAGAATGAGATGAAGTTGTGTATAAAAATTAAAGTAAATTCCAAAGTATTACAGACTGTAACATTGTTCGATGAAAAGGCGTTCGATGAAACGGCTTCTATGAAACGGCGTTCGATGAAACGGCGTTCGATGAAACGGCTTCGATGAAACGGCTTCGATGAAACGGCATTCGATGAAACGGCATTCGATGAAACGGCGTTCGGTGAAATGTCCGGACGCACTTGTAGCGGTACGCGTGCATTACGTGGCACTTTTAGCCCGAACGCGACATCGGCGCTTTTTACTATTTCTGCCCAGCAACATGTATTGTCTAGCACTGAGCTCTGCCACTTAGGTTGGATAGTTGCATTGACAGTTTTCTAAATATCATTTATTTCTAAAAAAGAAAATCAGAAAGACCGGCAATAGTTTGTCCGTGCTAACTGAAATGTGTTTGCACAGACAAATTACAAACGCGTATTATGTTAAAAAAAGGCTACTGTTGATTTTTTATTTTTTATTTTTAATGCCTCAGAAATACTTTAAAGTGGCAGCACGTGCTATAGCGCCGATTTAAGCAACGTTGAACTATAACATCAGACGCTTCGATAGCCGCACTCGATCAAGAATGCTCACAGAAAGGTTATAGCTTATAAATTGTTGTAGGGTGCGGTTATCCAAGAGCTAAAGACGATCCACTAGAACTTTTTAGTATCGACACACACCATAGCTGCCTTCTCACCTCATGTGGTTGCTGGGATGCGTAAATATAAATGTCACATACATTCGTTGGCCATCATATAGTGTGAGTTACGCACACAATGTTTGTGCTCGCTGCTAGAAAACAGAGACCTTCTAGAAGATGCCCGCGCCTGGTACATCGTTCTCTTCTCCATCGATCCCAATTTGAGGCAGGTTTGAGCGTGATAAGCCGTTTTTTTTCAAGATGGAACGTTTTGTGAAGATGTGAGTCATCCTTACATATTCAAGTCACCACTTCTCGCGCATGTGTTTTGAGCTCCTTGATCAACCGAAAATATCTACGAAACGTTCCTTCAATGGGTGCGGGGATGCATCGCAGCTCTCAAGTATGCGTTTACTTTGCCACGGGCTAAACTAAAGACCTTCGACAGCGGAAATTCGGTGACTGCGCGGGCGCAGCCTTGCAGCTCCGTAAAACCTACACCCGAGGGGCTAGGCTTGGTGAGCGCCAAAAAATGGGGCAGATTACGCGATAGGAGCTGAAGCTACCTCTAAGTCACGAGGTTGCTGCTGCCGCACCGATCGCCCGTCGCTCAGAATGGGGATTTTCTCGGCTTATCCTCTCAGAAGAAGCCGGCGCAAAAGGAGACCTTTCCCCTCGCCTCGCCGTGCTACAATACAAGAAGAAAGAGGGCGAGGAGGACTTTCCGCCAGACGGAAGAATATTTCTGCTGGTCCTCCTTTAAGTTATTAGAGCTCTTACCAATCTTGTAATACGTAAAATAAAAAAAAAATAGATATAGTATATATGTATTACAAGATAAGTCGCCATTTAGTGTTTTAAGTCTTGAAGCATGGTGCCTCTATGGCATCAACTTTCACAAACCTTGATCCCTATGTCTTTTCTAACATATTATGCGTTTTATGAGGCTGGCTCGTAGCAGTTTCAGGTTTCGGACTCCTGTAACGAAAGATACATTCACGGGAGTGCTGCGTCAACGTCCTGCCGTAACTTGCGTCCTCACGGATTCAGAAAGAGTTTTAGCAAGCTAGCTGACGCAGCTCACTTGCCCAATATGTAACGCC
Organism: Ixodes scapularis; assembly: GCF_016920785.2. NCBI lineage: Eukaryota > Metazoa > Arthropoda > Arachnida > Ixodida > Ixodidae > Ixodes > Ixodes scapularis. Next base: position 154,381,879 of record NW_024609846.1, read on the forward strand.
TGCCCGCAAGACCGAGCAAGTAGCGCCCGATCACGGTATTCTAGAAGATTTGCGACTATTCCCACCAGAAATGTGACGCATGAAAAAGAACTCCACTGATGTAAACTCAAAAATAAACGTTTAATCGACGAGCTTGTGCCAAACAAAATAAATAACTATACTTCGTTTCAGCTTCGGTCCGAGCGCGGCCGATGTTATGAGCCGAAGGGCCAATCAAACAGCGAAAGAGGCACAACGTCATGGCGTGCTTTCTGCGCTTGATAGGACTAGCCGGCAGAGGAGCACGCACAGAGATACAGCGAATACCGGCTGGTCCTATCAACTGCAGAGAGCACGCCATGACGTTGTGCCCCTTTCGCTGTTTGATTGGCCCTTCGGCTCATAACATCGGCCGCGCTCGGACCGAAGCTGAAACGAAGTATAGCGTCGAGAGAGCAGAAATGCGGGCGGCGATTTAACGGCGTAACAGCAAGTGATAAGGAGACTGACTCGACAAGCTCGCGTGCAGCTCCTTATCCAGTGTGCTCCGGCATCGCCCAAATTCAGACCAGGAAGTTTCAAGCATTCAGCGTCCGGGATGGGAATGATCAGGCACTTTAGAGAACAAGAAACTAGGGCGAAATGATAAAAGTTATGCCCCGAGTGAGAAGAAATGCGAATCTTCTGGAATACCGTGTTCAGGCGCAGCTTGATAGGTCCTGCGCGCGGCGTAACAATGGGCATAACAACGCTGTCAGACTGTCAGCTTGGACGGCGTTGGATTAAAAACGCGATGACACTAGCAAGCTTGTCGTCGGAAATGCTGATAAGTAGCTAAGTTCACAACACATGACGTGACGGTGGAACAAATTCCAAGCAAATAATTATTCATGACGTCACAGATAGAAATCATGAGAGGCTGCCACGGGTACATCTCGGCGCCAATAGTCCTTTACGACGCAAGATGAGCAGAGGCTCCGCCTCCAGCGCGGACTCGTTTCCCATCGACGTGTTTAGTTTCGCGTGTGCCGAAGTGTTATGGAAGGTAGGGAGCTCGCGCTGGAGGTGGATTGTCTATAGATGTTTCGAAGCAGCTGGTCGTGGGCGTCGCCATAACCGAATTTATTTTTTGTTTCGTCTTATTACGTTTACTACGCTTTATCATGACCACATCAGGGCTGGTTATTGCCATTTTAAATTCTACTGCGTCGTCCTCTTCAGCATTGACCTTTGTGAAAGCACGTCAACATCTGCTTTGCTGGCTCGGCATCTAGGTAAGACATGAGAAGGTCAGCAATAGCTGTTGTAATGTGGTGCGTGCGCAAAGCGTCTATAGCTTACTTTATCTTTCCATCACTCGCACATATTTTCAGAAAGTTTGCAGGAGGTGATAGGGTAAAGAACAAGGATGTGCTCCAGAAAAGGAAAAAAGAAGTTACGCGATATTAGAGTGAAAGCTGGGAGTACGATCTCAAGAGACTAGCTTTGAGTTCCACTCCCCCTGAAGCTTTAACTTTGGTAGGACCTTTCTTCGGAGACGCTACGGAGCACCACGTTCGCACCGTCAAGGCATAAAATACGTAATAGGTTTTTATGTGGAACGTCGCCGCGAAGCGAGACACAAGAGACCCCGCGCTATCTCGGCCTTGCCCACGACAGTTTTAGAAATGGGCAAAAGTTTGAGGTCACACCCTAGTTGCAGTACTGTTCCGAATTTAGATATCAAATACTCTAACTTATGTTTATATCTATTGCATATCAGTTAAATTAAAGCTTTAAAAGGGCTAATTCCCAGCTGTGCGGAGATCGCAATATTGTTATGTAATCTTAGATTACGTAACAAATATGGAAGTAGAGTTTCACCACTGTCTTGAATGATTTTAAATTAAATGGCCGCAGAGAAAAACGCGCGGAAGAACGCTGAAGAACAAAATCCCAAGTTTAACATCATGCAGCCGTTCAGGCACTGTTGCTTGCGCAGCTTATTAGGAAAGTAAAATGCAATACAGTGCAAGAATGAATCGCATAAGCGAAAGTTAAAAACAAGAGATGTACTCCGAGCAATTTTACCGTATTATTAGTCATATGACGTATCCCGGCAGTTGTAAATTCGGCCTTACGCAGATTACAAAATATCTGGACATAAAGCGGAAGCGTCTGTCCCATACTTAGGTCATTTATAAAAAGGCAATTAGACGCGAGTTTTCATACCTTATTGCCTTGGATTATCAATGGCAGCAGACAAACGGGTACGAGTAGCTCCAGACAATGGGTGAAGCGGCATGCTTGTTGACGTTGATTAGCCGTGTACGGTTCGGACCCTGGATATGTGTGAGAGTATGGCATAGGAAGTTGGAAAAATAGAATGAGGGCGCACTAAAAATGCCACTCCTCATTTAACCAGAGCTGCTAAAGGCATGGAAAAATTGTACTAGGATTGCTTCTTACCTTTCGCTGCACTTTCTTGTTTGGCATTCAACTTGTTTATAAATTCAACTCGCAGAAGATATCTGCAGGGACACTGGGAGGTGGCTGCCAAATTTCAGCGAAATTAAAGCAAACACTGACACCCTTAAATAATTTTTTTAAAATATTTGTTAGACAGTCTAATATGGTGTCTGGAGACTACCCATTCAATATTTTTCTACGTAGTAACAGATATATTTATTAAAAATGAGAATATAAACTGCCCAGTCTTTAACGAGAAGGAGAGAAATGCCGGAACTCATCTAGCTACACCCGATCCCTTTTATTTTTCTCCGCTTCTCCGGCGTGTGAATCACGTGACGGCGAAGTTGTGTGCCTCGTTTATCATGCGATAGTTTCGCACTTCTACCTTTTCCGTTCGATTTTTTGCACTCGAAGATCGGTTGGCTGCAAACACGAACGATAGTTCTGAAGTACCGGTCCTACGTCCGTCGAAACGGTGGTCCGTCCTGCGGCGCCATCAAGTTCTCCAGCCCGAAGTACGTCGCCATAACAGAATTACTTGTATATGTACTTCCTGTGATTTGTGTAACTTTTTTTTTCTTAGATCAACGTATTTGCAGTGTATTGGAGGCCACAAAAATATGTTTCATTTTTTTATATTTAATATTGAATATAGATGACCCACGGCTTTGAATATATTTTGTACTCATAGTTGTAAAGCAACGTGACCAGGGAAACCAGAGGGAGCGCGACTAGATCCGGTCAATTCTCGATCGGCTGTTTTTGGGCGGAAAAAAAAAAATTCGAGCCGCAAGCAGTGTTCTGGGTAGTTAGGCACTTATAGATCATGTTCACATAAAAACCTCAGCGAGCTTAAACACACTGTCAATTTCCCCTCAAAGGTGCCATGAGGAGGTTTCTGAGATCGCCAAAATATGGTGGGAACCCACTCTGCGGGCTCCAATCCTCCTAGAAATTCAGAAATCATAATGATGCCCTGCCGATTTTTCTATTAAAAAAGGCAATCAAAGATCGAAACTAACTACGGTGATGGACGGAGCATTTTTCCGGCAGCCAGGACGGCATATGACCAATGAAAGCGCGACAATTCATTGAGATTGCAAACGCTGTAATTACTTAGTACATGTGCTTTTGTACATGATAGAGGCAAGTGGGAGTAGTCTAAAGAGTTCTCGAAGAGGAAACACAATACGGCAAAAAATGTCTAAAAAAATTCTTTTTTTTTCTTTTCTTTTTTGCGGAAGTGATTTTTTTTTTCTTTTCAGCTTTTGAGCGCAGAAGCACGCGTCCGCTGAGTTTAATCGTAGTCCGGGCTGTATGGGCTATGAGCCACACGCATCCGAGGCATCGCTCCGCGGTTCCACAGGTCGGAGGCGCGAAGATCCTTCGCTAGCTATTCACTGACAATGGTCCTCGTTTTGGAACTTGCGACTCTCATCGCCGGGGATTGAATCGGTACGTTGCAATGATTGATTGTTTTTTTTTTTTTTATAAAAAATCGGCCGCATATTGTTACGATTTACAGCTTTATAGGATGCTTGGATGCCACAGAGTGAGCTGTCGCCATATTTGGGCGAATTGAAAAAACCTGCTTAGGGGGCCTTTAAAGACCTTCACAAATTGCTTTGATGATTAACTATGGGGCAGAAAAGATACTCAGAGAATCTTCGCTCAGCCAAATGGATAGCTCTGCTTCGTGTCTAAGCTTCATGTCTATGCTTTGAAACATGACTTCGGAGATCGAACTATAGGGGGAATTTTATCGAGCGTTTTGTCCCCACAGCCGGGTGTTTACTAACACAGCATAACAAAGAAATTGAACCTCGTCTAGTACGATCTGGGAACGAACCTCGTCTAGTACGATCTAGGATCTGGGTTCGACCTAATCACCGCTCTGACCAGTGATTAGGTCGAACAAGGGGCGGCCTTCGAATCGTCATGTTTGATTACTGCGATAAAAAAACAAACAAGAAAATACTGTTTGTCTCTCCCACAGCTGAAGCGTACCGCTAGATGAGTGTCTGTTCGATCTCTTCCCCAATACCAAATCGGCTATGCATTACTTCTTTTAAGTATTTCAGCAAAACATTGATAGCAGTGCTGATACTGTCAATATCGTTTCTTTTTCAAGTCCCTGTCAACTTCCGCAATAAATGTTCATGAGGTAATTTACAAGCAAGAAAAATTAGCACAGTAAAAATTTGTTTGACTTGATGATTTAGTTACAAATGGCTACATATTGCTATGTTTTTTTTTTGTTTCTTTTATGCTTGCATCAAACTAGCAACATTCGCTAAAGTGGTTGTTTCTACCCGCACAGCGATGATGCGTTTGTGGTTAATTTAGGCTCTTGATTCAGTCTAGTAGTGTTCATAGATCCAAGTAATCGTGTATCGCTTGTGCCCCATGTGTGCTACAGAAAGTAAGCGCTCAACACCAAGGCCGCCAGAATTGCAGCTTATGTGACGACAGTGCATGCTGTGCCTATTCGTGTAATTGTTGAATTTGCGATGTGTTCAGGCAGAGCCTCCTCTATAATCTTCGCCAAGCCTGCCAAATGGGAGCACACGCTAGAGGAAGGAACTGGGCAAAAATGGTTTCTAGTTTCCATGTGGTGGCACTAACGAAGAAGCTGTGCAGTGAGTGCCATGCTCCGTTTTGAAGGAAAAAGGGTCAAGGCGGTGAAAGCACTGTAGAGCTTGAGCATAGGCTGCTAAGGCACCAGCATCAAAATATAAATTCATCACCTCCTGTGTATGTTAAATTTTCACTGGTTATCTTTCTATAGGGTAATAAAAGCTGGAACTAGAAACCGAGAAAAAACTTGCGCATACTTCCAAAGTAATTTCATTTTCAACCTTTTCCTCGTCTTAGTCTTGAGTAGTTATATTTTAAGATGTCTATTGAACTGGATGGCAGAAACGTTAATTTGTTCCTTGAAAACTCAGTCGCCCCTCGTAGTGGCATGCAGAAGGTACTACTACTATAGGTGGACGCCAAGTCCGGTTAGCTTGATATATCTGATGACAGATTGCAATACCCTATGCCTCGGTTCAAAATCCCCGGATGACGTTGTCCACTACTCATGGACCTGGGAGCGGTATTCGTGGTTGAGGCTTGCTATGAACTGATTGTGATGTGTTTAGTGACCCCAGCTTACTTACAAGGTGTGGGGTTAAGGTGGAATGAGCTCCTCGCAATGTGGACATCATGGTAAAGGTGGTAGGCAAGTTAGCCTTGCTGCAACTTCTTAGCATCTTCCCATTTTTTAACCTGTTGCTGCAACGCATCAGACGCACTTGTTGCTTTCCTCACTGAATGCGACTGATAAACGCTTTTTGTATTATTAGCTCATGACCCAGTAGCGGGGTCGGAGGGGGTCCAGCAGGGAAGAGCTCCACCCCGCTGGTTTTTCCCAGGGTGTTCCTTTGGCCAGTCCAGTTTTTTTTCCTTCCCAATTGGCTTTTTGGTCAATTACTCACTTGATCGTAGGATCCTATTCATTTAAGCTGTGCCCTTGAGGCGGTATCGATTAAGGCATTTTTATTTTACAATCTGTTTGCAAGCCTCCCTTTAGCAAATGTATTATTAGCAGTCACAAACGTTACGACCCTTACATGTGAGCGCCTTATTTCCCACTACCGTTATGTAACGAATCAATACAACACCGGTGGTAATAGAGTGACAAGCAATATGTGAAGTATACAATGGATGGGATAAAAATACAACGTGGCGTATGAAACTGAAATATATGAGACACAGCAAGCACAAGAAATTAAGATAATATTCTTGAGAAGCTAAGAGCTTAAGTTAGAGCATCGCCAATTCTGTTGCATCGTTCCGCTTTTCACCTACTAATATTTGCGGAGTTTTCGATATGGCTTCCAGATGTGGCAACCCGGTAACCGCAGAGGCGCGGACACACTCCGGATTAGTCCGCGACATCCTCTATACTACGAACATAATCACCCGGAGCGCGCTTTCGGGGAGCGCTGTCCCGTGATCCGCCCAATAGAGTTTCGCGCCGTCCCACTAGATGGCGCCATTACCCAGCTGTTCATGGAAGAAAGTGCACGAGAGAGAGACCCTCCAGTGTGTTGAGGCAGCCCAAGCAAAGTCAACTCTGCCGGTCTACAGAGAAAACAAAAAGCAACTCTTAACTGAAGTTCAACTGCACAACGACCGGCTAGCTAGCCGTCTTTTGTTCGAGGCACGGGAGGGGCCCTGGGGTTCTTGAGATATATGAAAATATTCGATCCCAAAGTGACTTATTTGTGGGGCGTGCGAAAAAGACGCAGACAGTCGAGCACCTGGTGCTCGTCTGCCAGCGCGCTGCTGCCACCTTCGACGGATCATTGCGGCCTCACACCGAATGGAAGCTCGCGTACATCCTGGGTTTCAAGCAGGTGCCAGGCGAGGGCAGCGTGAACTCCAAAGGTGCCGGGCGAAACTGCCAGATGATCAGTGTGGGAGTGTCAACAACGGTAACAGGAGCCAACGGATCGCGCGTGGAGTGTGCGAGGACAACAAAGGCCCGACTGGAGCACTGGTGGCGTGGGATTCCGGAGCGTGAGTGATATTCAACATTATTGGACAACTGAAACGACCAGGACACCCTGGACAAGGGAATCTGACAGAGAGGGCAGAGCAGAGCGTTGTGGAGAAGTTAGAAAAATGTTAAAAGAAAATACAGGCGCCTTGGTACAAAAATTACTTCACCGATCGCAATCTCCTCAACAAGCAACATGCAACCAGGCAGTTATGGTGGCTGTAAGGGCAAGTGTCACGGGCGGGAATGAAGGGTTGTAGAGAGTTGCAATTAAAACAATTCGCCTGCAGACTGCTGCGCCCCTCGAGATTGCGAAGATTGTCAACGCAACACACCCACATAACCCGCAATGCGAGTTATGAAATCCCACGTAGCTTCTTTATATTTCGACTCAGATTTCTGCGACAACATGACATTTGGTGCACTTTCCACCCTATTTTTTTTTCAAATGGGCTTTAAATCAGTTGTGCCTTCCAGGGCCGGTTTGTTCACCTTGCGGCCGCGGCTGCGGTTGCGGCCAAGAGGGATTTTGCGTCACGTGACCAGCTCCATGGGGACAAGGAAGTACCTAGCGTCCCTGCCTAATGGCGGAGAAATCCGTATCGCTTCACGCACAAACGACTAATTTCGCTCGCAGAAACTGACTGCAGGGACTTTCAATTGTAGTCCAATTGACCGCCCCTTTATACTGTAGGAGCGGCAGGTAAAGTTACCGCCAGGGAGGGTAAATAGGAGCCAAAATAAAAAAAAAAACCACTCAAGATAAAAGCGGTGGCCGTATATTTATATACCTCCTCCAGCGCCTGCGCCTCGCACCTTCTGCCAGTGTTGCCGAATCGTGGGAAGTTTCCCATATTGTGGGAAAAAGCATGACAGCTAGAGAAAAAGGGAAACCAGAATTTAAACACTTGTAAAACGTGGGAAATTTTTTTAATGACGAAACTAAACCAAAATTTTGTAATTTTCTTATCTACATCGAACAAGAGAAAGGAAGTGGCACTAGCTACCAAAGCAGTTTTCTGTTTTGAAGAGCCAACCTAATTCATCACGACTTACATCATGTGCGTGTTGCAAGCCTGCCGGTACAGTACTGCCGGTTCGCGCGCTTTTCTCACCGCTAGCTACGGACACTAGTCCTCTGTCAGTGCGATAGATCATGAATTGCACAGTGGGTGGGGTCCCTTTCACATCACGAAAACGAGCAGGCGATTTTAGTTTAGTTTAGTTAATGGCCCGCTTGCCTTTAGTCAGTTCCCCTGGTTCATTCAACCAATGTATAGTGCGGAAAAGAAGGAGAGGGGAGACCAGTTTGCCGAATGCCAACTACATTTCGTAGTTTACGCAATGCAAACTTCTACAAAACAAAAAACATAGGGGAGGTGCTGGTGCATTTAAATACACTTGGCGTCATGCGTATCTTAAAAACGACTTCTGTTACTGAAATGGTGTTGTGGGAAAAAAAGGGAATTTTCGCAGCTTAGCCAGGGAAAAACGGAGGTGGCAGTGCGACAACACTGCCTTCTGCTGTGGTCGAGAGGTTCAAGTGCAGGTACTTGTCGTCGCGGCGTGAAAGTTTCAGCTTCAAATCGCGCTAGGAACTTTTTTTTTGTATTTTGCGCGTGTCTTACTTTTTAACTGTGATTCTTTTTACGAATCATCCACTTGCACTACTGCGCCTTACACGGTGTTTGCTGTTAGTCCCACCTGTTGAATCGAAACACCGGAAAGAAAAAAAAAAAAAAGGTCGAGGCAAGTTAAAGGGACCATGAAGGCAGTTGCGAAGTTTCATTCGACGATTGAAATGGATGTCAGGCACGTCTCAGATACTGTTGACCAAGTTCTAGCCCGAACAGAAGTTTGGGTGCCGCACCAATCGAGCAAACAGGCGCGGTAATAATAGCGCCGGGAACGATGCCTGAGACCACACCGAGGTGGCGGCAGAAAGGTGAACTAAAGTGCGCCGTCGAAGCGTGACGACAACGGGCTCCTCGTCTTTCGATTGGTTCAAACGATAGACGCGCTCTTGCATTCGATTTCGGTGGTGAGATGTGATGAAAAAAGTTTATTTGAACGTTGGATAATCTTTTGAAGTTGTAGTTGGGAATTAATAGGTTTCATACCGTGTATAAAAGCATAATCTGAAGCGATCCCTCCGTTTGTCACTGGTTGAACGCATCCCGCACTGCTACCTCGGGGGGCGCGTAACAAGCATCGAGCAACCATGGACAAAAAAATAAAAAGAGAAAAAGAGGTACGAGCGTCGGGGTGGCGGACTTTTGGTTTTGGTTTCTTGCGTCGTCTCGTGTTCGCTTTGCGAACTGGTGTCTACCAATCGTGCCGCGTTTATGTGCAGTAGTAGGTTGAGCGAAAGGTCGGCTAAAGACGTGCGGTCGATCGGGCGACGTTACTTTGCATAAACTGCCGACCGATGCAGCAATGCGCAGCATTTGGTTGCGCGCCGTCGTCTTGCGTAGAGCTGTGGACAGCGGTGTCAGGATTTGTTCGTTGCAGTTCCGACCAGAAGACTTTGAGCAGCACCTTCACGTCAGCCGGAGTCTGGGTAAAAACATGAAGTTCCCGCGTCTGGGGAAAGACGCTATTCCCTCCCTTTCCTTGCGCGAGGAGCCCACACCACAGCGGCAACGAAGCACGTTCAGTCGGCGTGAGGTCGCTGAACGGGAGCTCAAACTCGTTTGCGAGCGCGGCGTTGTCGTCCATTTCTTCCAGGTTTTCTTCACAGACCACCGTGCACAAGAGCGAACCACGGAAACCACACTGAGTGTGCACTAAATCCTACCGATGCCGACAGTGCTCCCTGACGTCACTTCTCTTTCCAGAGGCGAAAAAGGGAAGAAATCTGAATGTTTGTTTCGGTTTCGCAAATGTATTTGCAGGTAGAGAAATAAGAGTCACAACGTTCTGGAAAAAATTGTGTGGCATGCCAGGACCCCAATGTTTCCGAAAACACCTTTTTTTGAAAAATGAAATTGCCTTCATGGTTCCTTTAACGCGCTAATACATTCATTTCATATTGTTCATTAAAAGGAAACCAAGGTAATAGCATCGGTATGGCTTTCACACAAACGGAGCCGAAACAAGTATCCTTTCCCGAGCGACTACAATTTTATGTGTTTTTAAATATACAACGCTCTTGCTACGACTCCTTTCAATAACAGGAGACGCCCGTTTAGTACTAATAAAAAACGCAGTTGTGACAATTAAAAAAAAAAGACTTTCACAAAATAAGCAAAAAGAAGAAGACTAGCAGCTGTGGATGCATTGATTAAGCGAGACCCTACAGGCAAGGTAGCAAGTCAAACGTCTGAGAAAGTAGTAAAACCGAAATAAAAGAGATCATACCTTTACTTGCATGGAATGTGATAAAAGGGATATTTTTACTCTTTACATTTTGTTGTGGCAATCATTTTGTAATATTGACACATTACTTGTTGAATTTTAGTTAGAATAGCAGACGATCGCAACTGAATGCAAAAATAAATCGGGCGTCGACATCGCAAACCCTCTCTCTAGCGCAAACACCTAAAATGGCTTTGAATCAACAAATGAATTATTTAGAGCAGTTGGAAAACGGAAACAACAGATTTTAGAGAAATTCAGCAGCACAGTTACCTGGCGAACAAACAGACGGGCATGGGAAGATATTGTCAACTTTCCGCGGAGTGTACGGCAGAAGCAGGAGGCGTGGCGGAAGTTGGTAAAGGAAGCCAGAGACGTGTATGCGCTCTTCCGAGGCCATGAACAACCAACTGGTGAGTCAGAACTACCCGCCCAATGATTTTATAGAGCTCATATGACCTTGTCTACATTCTTAGAGGGAGTGCAGTCAAATAGAAAAAAAAAAGAGAGTTTCTGGCGCGATATGAACCCGGGACTTTCACGCCGCGACGGCAAGTACTGGCACTCTAACCTCTCGACCACAGTAGAAGGCGCGAGACGCCGGCGCTGGCGGAGGTATATAAATATTCTGCCACCGCTTTCACCTCGAGTGGTTTTTCCTTTATTTTGGCTCATTTTTACCCTTCCTGGCCCCTAACTTTACCTGCCGCTCCGACAGTATAAAGGGGCGGTCAATTGGACTCCAGTTGAAAGTCCCTGCAGTCATTTTCTGCGAGCGAAATTAGGCTTTTGTATTTGAAGCAATACGGATTTCTCCGTCATTAGGCAGGGACGCTAGGTGCTTCCTTGACCGCATGGAGCTGGTCACGTGACGTAAAAATTCCTCTTGGCCGCAGCCGCAGCCGCGGCCGCAAGATGAGCGAAAGGGCCCAGCAGGAGGTGCCAATGGACGTATAATGTTTTTAATTGATTTATCTTCCTCACCTTAACTTCTGCATCTACATGAATGGCGCACGTCTCACCTTTTAAATCTGCGCGCGTCTGAATTGCCCGATAAAAAATCCACCAATAAATCTTTGGGGACGGTCCCCAAACATTTACCCCCCCCCCAAAAAAAAAAAAAAAAAAAAAACTTTGAGACAGTTGACTTGGAAGCAGGAAAGTCATCTGTCCCAATATGTTTTAGAGATTCTACATTACAGAGAGTTTCCAACTGCTCGATCAGGGTCACGTGGTTTATGATGGCGTGTGCAAAAACGAGCTGCGAGGGGGTGACAACGCGTTGGTCGTCTGCGACCGTCTCAGCCACTCCGCCTGCTTTCCTCCTCACTACGTGAAAACAACGCATTAGCCCTTGCCACTAATTTTCGCCGGAGGTGTCCGCCATTAAATTGCAAAAGCACTCCATGGTTTGAGATGGACAATCTACAATCTAAGCTTTCTCAAAATTTTCATCGCGCCTCGTGCCCCTCTTTATCCCTGGGCGCATACAGCGCCCGTCTACTTCGCCTGATATTTTCCATACGGGCAGCCGAATAGAGGAAAACGGCGGAAACAGTGGTAAAACGCGGATGTCAAGGCTGTCATTTCGATCAGACAGTCTGCCAACAGGAAACATCCAGTGCCGCTCCGAGCGCTATCTGAGAGTGTAGTCGCTTCAAGGTGGACCTTATACATAAACCACAAGTGCTACGCCAAAAAGCTAATCCAATAAAATATCGGAACAGCGCATCTGGCGACCATCCGTGAAGTTAGATGTGGCAGAAGGGACGAGCCTAGAATGTTTTTCAAGTGTCTTGGATCGCTCGAGGGCAAATATCAGGAAGTGACTGCAATAGACAAGAACACGTCGAAGCCGCCAGAAGACCTTGACAAGCAGTTAAAAACGCATACGACGGAGATCTTTTCCTCCAAAGACTTGCCACCATCACGATAGCACTGGCTTGCTCCGAAATAGACTCCAACCACAAGGGGGGACATTGATCGGGTTACGGTTGCTCGTGATCTGGCTCGCTTGAAGGGGTCTATCTCAAAGAGACTAGACGGGATCCCGGCCAGTGTCCTCAAATGCTTGGGAAAGCGGAGATGCAGATGGCGAGCATCTTCAGAGCAATCCTCCGGAAAGAAAAGGCTGTGCTTCAGGAAGGATGACTCGGTCGCGTCGTGCTGATTCTGAAGAAGGGAGGCGACAAAAAGGACCAGAGAGATTATCGGCCCCTGACTGTGACGTCTACGGTCTACACGACATTCTCTTTTTTAATCAAGGAACTTATGGCAGCGTTGGCAGAGGAGAACGAACTGCTCACCGAGCTTCAGGGTGGGTTTCGTAGGGGACGACGACTGGAAGACAATCTATTCACCCTCACGCAGTGCGTAAAAGTCTTCAGAAAGCACGAAAGAAGATTACTTTTCCGCTTTCCGCATGAGGCGAAGACCTATGGCGGCGCTCCGCACAGATGACTTATGCAACGCTTGGAAGAACTTGGTGGCTCTCACCAGTAGCTAGCTCTCATATGGTGTCTGCTCAGGAGATCAAGTGAAGATGCAGTTTAACGGGGCCGAATCAGTGCTGATCACTCTAACAAGGTTCCTCCAACAGAGGTTCCCGCTCTCCCCATGAGTGGGTAAATGAGAGCCCAGGAGGGTTCACATATACCCACCTGGAAGACGGGTCAGAGGAGGAGTGGATGATGCCGGTCCCCATTTATGCGGACGATATTGCATTGATTGCAGAAAGGGTGGAGGAACTGCAGAGATTGCTATGTATTTGCAAAAATGAGGGGACTACATTGGGCCTAAATTGAACACCAGGAAATCGGCAGTACTTCAGTTAGCTTGGCCAGAAGAGGATGCATTGAGAAGTATAGTACTCAATTGTGAAAGTGTAGAGGTGCAGGAATCATACAAATATCTGGGTGTTACCCTGCCTAAAATCAGGATTAGCTGGCCGAACATCACACACATCTGAAACAAGCAGCCATGCGAGGAAAAAACGTTCTCCTAAATTGTAATTTGTGGAGCTGCAATCGTTTCGTGGGGAATCAAGAAATTTAAAAGGTGGTTGTGTGCCTGGACTAACGTTTGTTAAGGCGATTCTTTTCAATCCTGGTACTGTGCGAGAGGTCCTGGACTGTCAGCAGCAAGAGGTTGGGAGTCAGGCTTTGGGCTTTCATGAAATGGTAGCAAACAAGGCAGTGAAGGAGAATCTTGTATGCTCGTCCAACGAGTCCAGGAGAGAAACTAGCAAGATCGCCTATGACAGCCGTCTCCGCCTCACAAATCGCAGCCGGTGGTTGAAAATACTCTGTCTACACGTATATGACAGGGATAAAGACCATCTGGAAGAGGCGGTTGTGCTAGCTGCAGAATAAGTACGGCTTATTTGCTGCTCCTGTGACCACCACACCAGATAATAACTGGGATTGGTGATACGGACGAGGGTGAGATAAGAGGAGGCGCTTAAGTGGGTAGAGATGGCGTAGTCGTAATCGACGCTGCATGTTTACCATCAGTGGAAGGAAGAACTTTCAGCGGAATCTGCGCTCTGTAACAACAGCCTGGGCACCCACCTGCTCTCCGAGGCGCGTACAGGAGAGCTACCTTCGCAGGAGTACTGTCGGCGCTACGACCACACAATGGTGCACCAGTGTGTAGCGTGTGTGGTGAAGCAGATAAAAAGCTCGAACATGTCGTACTGTTGTGCGCCGGACTGCAGCCGGCACCATTGGTGGACTGCAAGCAGACAACCCGGGGGCGATCAATGGCGGGGGCGCTGAGCTTTGAGCCTTTCGCGGAGCCAGTGTCATCTACATGCAGAAACAACTTCAACGGCGATGACGCTACGTCGAAGGCCAACAGAGGGTTGAGCAAGGGAGTGGTGCCAAGCACCAAAAAGCGACTAGAGAATTGGTGGCCAAGGATTCACACATGGGGCCAAGTAGGGGGGGATTGATTGCCGAGTGGCTAGCGCACACCAGCTCGAAGCACGTGGAGCGAAAGCTCGCGCTGCAGAACCCAGTGATCCTGGGTTCAATTCCCACCCCTGCCCGTATCGATCTGGATAAGCATCGTACCGGCGTTCGGTCGTGTATCACTACCGCGTGATGCACGTTAAATACACCAGGTTAGCGGTTAAACCGTACTGCCTAAATTGCTTATGTACAGCTGAGAGACCAGACGTCCACTGAGGCAGACTAACTTCGGCTGTCTAAACATACACACAGCAATTTTTGGGCCAAGTATAGGTCCCAGATACCATGAGACTGCCCGAATAAAAACGAAAAGCTACAAATGATGATTATTACCACCTGCTGAGAAGCGCCGGTTTTTCGTCTAGGGACTGTGGCTTGGCGCAATAGCGAAGTTTACATACAAGGGTCTGTCTGGTTCAGGGCTGATGGTCACAGTGTAGGTGAAAATATGAGTGTCGTATCAAATCATGGTTTGATTTTTCTACTACCTTGAATTTGCACGCTTAGAGTGCCGGCTATGATGTTTCGGACGCTTGAAGCTGTTAATTGCACTACTCATATGTTCTCACTTACTGGAAGTACGAGTAGCCCGCCTGTCCATTGGCATCCTGTGAGAGCTGGCACTTCCTTCGGAACACTGGAGACAGGAACAGCCTCTTCTGCCAATGGAGGACAAACGCGGGTGTCAGGGTGGCACGAACCTGTCGTTGTCTGGGAGTCTTAGCTTCCACCCATAATTGCTCAAAGCATAAGCGGAAAACAGGAAAGAACGCAGAAGTCTAGTCCGAGCTTTATGCTTCAGCTTCTTCTGAGCTCGTGCATTTCAAGCTGCAAGGGTTTTGTTATAGACGGTTTGTATTAATCTTGTCACAGATGTGTTTAAAGTTCTTTATGTTCCACACAGTTGCGTGAAATTGAAGTTCTTACATTCCTCTTATTTCCGTCGATGAGACATCATTTGCTTACGTCATAGTCAGCATTAAGCAGATTGTGGTGGGCCGACCAAAGCGACGCTTCTGATCGCTCACGTCGCCAACTGACCCTCCTATTGGCGACGTGCGCGATCGAAAGCGTCACTGTGGTCGGCTTTTCACGATCGGCCAAATGCTGACTATGACGTCAGCAAAGGCTTTCTCATTGACAGAAATAGGAGGAATGTAAGAACTTCAATGTGGACGGTGTTTGCACTCTTGGTTTGAGAGCGCAATAATTTCAAGCTTCCACCATGCTCGTTACTAACACCATCAAACGTGTTGTTCGCAAGGTAATGGCGTAACGAGAGGGAACGTAAGGGGGGCTCCACCAAAACATCTCGCCGCTAATTGTGGAGATTAGTGGATTGAACCTAGAATCCCCGTTTTCAGCGGAGCGATCTTTTGCTCCACGTGCTCCGAGCTGGTGTGCGACCTGTGCCCTAATCAACGCGTTAGCCCAATCGGTCACCTTCCGATGCGCGTTCACTGCGTGGATGTGCGCTGAAGATGCGCAACCCACGTGCGCATATTCTTGACCATAGCCTTTTCTATACTCACAAAGCCTGGTAGTTTGACGACAGAGCCACAGAGCGCCCGGTCGAAGATTTAGAGCGCGAGGATCTGGTAGCCCCGAGCATTTCTCGGGGAGCATGTAGTCACCCATACAAAAATGGTCTATAGTCGTCTATGGAAAATTTAGGGCAGGCTATCACCCCTTAGGCCCTCTATGGTCGGCCATAGAAATCCATAAAAACAGCTACAGCCAGCTATAGATAAATCTATGGCCGCATATCTAAAGACTTGGAACCAATAAATTTTTTTTACCCGCCCATAAAAAATTCTTTGGCCACAAGTCTAAAAACTGGAAATCAATAAATTGTCTTTAACCTCTTATAGAAAATTTTATGGCCCTAAGCCTAAAGACTCCTGACCAATAAATTTTTTTTAGGTGCCTATAGAAAATTATATGGCCCCTTGTCTAAAGACAGCGAACCAACAGATGTTCTTTTTCCGCCTATAGAAAACTCCTTCGCCCCGAGTTTAAAGACTGGGAAGCAATATATTGTCTTTACCCGTCTATAGAAAAATGAATGGCCCCGAGTCTAAATACTAAGAACGAATAAGTTTTCTTTCCACGCCTACAGAAAATCTCTACCGGCGCTTACTTTTTCTAGTAAAAACACTCAACGTTAGAAAATTAAATCAATACTAAATTTCTATCAGGCCGGTGACAAACCTTGACCCAAGATATGTTCTCTGCTGTTGCAACGAGTCGTGAAAACCAGTAATATTGTTTGTTTGAAAAATCCATTAAAATACTTTTTTGAGAAAATCACTTTCAAAAATGGTACTTTTTGTTTTTTGCATAATATTAACGTAAACGTACCGCAAAGGATATTTTACACAGCCGAGTCATTTTATAATAAATATAAAGAGCGTGTTTTGGGCTCTCCGTGGACATAAAAATATCGGTGTAACCCAAGTAGATCGCCAGTAATTAATTGTCAAAGTTCGTCAACAATTGACCGAGGAGGCGTTTTTGACATTTTTACAGAAAAAAAGCAAAACGCCTAAAATTATTTCATGGTATTGGAGCCCTTTAAATGTGTCCACAGAGTGCTTGAAAAAAGATAATATAATGTGGACTGAAAATCCATGGCGGGAGATCAAGCGAAACATCAGACCCACGACGGGTGTGAAAACACTGCTTTTCGCCGCGGCCTCTTTAAAAACTCATAAGTAGAGAACAAAAAATCCGACGAACTTGCGGTTTGTGGCGACTGCGGTTTTAGAAACGGCGCCATAACACATATTTTTTTCATCAAAATTAAAAATTCGACCCTTTTTGCCTGCACGATTTGAGATGAAACCACCGATATATATATATAACGAAGAGGGGAGTAGGTGATTATTGAATTTATTGCATTAAAGTTAGGGAAAGAGAAAGGGAGAGAGAGCTGGCGAAAAATTGGGCCAGGAGCGGGGACTGAACCCGCAACCTTCGCCTGTCCGGGGCGACGCCTTAACCGGTTAGACCATCCCGGCCATTGGTTTCGGCGTACTCAATTTCTGACCAGCTCTCTGTGTACTGTTTAGTTTCGAATTCACTTAACTTGGTAGACGACAACCGTTCATGATTTAAGGCCCGCGCTATTTCCGACATGCGGCAGTGACGTGGCACGTCATCTCAGCTTGCAAATGTCGGAAAGGGCCCGCCTTCCAAGATATCTAGGGAACCACTCCTCCCCATAGGGACAGGCTGCACAGTATATATAATGGGAATGATATATGATATATATATATATATATATATATGTGTGTGTGTGTGTGTACTGTGAGAAGGTTCAACAGGCCGGTTTGATGTGAAACAAAAGTTGGAGTTCCAGGAAAGGCCTTTACTTCACCAACGTTTCAAGCAGGGACAGCTTTTCTTCAGGGTGCGATAGTGTGTAAAATGTCCTCTCCTTATTGACGTTCGTGTGGAAGAGGAAGAGTGACTATGAAGAGTATAAAATTATTCGGAACAGCAGCAATAAAAAGATCGTAGATCTTTCAAAATTGTAATTATAAACAATAATAGTTGAAAAATTTTAAACTAAGAAATTTGATTTGCAGTGTTTGCCACAGTCTTTGTCATAGTTGATAAACACAATCACCCTCGAGCAACCGGAGCGCACACAGAAGTAGCAATGAGGATGTGTTCGGGATTAACACCGCGTCGAGAGCGGAGACCTAGACAGCGCAAGAGTGCTGTGGCGGTTTTTTAGGAAGTATTTATGTCATATATTAATTATGCCTACGCGACCAGGAATTTAAAGGCCGGTTCACACATACAGCGGAGCGCTAAGTTAGCGCTACGTGAGCGCTCCAAGGAGCACTCATGTGGCGCTTCCTGGCGCGTGATGTAGCGCTCTGTTAGCGCTTCAGAAGCGCTTTGTTAGCGCTCTGTTAGCGCTACAGAAGCGCTCTGTTTAGGGTGCCTACATGTCTGTCTGTCTCAGGGTGAAGACATCCATTGTTGCCCTGAATGTGCCAGCGCGTAACGCTCTCGCGCACTCGGTGCGTGACTTGGGCGGTAAAATGGCATCTGTCTATCAGCCAAAGCTACGCGCTCGAGCTGAGCGACACCGGATCGCCCGCACTTCAGAATGCATACAAAAACGATTGGGAGGAAAAATGGCTGAGATGTCACCACTCAAGCAAAAGCGCGTGTGTGTATGAAGGCACTCTAGCTCTGTTAGCGCTCTCACGCCCCTTGTGCCGTGCTTGCTGCTGCGGAATAGCGCGTGCACGGCGATTCCTTGGTTGTTGTTTTTCCTTTGGCATTGAAAGAAGAGGAAGTAAAAAAGCCGCTCTCTAAGCAGAGGGTCGGGCAGGCGACCCAGAGTCATGGACTCTGAGCGACTAATTGATTGAGTACGACCTCAGCTTTCCATTCGATATGTGTGACGCTGGTTTTAAGGACACGCAGGTAAAAATAATCGCCTTCAAGAGAGCTCTGTCTCGGTCCCTCAGCCTAGGAAGAAGGTTCGCCGGGTATACCCGTCGGTATCTCGGTGGCGAAAGATTTCGCGCACCCAGAAGTGCTCTTCTGGGAGTCAAGCCGTCCACACAGATATGCACAAATCGAGTATGTAACAGCATTTGTCGCATTTCTATTTCAGCATCCCACATGTCCGCCATGGTGCTGCTGATGCACACCCAACCACAGGAACCGAAACCGCAGTGCACCTGCTAATCCGCAGCACCGCGGTATCAAGAAGCGCTAATGACGCGCTAACACGGCGCTTCTGAAGCGCTAACAAAGCGCTACTGGAGCGCTAACAAGGCGCTACTGGAGCGCTAACAAGGCGCTACTAAAGCGCTAACCACGCGCTATATTAGAACGAAGTCACGCGCTGGAAGCGCCACATGAGCGCTCCTTGGAGCGCTCACGTAGCGCTAACTTAGCGCTCCGCTGTATGTGTGAACAGGCCTTAATGCAGCAGAAGGATTACCATGGGACTCACGCTCACGAGGATGTTCATGAGAGGCGTGGAATCAGCTCACAATGGCAGGCGCCTTGGGCGCAGCAATGTGAAAGACGCGCTCGTCTGGTACAGTCCGTGCAGAAGCAAAATAATTGTGTGGCTTCGACCCTACACAGACCGTGGCAGCTAAGTGAGTACACCTGGATATGCGTTAATACCACAAGCAACCGAATTGAATTTGTGAATGAAAAAAGCCTCCTTCAATTCTCCATCCTGATCAGAGCTAAATCTAGATTCAAGAATGATGAAAAATATTTTTTCAATGCTATGCTCTTTAAGATTCATATGTTTAGAAAACGGGAGCGCGGAAAAGGACTTGACATGAGACTTGTGATTATTAAAGCTCAACCAAAATGAAGTACCGCTTTGTCCTATATAATTCATTTTACATAGTTTACAGCATAAAAGATAAATGACGTTACGCGTACCGCAGTTGAGGTTTCCAGTGATTTTGAAAGAAAAGCCAGAGTTCGCGCTAGTGACAAGATTGGTGGTTTCTCCACACACACACATATATGTGTATATATATATATATATACATATATATATATATAATTTATTCGTCGTCTTCTATTTTTATACCCAGCTGCCTGGATTTCAGTGTAACTGCTCGATCAAGATCACGTGGTTTATAATCCCCCTTTTCCACACGAGCGTCGAGGAGGCGAAGGCATCGATCATTTGCAACCGTTGCCAGACTTTGCGTAGCCTCACCAAATGCTTTACAATTGGGAATACATCTTACTCCGCGCATTCGCATTAAACGGTGCGCCTACTGCGTTAATTTTTCTCCTGGCGATGCGGACAGCTCAGCGGTCGTGGTCTCGCCAAGCCGGAGTTCGGAGTACGCAAACGCGCTGCCCAAGCCGGTCTGCTCGGAAAAGCAAATTGTTGTGTGTATGTTTATACAGCCGGAAGTTAGTCTGCCTCAGTGGGCGTCTGGTGTCTGAGCTGTAGATGAGCAATTTAGCCAGTGCGGTACAATCGCTAACTTGGGGTCTTTAACGTGCACCACGCAGTAATATTAATAATAATAATGTTTATTTTCTCCATCAAGTGCAAGTACATGATGAAAGGGGACTGGGAAAAAAGCTACATTTGTGCAGCTTGACGAGTCCTGAGCCCCCTTCCCAATTAGCAACAGCGGCAGGTCACAAAAGAAATGCATCACTTTGTAAACAAACAAACAAAATAAAAACAAAAATACGCAGGTCAGTAAATCAATGTAAAACATTCCAATGTAGCAGATAAATTAGCTCTGCTAAACAGACGGTTTACTAAAAATACAAGTGAAAATTCAAGGGTTCAATATTAAAGATATATAGTACGACTATGTAATACTATACTCATTCACTAAATTCATTCGCAAATGATATAACTGTAACTTATAAATGAGGACATTCAATGGAATATTTACCAAGTCATTCCTATGCAATTCACTCTACATGAAAAAAAAACATTCTTTAATATATTTTACTGTTGATGTTGAGGGCTGCGGTCCCACGGCAGCCATCTTGAACAAGGCGTTAGTTCAACCAATATATGGGGACAAGCACCCGTGGGGTGGCCAAAACATTGATTCACGGTGGGATGGCCCGAGCACCATCACGTTCCCCTCGTGGCCTTGCTCATGCCGCTGCCAGCTGTGCACAGCTGGCTCAAGTAGCGTGGCCCAGCAAACGCATGGATGCGAGAATGTCAGACTGGGAGGAGGAGGAGGAAATAACTTTATTAAAGAAAAAAAAAAAAAAAGACTTGTTCTAGGTGGGGCTTCTAGTCTAGGGCTCCAGTGCTTTCCGCCGCCATTTTCGCCCGCTCAATCAGCTCTCGCTGGCTTTGAACAGACGAGCTGAGCAGCGCAGCTTCCCAGGTCTCGTTGGTAGTGTTAGGTTTAGGAGGGAGAGAAGATTAGATAGGCATGCCCGCGTTACGTGGTAAAGTGTCGGATACTCCCCACAATGCGGGCACTTATCGGAGTATCTATCGGGATAGAATTTGTGTAGGTTAGCTAAGTGCGTGTATGTATTTGTTTGTATTTGACGCCAGGCCGCAGCCTCCTCGCGAGAAAGGTTCTGGTCGGGAGGGGGGAAATGTTATTTCATTTCCCTCTGGTGGGCAAGGATCTCTGAAAACTGATTTGGTACCGGTTGTGGATGGTCCATTTGTAGTGAAGGTGCCCGGATGATACTTGCTCGGGGTACAGCATGTGCTTGTCTATTTCCTTCGACGGACTCGTGTCCCGGTGTCCACACCAACTTGACGTTGGGAATACCATATCCACTTTTAAGTAGGAGTTGGTTTGCTTGCGGGGATATCCTGCCTGCTTTGTAGCGTCTGATAGCTGCTTGAGAGTCAGTGAGGATTACAAGACGGGATTGGTTCGTTGGGCTGGCGATAGCAAGTTCTATGGCCATCTCCTCGGCCACTACTGGAAGGGTGGTTTTAATTGAGGGTGTGACTATCGTGTCCATCTTGTGGTCGATGACATTTGCAACCGCTGCCGTCCGGTCCGGATACGTGGCCGCGTCTGTGTATCTGACGTTTTTCTGGTCTTCGTAGGTCCGTTAAAGAGCCTCGGCTCGTGCCTTCCGGCGGCCCGCATGCAGGGATGGATTCATGTTGTGCGGGATTGGTGCCGTCTGGATCTTGTCTCAGAGTACCTGTGGCATTTGAGTGGTCTCTTGATAGGTGCTTGGAATGGGTATTCCGAGGGAGGTTAGCACTCGACGTCCTGTTTGCGTGAGGGCTAGTCTCTCTCTCTGGCTGGCTAGATGAGCGTCTGCAAGTTCCTGGTAGGTGTTGTGAACCCCTAGCTGGAGGAGCTTGACGTTGGGTGTGTACGGGGGTAAACCCAAGGCTATCTTGTAACCTTTGTGGATGATTACATCCACCTTGCTTTTGTCCCTCGCCGTAAGTATGAGGTAGGGGGCTGCATACACGATTCGACTGATGATGAGTGCCTGCGTGATCCGGATTAGGTCTGGCTCCTTGAGGCCGTGTCTGCGACTGGTTATCCGGCTCATCATGCGAATTATTTGTGTGGTTGTATTCGAGAGTTGGCTAATTGTGTAGCCTGATCTGCCGTCTTGCTCGAGATAAAGCCCTAGGATCCGGATTCTCTTCACTACCGGTATGGAGGTACCGTCCCTGAAGACTAGGCTGATCTCCGGTATCTTGTCCGGTGGCTCAATCTTTCTTCTGTGCGATCGTACTAGTAATAATTCCGATTTTTCCGGGGCACACTGGAGGTTTCCCGCTTCAAGGTACCGTTGGACTGTGTCGACAGCTTTTTGCAGATAGTCTTGTTTATTGCCGTCAGACCCAGACGTTGTCCATATCGTAAGGTCGTCTGCGTAGAGGGTGTGTTTGATATGTGGGATGTTCTCCAGTAGAGGAGGAAGTTTGCACATGGCAAGATTAAACAGGGTGGGTGAAAGAACGGATCCCTGAGGAGTCCCTTTGCCCGGGACTTTTAGGACGTCCGAGCGGATGAATTCAATACCAATAGTTGCGGTACGGTTCTTTAGAAAGTCCCGCACGTATTCATATGTGCGCTGCCAGCAGTTGATTGATGCCAGGTCCTGGAGCACTGTCGTGTGGCTTACGTTGTCAAAGGCTCCTTTTATATCCACGGCCAAGACAGCTTGCGTCTTGGTTCGGGATATGTTGTCCAGGATGTCTTCCTTGAGTTGAAGCAGGATATCTTGCGTTGATAGTTGGGCCCTAAATCCAAACATGGTGTATGAGAATGTACCGGTCTTCTCGAGATACGGCTGCAGGTGATTTAGGACGACGTGCTCTAGCAGCTTCCCCAAGCATGACGTCAGGGAAATCGGTCTGAGGGTTTCCAGGCTCGGAGTTTTTCCTGGTTTAGGGATGAGTACTATCTCTGCATGCTTCCACTCTACCGGTATCTTGGCCGTGTCCCATATTCTGTTAAGGTACTGAGTTAGTGTAGAGAAGGATTCTTCATCAAGGTTCCTGAGTAGTCTGTTTTCAACTCCGTCTCTACCCGGTGAAGTGTTGCGGGTCAGGTCCTGAGCCGCCTTTATGACTTCCGTCTCGGATAGTGGCGCGTCCAATTCGGCGTTTGGTTCCCCATTGTAGTCGGGGTAGTCTGTCTGGACTGAACTGCCGATGTAGCGGTCCTTCAGCTTCCGCAGGATTTCCTCATTCTTGCCAGGGAAGTCGTGCACAATCTTACAGAGAGTGTGGCTTGATTGGCTCTTGCTTTTGGAGGGATCTATGAGGTGCCGAAGCAGCGACCAGGTTTTCTCCGTGCCCAGGGTTCCCTGAAGTTCGTTGCAATTTTGGTGCCAGTTGTTCTTCCCCAGCTGTTCTGCGTGTTCCAGTGCTTCTTTCTCCAGTTAGGCAATGCGGAGTTTAAGTTTGCGATTTAATCTTTGACGCTTCCATCTTTTGAAAAGGCTGCGTTTGGCTTCCCACAGGTGGAGTAGACGGGAATCCACCTCTGGCGTTTGGCTCGTGAGGTTAACATGTTTAGTGTGTTTTTGCGCATTTGCCTGCAGATCTCTGACCCATCTCTCTAGGTCGTCTGCTTCGTTAGTTACTCCGGAGCGCGCTTTACGAAAAGCGTCCCAGTCTGTAATGGCGTGCCTTTTGATAAACTTCTTGTGCGCACTTATTGCGACCTCTATTTCAATAATCAAATGGTCGCTGCCTAGGGACTCCTCTGTGTTGATACATTCTGCTGGGATGAATTTAATTAATGCCAGGTCAGGACACGTGTCTTTACTTACACTGTTACCCGTCCTAGTAGGTTGCTCGGGGTCCGTTAGTAGAGCTAATTGGTGCTGACATATAGCGTCGTATAGTTTGGTTCCCTTTGCGGTTGCTTGTTTATAACCTCACGTTGGGTGTGCGGCATTAAAGTCCCCTACTATTAGTAGCTTCAGTTGAGCTAATTTTAGTGCCCGGGCAAGCAACCGCTCAAATACCTCTTTGGTTCGGATTGGGGGACTGTAGATATTTAGTATAAAGAAACTGGATGCGTTTCGTTCTTTAGGTAGTAGCTCCACTATGCAATGTTCTGCCGAGGTACTGTTGAATTCGTGCTGCTTTACAGTAATGTGATTCGCGACTAACGTGGCTATCTTGGGGTTTTCGCTCGTGTGCGTGAAAGTTTGATACCCAGGTAAGGTACGGGGATCTTTTCCTGTTTCTTGTAGGCATATTACGTCAGGGGGTGAATCTCTGCTGGCAATGAATTGTGCTGGGGCATTTCGTTTGCCCCGGAAACTGCGACAGTTCCATTGCCATACAATCGTCCCTTTATTTTGGCATACCCTCGTCAAGGTTTGGGGTTGTAGCGGCGGTATGGAGGTTTAGCGTGGCGGGTTGAATATAGGTTGCTTGTCGATTTACATGCTGCGGGATAACATAGGGTTGGGAGCGGACGTCCGTTTTTCTAGCCTTCTTGAGTGTTTCTATCTGCTCTTTCTCTGTGGTGGCACGTAACTGCTCTTGCAGGCGAGCTATCGTTTCCTGGAGTCGAGCAATAGTCTGCTGCGCGTCCTCCGGCTGCGCGGGTGGGGCAGCGGGAGATTTGAGCTCTATTTCAGGGGACATTAGCTGTTGCTCGATTCGATCCACACGGCTGGTTATGCGTGTGAGCATGTTCATGAGGATCCTTGCCCACTCTGGAGCGGTTTCGGATTCTGGTGGGGAGTGGGGATGGGAAGATTTGGGTGAGGAGGAAGAGGGATTAGTTGATTTGTGTGAGGGGCGAGACCCTTTCAGCATTGCTGCCCAGCTCACCTGAGCTCTGGTGTGGCTTTGGTCCCTCGACTTGCTGCGGTTCCTTGTCTTGCTTCGGCTCTGCCCTCTAGGAGTCTGACTCCGCCGGTGTCGAGGGGTCCGGCCTTGTTGCTGGGTGTTTGGCTCCTCCCTTGGCTTTTTTCTCTGCTCTCGCTTGCCGGCGACTGCCTTGCTCGACTCCTGGCGCGGCTCCTACTTCGGCTCTGCCATCAAGGAGTCTGACTCCGCCGGTGTCGAGGAGTCCTGCCCCGTTGCTGGGGTGTCTGGCTCCTGCCTTGGCTTTTTTCCCTGCTGTCTTTTGCCGGTGATTGCCTGCCTCGGCTCCTGGCGCGGCTCCTACTTCGGCTCTTGCGACTCGCAGTACGCTTAGCGGTGTTGTCTTGTTTGGATTGGTGATCGTTGTAGCGCCTCTGGCACATCCTGTCTCCAGTTGGATGTTGTCCATCGCACAGTACGCACTTCGGGGTGCATGCGTGGTCCGGGGTAGGGTCCTGTGTCGCACACTGGGTGCAAATGCGGATGTTGGGCGTGGGGCACACATCCGCTCTGTGCCCTTCCCTGAGGCACCTCGCGCAGATGTGCCTTGGGGGTCTGTAGGGGAGAACTCTCTGGCGACTTGCGCTGTAGATTACGTAGCTGGGTAGTTTCCTGCCCTCAAATGTGATGAGGGCCGAGCTCGACTGGCCCAGCATTCGAGCAGTGATGATCTGAGGTCCGTTCCCCACTCGAATAAAATCGAGAAGTTCTTCCGTGGTGGATCCTGGCTTCACGTCGTGAATTACTCCCTTGATGGAATCATCTGGCGCCGCCAGGTACGTGTACGACGGGTAGCTTTTCCCACCGAGCGTAAGCTGGTGCACCCGCGTGAGTGCTCGGGCGGTTTCTTTGTCCTCGGTGTGGATCTCAAGGATGTTCTGATTGCTGTTTATTTGGATCTGGATCTTGTTATTCATCTTCGCCGAGGAGGTTCCGGTCGCTCTGGCCAGGTATTCGTTAATCTGGAAGGGTTTCCACCTGCCTAGATGCATGCCGTCGCGTGGTCGCATGACGATCTTGAAGCCCCCTTTTGGTAGTGGCTCCAGGCGTTTCTTGGCGTGAGAGGTTCGCCCTTTGGTGGGAAAAGCCGCTCCGTTGACGGGAAGGCCCTCGGTGGTGGCGGGAATCGGGTGGAGCTTGCCGTTTCGGTAATGCGCCAAGCGCCACCTCGGTCGTTGGTCCTGGCTTGCTCGGTTGAAATTTCCATCGTCGGCGTGGCAGACTAGTCGTCCAGGTTGTCTCTGCTCATGTCCGCGGCGGGGAATAGCCGTCAACGTGAAGGGAAGAATCGGCGAAGGGATAGGCGGCGTTAGGCCTATCACAGCGCGGCTGTCTGATTATGAAAAACAGACCGAAATTCAATTTTCAGTCACTTGCCCCGGTCGACGATGATATCGTGAACCGGGCGATGCCGGACACCTTATCCACCAACAATTGGACGAAAATTAGGGCCAGATCAAGTGAAAAGGAGCGAAATAGCGGGAGCTCATCGATCCAGAAGTGTTCCGATGGAACTTCGTCGTCCTCTCCCTGGGTATAAATTGTTCTCTGATATAGGGAGGTGCGCTCGGCGGTTGTCGCGGGCTCTAGCAGAAAACCTTACCAAGAAGGAATAAATTTTTGATTGACGTGTCAATATTCTATCAATGAAAACTTCTGCAGGAATGCACTCTCAGTAGACTCAATCTTTCAAGAAATTAGCGGAAGCTGACGTCTAGGAAAATGCTTCGGGATTTACGGTACTTACCTCACCATTATAATGGCGACTGAACAGTGACGTCACAAAATATTCTGTTACACGGTATCCGGAAGATGTAAAGGTTATTACATTATAGGGGGGGTTGCCAGAAACAAGCGTGGTTACAATATTTTCGAAAGTACCGACAGACATAATGGTGTAAGTACAGCTTAGGAGGAATATGATGAAAACGTTTATTTGCAAGGAAGACGTTTATTTGCAATGAAGACGCTATGAATGAGCGGCGTTTAGCGGTGGCAAGCGATGAGCGTTCGGGAATTTAAAAGTGAACATGATTGCTAACAATGGACATGCGGACAATGAAGATTTGTTTTGTCCGGAGATAGAGTTGCGGTAATGACCTGACATCGGACGACTCTGGCAGACGATAAGCAAGTTTCTTCTCAGTGAAGGGTAAGCGTTCAGTGTCAAGCACAGCACGTCGCTACCGACGTTGTCGACATTTAGAACACTTTCTACCTTGAACAAAAGTGTTGCACTTGAGCTAACTTAGCAAAACTACTGAGTCTTCTTCGAGTCTAGTGCCATCATCAACAGTAACTGAAAACGATCTATTATTCAGTTGGTGGATGGCGAAACGTATCCGCATCTGCGGAGTCATGGTCGATGCGTACTGTAAGTGGTTGGAAATTTAGACGATGCATGCCACGACGTCCAAACGCGTCATTGACGTTCTACGCTCTCTTTTCGATACTTTTGGCGCTGCAGAACCCGTGATCCTGGGTTCAATCCCCACCCATGCTTATTTCGATCTGGATGAGCATCGTACCGGCGTGCGATCGTTTATCACTACTGCGTGATGCACGTTAAAGACCCCAGGCTAGCGGTTGCACTGCACTGGCTGAATTTCTCATCTACAGCTGGGAGACTCGTCGCCCGTCAAGGCATACCAAGTTCTAGGCTTAAACATCGAAAAATGGTTGAACATCAGTAGAGGCTTTAATGCACGACGTTTCGGGAAGAGACTTCCCTTCTTCAAGTGTGCAGAAAATACAGTTGCAAAGCGTTTTTAGAGAGACCAAAGAAGAGGAGGAACATTTGAAAAACCAAAGAAAAAAGTCATATATATAATAGTACAAGTAAAAACACTTGAGCATGAAAAAACTACAAAAACTACAACTACAAAACGGCATCAGGCACTAGACCAGTGCGCCATACCATCCTTCAACTAACGGGCAAGCAGAACAGATGGCGTGCGAAACGAAGAAAGCCCTTTTGAAGCTTACGGAAGAAGCAGTTCAGTGAAGAATCGCCAGGTTCTTGTTCCGGCAGCACTTGACGGTCTGATCTTCCACGGGGAAAACACCCGCCGAAGTAATGTTCGGCGGACGAAGGGCCACAACCCTCGATCCCATGACGGTACGCCTACGAACGAAGTTCGAGAGATTTCCTGATAGGTAATAATGGCAGATTATTCAATCGGGCAACTCGTCTACGTGACAACTTTCAGCGGAAGTGCGGCAGTCCTGCCTGTCTGCCGTATCGTTAGGTAACCGGAGTATGTGAGAATAATAATAAACGAAGGAATCCACGCCCCGCGTATTTTCCTGCCCGCGCACCCTTGTCTCTAGCCACAGGCCATAAACTCAAGGTTCGTGCTCGCTTTTTTCGCGAGGGCCGAGGGTATCGGAAATACAGTTTTAGTCTGGATACTTCACACTGTAAACTATGGGACCGCTTTCTTTTTCCTGCTTTTTTGATACCTCCTGATTTTATTAGCCTGGTTTTCGTCTTGTCTCTTTCTGGCATCAAGGATGTAACGGGGTTCTCTTAGTGGCATGCTTCGGGGTTCTCGAGGATCTACAATTTCTGGCAGCATGCATTCCATGTAAAACCTGAGTAGAAAAGGCTCCATGTTGGTTGACCAGAAATTGCTATCCCTCTGAATACGTTGGATATTAATGCCCTTGAGTGTAAAAACAACAAAATCACAAAACTCTCTTTGTGTAATGTGTAACTGCCCTTATATTTGGTAGTAGAAACTATGGTGGTGACTTAGATCTTCCACACCAGGCTCATTCTTCTTATTTTTTGCCTCATACTCATTTGCGGCTTCAGCAGGCTTCCAGAATCTTTTGGAGCGGGGACATTTTACCTCAACGAGGCCATTTGTTCCAAGTAGTCCGCCAGGGGATGGTGCTAGAAATCCGTGCTTCATATCAACGAATAAGCCGCACTTTTGCCCAATGCAATTTTCCTGTTCCACGTACAGTTGTAGAGCAGCATCCTCATTTATTCTACTATACTCTGTTGCGGGTGTATAAAAGTCATTAGGGTACACGATACTTGAAACAAGACTGGTACTGTACGTTGTGGGTCGCATCTTCCATACCTCCCCAAAATGGGATGCTGTCAGCGTTGGCTTCCTTTCAATTCTCCACCTTGGGTTGTTTGCCTGGCCTCTCGTCATCAACTCAATGTTATTGCTTTGTGCGACGCCTACTTGGAGGCTCTGGAGCTCTATTGTCGATTTCTGTTCATAAACATCAGGAGGAATTTCTGGTAGCTCACACCTTTCACCGTAGTGTGCCTTAGAAGATGGCTCTTGGGCAAGTTTTCTTTGCTTAGATGTGCTAGCAGTTGCGGACTCCTCCACACGAGTACGTTTCCTCTTGTTTCTAGCCTTTGCTTGTTCTCTTTTATATGTGCATTTGTTTAGCGGATCAGATGGACTCTTTTCTGTTAATTGTTCAACTGCATTACGGTGCCAGCTCGCTCCATACCGGAAGTTCAGCGCGGCTCCGTGGCATCGATGCTGATAGGATTCCCTTTGCGAGCGGTTGATTTGCTTGCCTCCTGCAAATTTTGCAACTAAAAGCATCACACACTCCGCAAGATTGCTCATGCTGTTGGTGATAAGGCGATGAGCCTTGTCAGAGATTCGATTTGCGGCAGACAATATTTTTGTTTGCAGCATATAAGGCATTGCTGCATAGACATCTGTCCCCGTTTTGCCATCGCAAAAGTAGCTTTTGCAGCACTCATGATGGCCAAACACGTGTTCAGGACCATTAGTTATGTCAGCCTGGAGCTGCCTTACGAGATCTTTTGTATACCTCAGTCGGTCTTGAGGGATTCCTTGCCAGTTTGACAGGTGTGTTGCATGATGTGACACAGCCTTCCGAGCACCATTTTTAATTATTTTAATGCGAGGTACTGAGAGGAACTTTTCATGATCTTTTCTCTCCTTTCGTATGCTGAAGAACTTGCTTGTGTAACACTTCATAACATGGTTGGCACATTCAACTTTCTCAACAAGATGGCCGTAAGAAACTTTGCATAACATCTGGTTATAGGCAGATGAATCTCTGTCTCCATTAAAGGTGTGATAATGCAGACCGTGCATTGTTTCACTTGCTTGAAACCCTTCGACTTGAATATCGGACTCCATAGCAGTTGAAGCAGTACTGCAGTTCTTGCAGCAGGTGTGCTTAGGAATCATAGCACCTTTCTGCTTGTAGTACTTGCAATAGCTGCAGAACTTGTTCCTTGCTCCTATGTAGAGGATCTTTTTGTTCACTGCACCAATTATCACAGCAAGTCCTGATTTAGCTGTGTAGCGGTGCCCGTGACTCCTGTGGGACCGGCCTCCGTCAACAACTACGGTTACATATGCTGTGGCACCATCTTCGCATACGTGACCTTGCTGCAAGGCCGATGCTCTTTCTTTTTCCCCGGCCTCAAGGATAGACTTCATCAAAACGGCTTTCCAGTTCTGAGAAAACAAAGCATTAGACGCACTTTTAGCGATCAGCAAATCAGAAAAAATATTTTTGGCGAGAGTGCAAGAACTTATTGTAAAACATATGAGTGCTTCCACCATTGGTGTTGGTATCCTCAACGCATAGCAGCAATGTAACAGGTGGCCAATTTTTCGCAACTGGAAATGCACCGCTGATGGTTATAATATACACAGGGTGATTCACACAAGACTGCAAATGTATCTTATACCAAGGACATATCGAATAAAAAATGACTCCCTCCAAATATAATTCACACCAAAAGTAGGGGTACGAGTGAAACGTGATAATGAGCAACCTAAGTAACAAAACATATAGATAGAAATTTCGGCCTTACTTTCAGTTGACACATTTCATTCGACTTAATTTACCAAACGTTCAACACGTGCATGACGACCCAGCCTTAACTTTAGCTATAATTGAGCTAGATTTATTTGCACAGTTGAAGCTAGCGCGCGCAGCACGTGCTGACATTTTAAGCGCGAAAGACTGCTTTCGATGCGGTTCTTCCCTGAATAAAAATGGCAACCGTCTTAAGAAATAACATTAAAAGGCTAAAAGAAAATTGTACATCTGTACCTGTCCCAGTCCTCCTTCGCGGCGTAGAAATGCATTCTTGCTGAGAGTGGGCAGCTCCAAGACAGCACAAGCCTCTTCAAGATTTGAATATCCACCACCGATTGACATGAAGGCCGAGACGGCGGCATCATTCCCTCCCAGTTTCTTTTGCAGAGTAGTGATGGATGTTGGCTCCGGAACAGGGTCTGTTGAAACAGTCCTCTGTGCACCACATTTATTACATATGTACACAAACTCCGACCATAGGCCGACTCTCCGCTCATGATCAAATATGAAACTTCCGTGCCTTTCTCGGACACACTCATGCCGCTCTAATTCCCGAAGGCACTGGATGAAGTGGCTACGAGTGATTATCCTCCTGCCGGAGATTGTGGCTTCCTCAGTGTGTGCTGTTGTCTTGGAGGACGACTCAATAACGAGGTCAGGGAGCTCTTCATCCAGATAGAAGCAAAAGAAGTCATCCGTAGTTGACTCAGCAGCTCCTTGGTTCTGCTCTGCCAATTCCTGCTCGTGAGTGCGCGATGCTGGCCTCTCCTCATCCTCTTCCTTGCGTCTAGAGTATAAAAAAATATTAAGGGCCCGTCCAATATAGGAGGTAAGATTTCAAAACTTGTGGTTTGTTTACGAACACCCTTTGATGGGATATGACAACAGTGTTTGTTTTGCATCAGCAATTTTAAAGTGGTCTATGTTTACTTTCCAAGAGTTTTAATAAAGCATATATAGCCATTTACTACCAATGCAGCTAACGCTGTCCGGACAGCGATCAGAAAATATTGATTTTTACTCAGGCACGAAGCCAGAATATTGTTTCGGGGGGAGGGGGGGGGGGGGGAGGGGCAGAGGAGGCCCCAGCAAAAAGGAAGATTTCGACGAAGCCTGAGCCCTATGGGCTCCCCCCCCCCTAAATACGTGTCTGTTACCACCTACAGAAAACGTCGCATAAATAAAAATAACACCACTGCGTCGTAATGACGACATTCCTACCTGTCCATATCTAGAAAAACATTATTTGTGTTTCGAAAAGATATCTCTATTCCAGTGGTTCTCAAATGGGAGTCTGCGGACCCTTTGGGGTCCGCGAAGGTATTCTAGGGGTCCGCGAAGCCCTGACACATCAGTCAAAACTGGCAATAAAAGTTGTCTTTTTTTTCAGATCGAGAAGGAATTTTTTTCATTTCCGGGCGAGTTTTCTCGTGTGTATGTAAAGAAAAAAACTCTACTTCACATTAACCCTTAGTTAAATCCATTTATCATATCCTTACTATATTTAACCTGTACCTTCCCCCTCCCCTCACCGCGAACGGGGGCCTCCATCATTTCCGTTGATCCACAAGGGGTCCGCGGAACATCGATGGTTGAGAACCACTGCTCTATGCCATCAGTTGTGAAACCCACAACATCGAAGATGTTGTGGATTTCACAACTGATGGCTAGATGTCAACTGATGGCATAGATGTCAGTGGAAAGATGTGCCATCAGTCAAGCCTGATGGCACATTTTTCCACTGACTCAGTGGAAAGATGCCTATCAAGCAGCCCTCTCGGGAAGTTGTAGTTTTACTCCGCTGCACATCCCCATTGCCATACCCACTGAAACCATTCACGACTCTCACACATGGTGATATTACGTTATATCGGGCGCCCCATGGTTAGGTCGCTTAGAAGACGTAAGAAACGTACCTTTTTAATCGACCGGCAAGATTTGCATTATTGGCCTTCTTCAGCCTGGTACGGCTTGAATTTGTTTTCGAGCGCTGTCTGGACGGCCACGACTGCTTTCGGGCGGGAAGCATTTTAAGACGTCGATTTATTTTCGACTCTTGTCACAGAAGAGAATACTCAACACTAACTGCGGCTATGCACGACGTGCACTCAAGCGTAGCAAGAATAACAGCGACGATCGCAGGACCAAAGAAAAGCATGCAACGATGGCGACGACAAATTACACCACTAACGTCGTCGTCCTTATAGAGCCTCATCGTCTAATCATTATCTCGTCATATCATATTGCTCCTCATCATCAGTAAATACAATAGGTTACCGCCATATTACAATCCAGGAATTAAAAAATTGAGTCGGTCAGTTCTTCATTATGTTTATTATTTATATAATGTTATTATATTACATTACCTCGAGACAATCGACGTCCATCGTCGATTTTCAAATATACCTGTGTGTAAATTAAACGCACAATCACAAAGAACATAACGTGCCGCCTCTTTTCTTTGGATCATCTTTTTCAAGACGATCCAAAGCTCGGCTTGAAAGATCGTCAGAAGAGAGAACGCGCGACGCTATCTCGCGCTTTCTCTCTTCTGAGGACATTTGGGATGGTCGCACATAAAACCCGCGTATCTGCTACCCAGCCGCTTCGTACTCTCATTATGGGTAGTTGGTTATCACTAAATGAGCTAAATAATCGTGTAATGTTTTAGAGCGCAGCTCTTAGGGGCCCGTTTCCGGCTTGAGCGGCGTCGGCGTCGCCGTCGGCGTAACCAAGGTCATCTCAAGGTCACGGGACCCCCAAGGTCACCCCAAGGTCATGTGACCTCTCCAGATCACGTGACCTCTCCAGATCACGTGACCCCCAAGGTCACGTGACCCCTCCTAAGGTCACCTCAAGGTCACGTAACCCCCAAGGTGACCCCCACGTGACCCCCTGAAGGTCACGTGACTCCCCGAGGTCACGTGACCCCTCCCAAGGTCACCTCAAGGTCACGTGACCCCCCATCCTAAGGTCACCTCGAGGTCACGTGACCCCCACGTGACCCCCTGAAGGTCACGTGACCCCGAGGTCACTCCAGTCACGTGACCGCGAGGTCACCCTAAGGTCACGTGACCCCTCCAAGGTCACGTGACCCCGAGGTCACGTGGCCCCCTCCCCAAGGTCACGTGACCCCGCCACGTGACCCCGAGGTCACGTGACCCCTCCCAAGGTCACCTCAAGGTCACGTGACCCCCAAGGTGACCCCCACGTGACCCCCAAAGCCACCCCAGGTGGCGTGACCCCTCCCAAAATCACGTAGCCCCCAAGGTCACGTGACCCCTAGATCACGCCTCCCCGAAATCGCGTGACCCCCCTCCCCGAAGTCACGTGACTCCCCCTTCCCGAGGTCACGTGACCCCCCGGAGCATATTAAAGAATGGGGGAAGGAGGAGGAGGAGGAGGGGTCTACCCTCCCCTCAGTACCCTTCACTCCTCCTCCTCAAGAGCTGCGCTCCAATTCGGCGTTACACGAAATTGTAAACGGCTTTCACTTTTTTTATTTACACTCCGTTACAGCTTGAAGTCCAGGCGCAGCCGATGCTACAAGCGCGAGTTCCGGGCTTTCAGCATCCCTGCCAAGCACGAGCGCTCGTCCAGTACAGGGACTGTTCAGGGCCATATGCTCGCGCTTGTAGAATCGGCTGCGTCTGGACTTCAGGTGAAACGAAGTATAGTTTCAGTTTGAGTCAGAGGAAAGGAGGTTCGCGGGAACAATGAGAAAGAGGCAGTCGTCAAGAGGTAGTAGCTGGTGGCACCGACGGGAGCTACGTCATGGCCCCTCCAGTTCTCCCCACCCCTGCCTGTTTCGATCTGGATGAGCATCGTACCGGTGTGCGGTCGTGTATCACTGCTGCGTGGTGCACTTTAAAGATCCCAGGCTAGCGGTTGTAGTGCACTGGCTAAATTGCTCATCTACAGCTGGGAGACTCGTCGCCCATTGAGGCAGACCAAGTTCTAGGCTGTATAAACATGCACACAACCCAATTTTTTATTACAACCTCCTTGAACAAGGGCATGAAGTGAACTAGGGTGTTATTTACTATCCATACCAACCCGCTCGTTCTGTCCCTACATCGTCAACGTGAGCCCGGTTTGTTCTTGTCCTATGTCACCAACCCCAGAGTTTGCCCCTGTTGAATTCCTTCAAGCTGCAATTTTCCTTTCCAAGATGTCTATTCTGCGCTTACGTCTACGGGTTCTCGGATACTTCGTCCGCAAGAAAGTTCCACACGGAGCCATCGAGCAAGTCACGGGGTTCCAGTCTAGCAACTGGCAAGCCAATCACAGAATCATGCAGATCGCCAGGGATGAAATCTCCAGCGAGATCCGCGTTATGCAAGAGCTCCTGCCCGCCGTGATGTCCAAACACCTGGGACTAAACTATAATCGTCAGCCGTCCTTCAAGTTTCTACAAGAGTCAGCCCACACCCTACTGTCAAACCCATGGGATCATTTTCTTCGTCATCAGAAAAAATCCACCGAGGTGACACCCAGAGTCAAACCAGAACCCCCCCCCCCCCCCCCCCTCAACTTGTCCGGAGTGCAGTTATCCCCGTCTACAGAAAGCCTTCTGGCCCACGGGCCGAAGTATGCTCCTGCGGTCGCCAACACCAGAGTCGACCAGCTGGCCGCGGTGTACGAGATCGCCGCCAAGATACCGGAGGACAGCCGTCAGGACTTCGTAGCGGCAGGGTCAAGAGCTGTGTGCTTCAATGGTGAGTCAAGGAAAACCAAGAATGCTGCCACCCCAGCTATCAAGGAACTTCAGTCCGCTGAGCTGAGAGTTCTCCAACCGGACAAGACGGGCGGTTTCGTCATCCTCAACAAAGAACAAATGCAGGAGAAGACCGACGAAGCGCTGAAAAAGAACTTTCTTCCTCTCAAGTCGAGGCCATCCGGTTCCCTCAGGTCTCAGGTAAAGGCGCTCTGCGACTCCTCCAACCTCCCCTCTCTAAAAAGTGCCATTCTTGCTCCCGCTAAGCAGTACCTATCCATTTTCCTTTCTGCCAAGACACATAAGCCTGGAGTGCCATTCCGTAGCATTATTTCAGAAACAGGATGCTGGCAGAAGCCCTTGGCGATGTTTTTTACAAAAACATCTCGAAACCTTGGACCTTTCTCAACCTTTCCGGCTAAAGAATTCCGAGGACCTTATCCCAACGTTAGATAACTTGCATATCGGTACGGAAACTGTTGGAGTGTTCTCTCTTGATGTAGTATATTTGTATTATAGTCTCAATGTGAAAACCCTTCTGGGGTTCGTATCCGAAGCTGTGCACTTAAGAGGCGTTATAGATTTTCAAAATTCCTGTGGCATCTCATTCTCAGCATTTCTAGAGTTGATTCGCCTGTATCTTCAGTCCACCCTAGTCGAACACGAGGGCAAGGTATTCCTTCAAAAATCCGGTGTGTGCATAGGGTCGTGCCTAGCGCCCATCCTAAGCGAAATCTTTATGTTTCACGTTGACACAAAGGTTCAATCAATCCTTGAGCAGGAATTTCCCGAAGCCTTGGTTTATCGCTACGTAGATGATTATCTTATCATTCATTCCATTAATTCAGATACCGCAGCGATTGAAAGCGTTTTCCAGAAGAACCTTTTCGGGCTCACGTTCACAAAAGAGACCACTTCATCTCAGGGATTACAGTTCCTTGACCTGAGATTGGTCCCCACCAGTGTCGGGATCTGCTGGTCCAATCAGCAGAGGTCTGCGAAGCCTGTCCTGCCGTTCAGCAGCTCGCACTCAAAAAACGTAAAAACTGGTATTGTCCGAAACCTTATTCCTGCTGCCAAATCCAAGTCGTGTCACCACCTTTCCGCAACTAGTCTGTCCAATCAGATAGGCCGCCTTCTCAAGGCAGGTTACCCAAACGACTTGATCGAGCTTACCATCAAAAGACTTGTCACAGGGCCTCAATCCAAAAAGCCGCCTCCGAGGTCCCGCTTCGCGTGCATCCCCTACATTCATAATATTTCGCATCGACTGAAATCAATAGCTCAGGGCTTCAACACCAACGTGGTTTTCTCGTGTAAGTTTAAATTGGCATCTATTTGCAAAAAAGTTAACAGCCCCGGACCGGCGCCCCCTTGCCAAAAGAACCACAAAACCTGTTACGTTCCTTGCCGCAAAGAGTGTGTTTACTCAATACCTTTGTCATGTGGTGCCCGATACCTCGGCCAAACGGGGCGCTGCTTAAACGACCGCCTGAGAGAGCACGCGAACGAGGTTAAAAAAGCGGTTTCCGACGGTTCAGAGGTCATTCACCACCCGATCGCCAAACACGCATCGGAATGTACTTCCTGCTCGGCCGTCCTTCCCTCTACTACAAGAATCGGGGGTCACCCCTCGAGGTATGGTCGGGAGATTCTGGAGGCCTTCGCCATGTGTCGATCCAAGGACAACATCGGCGGCTCCCCTTCCATTGCCCTTTCGGGGAAAGAGATAACATTTCTTAGTTCGGAGCTATCTCCCCCGACGTTCCCGACAGCGACGACGCACCCTTGACGGCATAGTGCTCCTCCTTTCCACCCCCCTTTTCACCCCCCCCTTTTTTCCTCTATATAAGCAAACTCTTGGTGTTATTAAATGTTGTTGCCAGTTGGAAGTTTGTGTTTGTCCGTCCTTTCTCGTGTTCTTCCTCAAGTTTCCTATCCATACCAACCCGCTCGTTCTGTCCCAACTAGGGTGTTTTCTTTCCTTCTCGTCTTCATTCTTTATTGATTTTAATCGTATCAAATAATGAACACATTCTATCACACTAAGCTTGCGTAAATAATTATCTTCAATTTATTAACCTGACCCAGTACTTAAACCATTCATTTATCGATATTAAATCTTCCAATATATTTTTTTTAAATGTGAAGGTAAAAAGACACGGAGATTGATGATGACACAGACGCCGCCGCCGCCCTCGGAAATTTTTTGAACATTAGAAATCAGCAGTTTGTCTGCCATCCGCCAGGTAGCGCAACAAAACACCCAAACAGTTTTTAATTGTTTTCAAATTAGCTAAGCTCTACACCTATTAAGAAACGAAAGCAAGATCACTGTGAAAATGTAATACATCGCAATGTATATCTATTCCAAACAATAAATGTTATTAGATGCCAATAAATCTGTTTGATGTCCAAAAAAGATATGCGTCAAAAACAGGTAAGTTTGAAGGGCTCCTGGAGCATTATGACTTCGAAAAATGAAAAAAAAAAACACATTGTCCACCTCTTGGGCAACTGTTGTAGCTCTAAATGTTATAAAATATTTTATCATAGTTTAATTATTTCCTCAGCGGCATTTGAAGTACCATGACTCGAAGCACACAAAAGTGCTACGTTTGATATAAAATATCTAAACAAAAAAATTTTACACAACATTACATTTTTTTGCATATTACCAATTATAAGCACTACATCTGTAACTACTTTCATTGCCCTACCGCTTGTCATTAAAAGCATATTTGTGCTGAAAAATGTCAATTTTAGGGCAATATTTGGAGTTATGAAAAAAACAAAGTAGTGCAAATACCACAAAAGCGCATCGTTACATTCTGCTTCGACATCATCTTAACAAAACTGCTATATTGGAACCGTGTTATCTTTAATAGAGAGTTTTAGTAGACCGTTTTCATTTTCCGCTCCGCTCTGGGGGTGCCAAACTGCGCATGCGCGGCCTGCTTCGCCGGTATGGAAAGCGGAGGTCAAAAAACGCGTTTTAGTAGAGCGTTTTTCTTCAGCGTAAGAGCGTTTTGAGCGGGTTCGAAAAATTTGCTTGCGTAGCCCCACAAGTGGACGTTTATAGTACTAGTAAGACAAAAAAACCTAAACGTTAACACCAAGAGAGTGAAAGGGAGCTTGTTTGTAGAGGTAGTAAAAACGAAAGCGACAATAATGAACACAAAAGAGTAGGTATACACCTGAAGAAATATTAAGCTATAAAATATAAATATAATCGTTCCACCTTGTGTGCGAGTGAAGCCGAAGGTATAAGCATGAGCATGTTGCTCTAAACGGTACTTGCACTGCACGAGCGCGTGTGCTTATCAAGGACGCTGAAAGGCCGGCCCTCGTTCTTGTAGCTTGTAGCCTTGAGCAACAGTGTTGCTCAAGGCTAGCAAGGCATCTGCACGATGAATCCCCGCTGTTCTCAAGGAAGGAGACTTCTATTAACCAGATTAAGCTGGCGAGACATCGAATCTATGATTCGTATCCCTCGTGCCATCAAGCGCCGAAGCTTCCTTTGTGAACGCGGTTTGCTGGATATTTCCAACGTAGAAAAGAAACCCTTTAGGAAGCTATCCCGCTTAAAGAAGGACCTTGCTGCTCTGCATGCGGGCCTTCAAATACCAGCACCCGACAGATCGGCGCAGGGTGTTGCCAATCTGGCGAGACGCTTTGCATGGTTCTTCCTCGACTGGCCTATCCCAACCGTCTGTTCATACTTGGATGAGCGTTTGGACGGAACTTGTCGGTGTTCTTCAGTTCTGTGAACCTCATCGTGGGTCACATCAACGAGAGGTTCGGCCGCCTGCTCGCCGACATGAACAAACATAGGTGGTTGACCCTGGCGAAACTAGAGCTGTGCTCACAGGTGAGACCCTGCATGGTTTGGGTAAATTTCGCATTTCCATTGTTTCTAGCACAGCTGCTCTGTCTGGTGAGAAGTTACTTTTTTTCTATACGCCAAAGGTGTACATGGGCAGTGTCAGGACAAGTCACGACGAGCGCGTTCGTAATCTATGAGTATTAGTAGGCCACTTTTATGAGCCCTCTTTGCTCTACTTTACGCTCTGCGAGAAGCATCGTCCCCACCGCGCATGCGTGGCCCGCTCTGACTTGGAGCGTATAGTTAGCGGAGTGAGCGTGCGCTCCGCTTCACAAGTTGTAGAGCGGACTGCCCTCAGCGTCCTTAGCGTGATCGCTTGCTTAGATGTCAAGATGGCTGCACTTACTCAATACGCGTCGATGTTTTTGACTGTGACCTCAGCTTGAAAGAGGTCGAATCAAGAAGTAAAGCGTACGCCCCGCGCGTAAAAAGTAAACCATTCGATTTGAGTTCGATATGTAACACAAAACAGCATAATCAAACGAAGTGAACGAGTATCACTTTGCAACCAGCCCGGCGTCGGTAAAGTCGTCGCGTTTTGTGGGCGTCCTATGGCTATGCAGTCAGATGTACGGGTGCGCGTGCTTGAACGCCGATTATATCTGCGCATGCGCCCTCCTGTCGAAAATGCCACTGAAAGCTGACCACGAGCATAGCGCTCGCAAGCTGCACCAAAGAAAATATTCCCCTCTCAGCTTTATTTATTCACACTCGCTCGAAACTTTTGAATTGTTTATCTTTCCTCGAGAAACGTTTGCATTGGATTTCCTTGGTAGATTTAGAAAATAATAGAAACTTGAATGCAGCCTTTTTAAAAGTGCAACCTATGGTTCCGCTAGTCTTCGAGGCCGTCTTATTTTGGCCAAGTGTCTAGGGAGCAAGAGAGCTACGTCATTGTTTGTCGCGGATGCGAGTCTAAATGTATTAGACACGAATGCTGCATCAATACTGAATATGAAATTGGTTCTAGTCACAAGTC
This sequence comes from Ixodes scapularis, assembly GCF_016920785.2. Taxonomy (NCBI): domain Eukaryota; kingdom Metazoa; phylum Arthropoda; class Arachnida; order Ixodida; family Ixodidae; genus Ixodes; species Ixodes scapularis. The sequence continues at coordinate 154,422,431 of NW_024609846.1, forward strand.
TCGCACTAAAAGCGATGCCCAAAATATGGCGGCCGAATATGTTACCCGGTGGTGTTTTGAAAAGAGTTACCAATAACGGTCGAAAGAATATTCCACGTGAATTTTTTGTCTGGTGAAAACCAGACAGGCATAAACAATGCAAAATTTAGCAAACACAACCCTGAACATCTAAGCAATAGTGGTAGATTAGAACAGTTTTCAGAAGTTTCGTTTTGAATTCCGGCGTAGCGGGCCTCGCATGCACAGTTTGACGGCCTCAAAGCATAGCAGAATTTAGGAACAACGATATATATATATATATATATATATATATATATATATATATATATATATATATATATATATATATATATATATACATGTATATATTAATTTACGATACCCAGTTTTTTACAACCCTACAATGGAAATACGCTTTACCTTAGAGGAGTAACAAGTCCCATACAACATGTTTTGGTAGTGTTTAAATACTGCCGTGTTGTAAGTGTCTTTTTGTCTTCTTTATTAGGACGTCAAGGACAAGGGAACACCCCAGAACAACTATTGGGGTTTTGTTGACCGCACAGCATGCCCATATGCCGTCCGTCAAAAAAATTAGAAGAAGACCACAAGAGGGTGCTTGTCGTGAAGCACCAGGCAGTGATGTGCGCAGACGGCATAATTTGACGGCTGGACGAAACCTACAAAGACCATGGGCATTTTTTTGTTTGTTTAATACTAGAATGCATAAAATTATCACAGTAAATCATATTCAAGCTTTTGTACTGAGCGAAATACCTGTCCAACTGGGCTGAAAGGCATCTAGAAATATTTTAATAAAAAACGTTTACTAACGACTCCCATTTTACTTCTCAGATGTGCGTGTGAATATTGCATCTAACCAAATTACAGTGTTACTGTTGAATTCAGCATTGTAAGAGTAGACTATGTTGCGTGGCCTTCTATTGCAAGAAAGACCGCAGCACAAGTGAGGCAGAAACTAGGCACGAGCTTAAGCTGAAAAACGCACTTTCATAAACACACAAAAGAAATAAAAAGAAGTGTATAGTCAAGCGAAATGGTTTCTTGTCACCCCCCAAGGCAGACACATACACTGCGCTCCACTGTTAATACGAACACGAAAAAAATCGCTTTTATTTGCAGTTTATTTCTTTGACAGCTTTTGAAAAAGCTGAAAATTTGTCGCTCAGATTAGTGCCCCAAACGAGCGCTTTATTCCACACCAATAGGCAAATGTCAGCCCCTCGAATTTAAGGTGAAAAATGAAAACACGATATTGAATGCTCCTGCTAACAGTGTCGCGCAGTGTACATAAACACCAAGGCACCATATCACAAACCGAAGCATACGAAGAAGAAAAGACTCGTTTCATTGGGAAAAAAAGGTAGAGATATAAATGGAGCACTCGCTTTCGCTAATTTTCACTGTCTTGCTGCCAGAAGTAACCAAACAAAATATCTGTCCGTTTGCCGACTGCTTTAGTCTTTGGTCTTTAACCTTTAATTTTTGGCTCTGGAGAGCCGCGGCACCGCGGAAAGCAGCAGCCCGTACCACCGAGGCCCGCGGTGCTGCGTCTAGGGAACATGGTAATGTGATGAGTATATACGTGCAAGATGACGACGACATCGCAAATATTGTTGGTATTGGGGAGGGTGGCAGTCCGATTCGCAGAAGTCCAGACTTCGTGGAGGCGGGTTGGGCGGGTGAGCAGCGAGCTATGAGGATCTTGCACGCCGTTCGATCAGTGCATGAAGGAGCACCAGGAACATAATGGCGCTATTGCTCACTGGGGTCCACTGGGGTTAAAGAATCATGCTCCAAGGAGGTAGTCCAGCCGAAGTAGAAGCTGCCGCCTCCGAGGAACCGAGGCCCAGGGCTCAGATTGAGACACCGCCGTCGCCCGGTGTGTTATCCTCTCAACGTCGTCGTCGTCATCTCGCATAGAAAAATCGAGCCCGCTGGCTTAGACAAGGCAGCACCTGTTCCCACCGTTCAGGGGCCGTGAAAGGATTGCGGCCAGCGATTTCTCGAAGCAGCCAGAGGTTCTTGACCACCGTAGAACGTCTTCTGGGGGACGCCTTTTCAAACAAAGTCTGCGCAGCTTCTTAGTGCAGCGAGGTTCGTAACGGTCAAGCGCGCTCCCAAGCATGATTTCAAATAGCGAGCACCCACCTTTCCAGAAAAGCACCATCTACTGAACCTTTACTGAGAGTGGAACGTACTTCTTAAAATGGCGACGATAGCGGAGCTGACGCTACACGCTCAAATCTCAGAGCGGGTCGCGCATGCGCGATGGCGACTCCGCTTTCCGTAGAGCGGAGCGGGAAACTGAAAACGGTCTACTGAAACTCTCTAATGGATCGTTCATAAAACATGAACTAGCGGAGCAAGTGAGGGTCCGCACCATCATATTCGCAACGCTACAAATGCGCATGTACAGTAAAAACCAACACATACATAATATCAAATGAAAGAAGATTGCATTGCCTTTCGAATGACATTAATCCCACAAAACAGTATCTCAAAGGAGATGACTAATGACCTGCCAAAAAGTGCCTAAACTGCCACATTCAGTAGGACCGTGGCCTAAAAGGATCAGTATAGTGAGTATTAAGGTAATTAAGTAGGGTCGGAAGCACGTTGGATAACATTTGCTCACCATATGTTGTTCTACACCTGGAGACTTTCCAGTTGTCTAGGCTACGAGTGTGATATGTTGCCAATTTCAGTGACAAGGATGCTAGTTCACTAAGATTGATATCATTATTTTTTTATTTCAGACCTCTAACTTAGGCATAACCGATATTTATAGATATTGTAAATATGCATTACATTTAACTTAGTGAACCGAGGTTTACTAGGGTAATCAAATGAAACATTACATATTATTCGCAGCATCTTTTTTGTAGCATAAGTATCTTGTTCGAATTCGCCATTGTATTTCCCCAGACGAGGTGACAATAATGTATATGTGAAAAATAACGAGTTGTAGATTAACATTTTAGCATTTTTGGCAGGATAGAGCGGTGACGATACATTATGCTAATCATACGTGTTAGCTTTATCCAGATATGGTTTAGATGTTCATCCCAAGTCATATGTTGCGTGAAAACCACTCCAAGAGTCTTATAACTGGTCGAACCTTCTATTTTTTTCAAATTCAAAACGATATCTCTTGTAATTGCTGCATTTTTATTCTTCGGTTTAAACAAAATAGCCTTAGTCTTGTCCACGTTGATCTTTAAAGCGTTAGCTTGGCTCACACTACTAAATTTCTGCAGAGTTTGATTCGCCCTATGTGCTAAGTTATCACAGCAAACACCCGTGAAAAACAAACTTGTATCGTCAGCATAAATGAAATATATGGTATTTTTATCTACGTTCACGATGTGATCAATATATAAATTTAACAAAAAAGGGTCTACAATAATGCCTTGTGGAACGCCAGATATGATAGGTTGGCTATCTGAAGAGCACCCATTGATATGAACATATTGTTTACGATGAGCAAGATATGATGAAATGATAGCTGACGCTGGTCCGCAAAATCCGTATCTTTCAAGTTTCGTTATCAGCAAGTCATCGTTTAAATAATCAAAGGCTTTCGTAAAATCAATGAAAGTACCAAGACTCATTTGTTTATTCTCAAACCTTAGCAAAATACATTCCTTTTGTTCCAGAAGGGCCAGCTCTTTAGACCGGCCTGTACAAAATCTGAATTGCGATGAAGTGATTCTATTATTTTTGTCCGCAAACGTTACCATACGGGACAACAAAAGTTTCTCAAAACCCTTTGAAAAAACATATGGAATTAAAATAGGCCTACAATTCCCGAAATCGTTATCGTCACCCTTTTTGTACAAAACCGTTACCCTTGCGATTTGCATTCTCTGCGGGAAAACCCCGGCCTGTAAACACAAATTAAAAATATACGTCATTCAGGGAGATGTGATGTCTAACACGTATTTTATTGACCCTATTTGCATGTCGTCAGCGTCGTAACTTTTACTATTTCTTAATGCTAAGAATGCAAGCGTCACCTCGGCTTCCACCGCTGGCTGAAGAAATATGGAACTCTCATATTGATTTTCAATGTATGCTCAGGCGTTTTCTCCTGGGTTTTCTCTTTTCAAGTTCACAAAATAATTATTAAAGGCGTTGGCCAGCTCTCGATCTCTTAGGTCTGTGCGATCTGCACAGATTTTATCTATTTGTTTTATTTCAGATGAACGATTAAGAACATTATAAAGCTTTTTCCACATGATTTCCGTTATTTGTGCTGATGATAGAAATGAGTGATGCACTACCCCACGCCGGTACGATACTCATCCGGATCGAAACGGGCAGGGGTGGAGATTGAACCCAGGATCCCTGGGTTCTGCAGCGCGAGCTTTCGCTCTACGTGCTCCGAGCTGGTGTGCGCTAGACCACTCGGTTCCCGTTCCCTTTTCTTTTTTTTTAATACATGGAAGAATGAACGATAGGATCACAAGTTTGTCGTTCAGGGTTCACTCTACACAATCATAGCACACATGTTAAACCTCTTTGATGTCTTGAAGACTTACTTGAATAGAGGCAGCCAGTCAGGAACTATTGTTTGAATATCATACACGCTTTTGACGCGGATTACAAGCTCAAAGAAATGTAGGCGTACAGTTTTTGGGTGCAAATTCTCATTACTTATGTCGAGGCGGGACTTCCACATGCTATACAAAGCTAGGAGCATTGCAATGTCATATGGAAGTTATCTCTAGATGATACAGGTAGGAAACGAATTGAATAGGATGTAATATCAGTAACCTTTTTCAGAGTGCGCTGCAGAACATCCCACAAGAAAATCGCATCCCAGCAGTGAATAAAAATATGTCCAATGGTTTCAGACGTTTTACATAATGTACAGTCTGTTGACCACGGGACGCATATTCCTTTCTCTTGTAGCCACACTTTGGTGGGTAACACTGAACAATGTAATTTGAAAAAGAAAGTTGTTGCTGCTGGACATCTTCTTTACCCGGCGGACTATATCGTGTTGGGAAACGTCACTAACATTGAGCGGTAAATTGGCATTGGAAATAGGATATTTACAAGATCATTGTCAAATTTTTACGTGAAACAGACATTAAATATTCTTTTGCAAACCTTACTGATAAAAACTGAAAAGCATCGACTGCTTCTCTAAGATATCCTACTAACAAACAGGTTTGGGCTTCCACGGAGGATACGATAAAGTCAGGTCGAGAACATGCCAGTCTATTCTGAATTACTTCACGAAGAAGAGGGTGCTCCTGGTCTCTTAGGAAAAGAAAACGTGAAACCAACTGACGTATAAACAAATGGGGAAGGCCGAGTCCACCATCTGCTACACGACGGAACAAACTGTCGCGAGGCATGGGTTCCCAAGTGGACTTCCATACTAAAACAGCAAAAACCCCTGTGCAATTTTTGAATACTGTTCCGGGTACAGTGCAGTACCTGCAAGACATACCATACTTTAGCCGCCAAAAATATATTACAGATGCTTGAAAGTGCAAACACTGACAAATTCTTCTGTGGCCAGTTATTGGCTCGACGTTTCAATTCAGTCGCAACTTCGGACCAGTACGACGTACTGTTTCGGTAGTGCTTCAATGGCACCCCTAGGTAGTTACACGGAGTGCAGCTCCAATCTATGCTTTCGTATTGCTTGGGCTTCGTCGCCCAGGCTCCATGCCAGAATCCTCGACACTTTTCTAGATTTACTGATGCTCCAGTGGCCTCACAAAAGCTGCGAGTGAGATCCATGGCATCGGTCACGCTTTTCTTGTCATTACAAAAATATGCGACATCGTCGGCACGTGCTAGAACTTTACTTTCGGTGTTGCTCAAAGTAATGCCTTGTATTTTTCCGCTTCTTATTATGCTTTGGCACAAGGGTTCTAGAAATAAAGTGAAAAGTAATGGAGATAATGGACATCCCTGTCGAACTGAAGAACAAATCGGAATGCATGCGGTAACTTTGTTATTTATGATAAGCGTGTACAACAGCTTGTGTACGACATTTTAACGCCATGAAGTATCATATCACCAACACCAATGTCCGACAAAATCATAAAAAGAACATTATGACTAACACGGTTGAATGCTTTTGCGAGATCAACTTGCTGCAGCGCTACCTGAGAGCTGCTGTTGGTAACACACTCTAATACGCTTCTGGCAATATGAATATTTGTTTGAATGGACCTTCCACGACTCCCACACGTCTGGGGATCCCCTACTAAATCGCAGATGACGCGCTGCAATGTATGTCAGTAGTTTAGCAAATATATTATAGTCCCCATTGCATAATGTGATTGGTCGATAGCCAGTCACTTGTGAAAGTTTGTTTCTGTCATCTGTCTTTGGAATAAGAATAGTGTGTGTATGCAGAAAAGAGGGCGGAAGACTTTTGTTTCTGTAGGCTTCTTTAAAAATCTCCTGCAAGATGGGACATAAAGTGTTTTGCGAAGTTTATAAAATTCTGCAGTAATACCATCCATTTTTTTTTGTTCTTTGGATGGGCATTCACAGTGTTTTCTAGCTCAGCTAAACCGATCGGTTCTTCCAATTATTTTGTGTGTTCTTTATCTAACTGGGGAAGCAATGTTACAAGTTCCTTTAGATATTCTGTATCTGTGGAGGCAATCTTTGCTCCGAATATTTTTTTGTAATGTTCAAAAAAGTCTTCGGCTATAGCTTCGCTATCTCTAATAATCATGTTGTTTTGCCTTATTTCTTGAATTTCTTTAGTCATCGCATACCTTTTCTCCTCCCCTATTACCTTTTTTGTTGGCTGTTCTCAAAAAAAAAATATTTTACAGCACGAGAACGTATAACAGTGCCTTGATAACGCTCTTGATAAAATTTATCGAGCTCAGCATTTATGCGGATAATATCTTCCAACCCCTGTCCAGAGTTGTGACATTCAAGTTGAACCAAGGCACGCAAATTACATATCAATGTCCTCTCGGTCGCAGACTTTTGGAATTTTATAACACTAGTTCTCTGGATTGCTCTCTGTTTAATTCTTGTTTAAAAAGCTCCCATTTAACAGATATATGCTCAGTTGTTCTTCCTATTTGCTCAAAAAGATCGGTCACAGCTGCGACAAAGCATTCATCTTTTAACAGTTGAATATTAAGTTTCCATATTTTCCAGTTTATAATCTTTTTTCTTCGTTTCCTTCCAATTGTTATTGATACCATGCAATGGTCTGTGAAAAAAACTGGATCTACGGCATAACCGTTTAAATTGTCAATGAGGTATACTGAGCAGTAAATTCTATCAAGTCTTGCGTGTGATGTGTGTTGAAAATGGGTATATGGTAAGGGTTTTTCCTTTAGCTGAAATGACGCAACATCAAAAATATTAGATCGTCCACAATGTCCTGTAGCAGTTGTTCACTTTTGTCAATTCGAAGTTTATATGGTGCTCTGTCTGCTCCATCGGAAACGCAGTTGAAGTCTCTAAGCAGAACTACCATTCTATCACAAAGTAAATAAGGTCGCACGTGATCAAAAAAAGTTACTCTAGCATTCACCTCATTCGGCGCATAAACGCATATCACTCTTTACGTTATGACGGAAACTTGGAAGTCGCACATAATGAAGCGCCCGCAAAAATCTGTCGTGACAGCTAAATCAGACAAATGAAAATACTTTCTAATAAACAATAAACATCTCGTGGAGAGACCTACAGCATGGCTAACGCAAACCTCGTAGTCATACAGGAAAGGTTGTATGGCCTGTTCTACCAGTTCTACCGTTGACAGTTTTGTTTCCTGTATGGCTAGAAAGTGTACCTCTTTGTCTTTAAGTAGACGTTTCAAATGTTACTGTTTCTTTCGGGAGTTAAATCATCTTACATTTAGGGTAACAATACGAAGGCTATCAGTTAGAGGCAATGGAAGGGGAGGAGGGGGGTGGGGATGGGATAGAGGAGAGGGAGGTGGAAGGGCAAGGGAAGGGGGTAGGGTCGGGTTTGTTCATGTACTCTACTGTGCAAGGGAGGTTTTTCGCTTACTCGCGATGGTGTCAGGTGAGTGCTTTTTTTCTCTTGCTCACTATTGTCCTTACACGTGCTGGGGCTCAGGTCCATTGCTGACGGGTCACTTTTGTTGTCAAACGTTGTACGTCCGTCTGCAGAAACCGCTGACTGTTTCGGTGCCTTTGTTTACGCTGTTGACAAGGTGTCCTTGATCGGTCCTTCCTGGGAAGCTCCTTTCACGGCTTCTGTCGATGTTGTCTTGGAATTTCCGAAGCTTCCTTTTGAAGTTGGGTTTCGCTCTCGCCAGAACTGTGAGGCAGTGCCTCTCTGGGCTGCGCTCGAGTGGAGAGAACATCTCCGCTGGCATCCACGACCTTGGAGATGTGCATCAAAAGTTCCGGGTTGGCGTCAGGGTCGTTGCCAGAGCCTCGTACTACGGTTGCATAACCTGAAAAGCACTCGTCACTCTCATGCCCAAATCGATTACAACGTGCGCATTTTGGCATATGGCACTGTCGTCGAATATGACCGACCTTCTTGCATCGTAGACAAAGGGTGGTCGTCCTGACATCACCAGGTGGGACTGTATGCCGAAAACCTTCAGTAGGTGAGGTATGTCTTCCGACGTCACGGTGTCGTGCAGTGTTCGGCAGACCTCCCTATTAAGCGCCTCCATGTTCTGCATTCCTGGCGCGCGCCACTTTTCTCGCGCCATGCTTCGAACCGTGCCGAACGGTGCCGAGGCTTCGACGACCTTTTTATCTTCTAAGTATGACGGTAGCCAGAGCAGCTTGAGCTTCACATCCTTTGAGTTTGGGACGATGATTGAACACTTTTTCCCTTTCACGTTGAGAATTCTTTCGCAGTTATCAACTTTTCTGTGGCGCCTGGACTAGCCAGCGTCGCCATCTACACATGGCTCATCTGAAACTGTCCGAGAGACACCATTTGGTTCAGATTGACGACTCCTCTAAGTCCATCGCGAAAGTCAAGTGCACGGTAGGGCCGACCCGTGAGGTCAGCGTGAAGGAAGACCGAGTTTACGCATAAAGCTCCAGGTGAAAACGTGGAAGTATAATCTTATACTCATCTTGGCCGATTGCCGGAATAAGAACCTCTCTTGGGGCGACGGGTGCCGCTGCAGTGTTCTCCGAGTACATCTTGTGATTTTTGTTACCAGTATAGAAGTAGAGGTAGAAGGGTTTCCTCGGCCTGAGGCTGATTGTTGATTTTCAACAGAGAACATGAAAGCACGACCGCTCGAAAGGGCGTCTTCTTCTTTCTCCCGGCAACCGTTCCCCCCTGCTCGGCCATTGACTCGGTCAATTGTAAAAACGATTTGGTTGCCGATGTGCCAATGGGGGGGGCTCTGTGCCACGTGGACGGCTGCAAGGACTGCGGATTGCAGGGATAGGATCAGTCCTTCTTTAGGTTGTTGACCAATATTTTTTTTTAATATGGTTATTTAGAAAAACAAGTACTCCAGCTATGTTAATTCAAATAGATTGCCGGTGTTTGAATAGAACTGCACCTTTTTATCTACAGGGTGTACCAAAATAAAACGAATGATCTGCACTCGAATGACCCGGAAACATCAGCTAAATAAAACATTAAAAAGAAGCTGAAACACTTCTTTAGTAGTAAAAAAAAAAACATTTAAAGAGAAATTTTGATGTATTTTTAGTCCGTGAATTTGAATATACCGTTCGTTTTCCTCGAAGATGTAAGTAACGCAAGAAAACACAAAGAACGTCCGATCAATCGTGACGCTTCCACGCTTCCACCGTATTCTCGGGCTACCGCTTCTTTTCTCGTCGGGTTTGAAAACCATGTTTCGGGTCCTCGCCGTTTAAAAATCTGTGCGCTGACTACAGGCTCCCCGAGAAATGTTCTGTGCTACCGTATCCTCGCGCTTCAAATCTGTGACCGGGCACTCCATGGCTCCAATACTAGGATCTTTGGGCCACCAAGCGCGTGTCGCTCGTGTGGGCAGCGCGAGCAAGCTTGCCATGTATAGACGCTTTACACACGCGCCAGATTACAGCCGCCATTGCTGACCTTCTTTTGTCTTATGAATATACTGAGCCACTGAAACGGGTGCTGACGACCCTTAGCAAAAAGAGGCCGTACTTCAAACGAAGTTGAAATATACTTAATACGAATATTCATTTTGTATTTATTCTGTATTATCTTGGCCGCATTCGAAATACGCGCGTAAGGTATTCAAAATACATTATAAATATGAATAAAAAATATTTTAGATATACCAAAAATATTATCCCTTCACAGTCACGATGCCATTTGTGCATTAAAAACTGGTTACACAATTTTTTTTTTGTTATTTTCGATTTTGTCAGCAAATGATGTCCTTGTGGTATTTGAAGGCACTACTAAATACATCTCACAAAGCTACATTAGAAACGAACACAAACACAAACACCATGACGCACTGAACAGCTAATTCACAGTCCCGTTGACTGCTCTAGAGCCTTATATAGCCTACATATTGAAGGTAATCATTTTTTCGGTGACCACCTCTGCGCTTATTAAGGTTCCAAGTATTCGATCTTCTCCTCGGGAGTCTGTCAAAGGGGAAACAGTGTTTTGAAGTTCGTGGACGATATCTCTTACTAAAAGGCATTGGTACAACTAATAACAATTCGGCGCAGTCCCTAAAACAATATCCACACAAACGGCTCATAAAATACATGTTATTGCTTCTCTGCGTAGCACCACTCAGGACGAAGCGAATCAAGGCAGTTTCTTCACTTTAAAATACTGTAAACGACTTTATTTTCGTGAGGACCTAATTCTCGCAAAGTTCGCGAATCGCCTACAATTCCGAAAAATAGGCCCCGTGAACAATTCCGGCAAAATGTAAAAACATTAAAATCTATATTGCGATCCCAGCCAGTCGCGAAAATTAGAATTTGCAGATTATTCCAAAACTCCATCTTTGAACTAAATCGCGAAATATTGAGCCCGCAAAAAATAAATATTTTACATTAGTTGTTTTGCCTTTCCTTTTTAGTAGTTGACCATTTAATATGGTAGTTAATGTCACTATATTAAAGTCACTATTCACATCACGTACAATGGTGAGTATACACGTTCAGTGAACTAACATTGTGCTAACAAAACCACGCCAAACGTATCTGTTCACAGCACCTGCTGAAGCTTTCCAGCATCAGCAATTGTTGTGGTTGTAGTTCCCGAACCCCGTTTGTGATTGGTGTGCAAAAAACTGATCAGGTGTGTTCTTGATAGAAAACAGGAAACAATAACATAAACTGGGCTAATTTATCAGTGCGATGCTGCGCAATTTAGTTGACACTAATCAAATGTTGTATTTAGGCGCTTCAGTGTAGTGAACTTCTAGAAGGGGAGCTTTTCAATATTTTGGTAGTTTAAGTCAAACTACCAAAGTATTGCAGCCAAAAGGTACTTAGAGTATAACATAACAGTATTTACAATTTTCAGGTATTTTAAGAGTATTCTGCACGTATTTTTGATTGCTCCATTTTTTTAGGGTTGGAGTATATTTTGCATGAATTATATAAATATTTCAAGAAATATATGTGAAAGGTATTTTGTGCCTATTAATTTAGTATTTACATATTTCAAAACGCATGAAGGGAACTTCAAATGTAGTTTAAGTAAAGGTATTTGAAAATGATTTTTAGAAGTATATTTTAGTACTAAGTAAAAAAAAAGTTTATATTTTCGGTATATTTTTCGTGTACTTACAATTCTGAACTGTATTTCAAATACACTCAAATTAGAATGTGGTATATTTCAAACGTATTAGTTTTTGCTAAAGGGAGCCTCTAGAAAGGCCAATGCTGGGTAGAAGGATGCAATAGAATTTAAGATGGCAATAACCTGGCCTGCTATGATAATGATGAAGTGAAGAAACTTCAATTAGAGGAAACAAAATTGAAGGTCAGTTATGGTGGCGCCCATGCACAGCTGCTGCAAAGCGTCTATAGGAAGTATTCACGGGCGGCCATAGCTGTGTGCGCAAATGCTGAGCGCGTGCAGAGGGCAAGCTTCGCAGTTCTTTTGTAACGTGCATTTCGCACCATCAAGATTGCCAGTCTTAGCAGCCTATTAATGTGAGCTCGTTCTGAGCGTGCGCTCTAAACAGTACCCTCAAATATGGCCGTCCATTGAGTACCCCTAGATTCCCTCGCACTGGCGCCAACGTCATTAGATTGTAATACCATTTACCATAGCCTCGCTTCCTCTATACTGACAAAGACTGGTAGATCGCCACAAGCCGCGGCCGCCAAAGCTGAAAAGGCACAGCGGCAGACAGAAGGCATGTAACGGGCTCCCCGCTGCGGCGAGACGTTGAAACACACTCTTCCCAAGCGATGGAATCTACGCTCGTGCTTCTCGCGTTCCTCGGCACGGTTTCACCGTGTCCTCGGGCTACCGCTTCTTTTCTCGTCGGGTTTTGAAACCATGTTTCGGGTCCTCGACGCTTCAAAATTTATGCGCTGACTACAGGCTCCCCGAGAAATGTTATGTGCTACCATATCATCGCGCTCCAAATCGGAGACCGGGCACTCTATGGCTGCGTCGTGGAACTGCCAGGCTTTGTGGGTATAGAGGAGGCTATGCATTGACTGACACCAGACGTGACGTCTCTTTATGACCTTTTTGAATACACAAAGAGTGCGCGTGCAAAGCTTTGACAGGTGCTGAACTTGCGCGAGAGCTGGAGATCCCGAAAACTCCTAACATGACGTCACGCCCTGGGAAAGAGGGGATTCAGCGGTACTATTGAAAATTATTTTTCTGCAACCTCCGTGCACTAAGTTAAAGAATAATCTCGATACTCGTAATCTTGGAGGCCAATGAAGAAAATTTAGGTGTTTCTGCTCAAATACAAAGCCACTTCAGTGTCCTTCAAGAATGACACTTTCTGGGGTTTTTCTAGTAACATTCGCGCAATAAAATTCCACGTCTCTACAGCGATTAAAAAAAGAAATGAACTGACTACGGCACAACACATTTTTTTTCGCATTTGGACTTGAGACTTGAAAATTTAATCCGATAATGCGACCAGTTAATTACGTAATTTCAGAAAGTTTCCGCCTTAAACGCGTATTCTATGATTTACTCTACACACTTTAACCCTTTTAAAGTTGCATAACTCATCAACATCTACTGGTTAAATCGCGTGCACAAAAAGGCACTCTAGAGGACATTGCATTTAGAGGATTTATGTATCCAGAATTTTGTAAGGTTCTTTTTCAGATCTCATCAACATTTGTCATTTTATTTAAACAGTTGTTTATGAAGATGCTTTAAATATTATAGGTTGCTCCAAACATTCTTTTTGCTCTAAAAATGTTTAGAAAAGAAAGTACGACATATATTGAGCAAACACTTGCATAGACCGAACTGCCTGAGGCGCACCCTTCGCCCACCGACGAATGCCTGATAACCACGACTTCCATGGCAATAGGTGCATTTCCCAGCAGTCCGAATTAAATAGAGGATAATCCAAGGGTGTTGGTCATCCAATCATTCAAACCGCGTCATATCTGTCCGCGTAGAGGCTAATGTTAGAGTTCCTGTATCGGCTCCCTACGGGAGCCAGAGTTGCACGTTCATGCATGGCATGTGGATAGAGCTCCTCACGTGATTGAATTCGGCAAATAGCAGCGCCGCGCGATCGAGGCGCGCGGCGCGCTCAAAAGCCGGAGAACGTACGCCGGGGCGCGTGCAACGTCTACTTTGCTGCACGACACTTGATACGGCTCCTCACGTGATCGGATCTCGGCGAATAGCGGCGAGGGCGGCACGCGGCACGTGGAATCAAACGCGCAACTCTGGCTCACGTAGGGAGCCTATACAGGAACTCTAGCTAATGTATTATCGGGGAGTGTGATGTATCCTCCCTAGTAAAGGATTTGGGGACACTGCCCGCTTTCTTTCTTTCTCCACGACAACTGACGCGTACGCATGATAATCAATTTGCCTGCGAGGTGTCCACCATTAAATTGCAAAAACTCCGCACGGTTTCAGTTGCACCCTCTCTTAAATGTAGGATATCCACGAGCATCCTGATAATGATGTGCCCATTCCTTTTACAACAGGCACCTAGATAGAGGCAATGCCCTCTCTGAATATTTTTACTTTTGTTTTAAGAAAATTAGTGTTTTGACGCGAAGGCTCTAGATGGCATTTCAAACGACGGCAGGCGTTGGAAGCGAACTGAACTGAGTGTTGGGGGGCGGGGGGGAAGGAGGGTACATCCTCCCGCGGGAGTTCCACGACTGCGGTTTTCTAATACGCTGGTTTCTAGGGTTTTCTGTTCGGAGTCGAAATATGAACCTACCATCTTGTACTGAGTAATCGCCACACGTCCGCGGCCGGATCGAGCGCGGAAAAGCTAAAGCCTTCGTTGGGCAAGTTCTTGTTTTTCCGCGTGGGCATCCTGGCGAACGGAGCAAGGCCCATACTTTTACAATTGGCCTCGAGTTAAACCTAGAGGTGGCACTACTGTCGCGCTATCATCATCATCGAAGCGGCGATAGAATCTTGAAAAAACAGCTAGGGCGCAGGCGGGCTGGTGTAGGTTTACCATTTTTTTAGACCACATGAGATTGGGTGGAAGAAACAAGGCTACGCCTCAAACACATTGAGACGTCGTCTTGTTCCTTCCACCCAGTCTCAGGTGGTCTAAAACAAATTGTAGAATCATGGCCACTCTATCCCCACGTTGGCGCGGGAGACGGTGCAATAATAATAATAATAATAATAATAATAATAGTAATAATAATAATAATAATAATACTAATAATAATAATAATAAAACTTTCAGCCTTTCCACTCTGGTGAAGGAAGATCTGCGAAGCTGTACGCTCGTCCCGCGTGTTTCTTCTTCGTCCTCGTCTGTTTGGTGCGCTGTTTCTTACGATGAATTGCCACCAACTCGCCAAAATATCCCTTATTCTATGATAGCTGGAAACGTTGCCGCCATCTATGAGCAACGGCGGCCACCAGACTGGTTGTCTGGTTGCCGCCGTCGGTCATAGATTGCGGTAGCTGTCCAGAGGTTTGTGAACTTTTGTGTCCACATTTGTTTGATACCGGACACGAAAATGGGGAAACTAGCCCTTAACAGCTCCGCTGTAATAATAAAAGTCTTCATTCGCTCAGGAGAGCCACGGCACCGCAAAGAGGCAACAACCCGTACCATGGAGGCCCGCGGTGTAGATTCTTGCTTTTATGTTGTCACCAAGTATCGGTGGGGAAACAATTTTAGCGGAAAATGGTACAGTACAGTTCGGTGCTTTAGTGAAGGTCGAATCGTGTTAACAGCGTGTGATCTATATTTAAATAATTGCTTGTGTCTGCTCTGGGCAAACGTTGAGAAGCATGGATCGCTATGACGGATCCTTGTCTCCGGGTAAACTGCACTATTTATCTTAAATATTTGTTTCTTCTAAAATAGATCCCTATTGAAAAACCCCAATATAAACAGCGTATTATGGATATTGGTAAACAATATCTTTTTATTGTATTACAATACGATAAGGACAGTGTATTGGATAACATTACATTTATTGTATTGTATTACAATAAGGGTTTGTTATGGGATTCCAATGATCATAATACGCTGAAAACATTGGAATCCAATACCATATAAACCCTTATTGGATCCCCATGTGTCTATGGGGATCCAATAAGGGTTTACGATTCCAGTGTACTTAGCATATTATGAATATTGGATACCAATATATTATATCGGCTACCAATGAAACTATATACGAGTTGGAATATCACGTTCAGCACGATATTTCTTTGCAACACAGTCTCCTCTTGTGTGTATTTCTGAGTGATAAAATAAAAAATGTTGCTGTTGTCAAATTATGAATAAAGAAGCAAAACACTGGGCTTATCCATACCAAATATATTTAACATATTCCTGAACTGGAGAATCAGGCGTTTACTGCAAAAGAAAGTTAATTGTTTAGGACCCTCATACAAAAACTTGATGTTTGAAAACAGAATGTGAAATCCTCACCTTTTAATGAAAACAGCACCTGCTAGCTGTAGCGATATAGAAACTGCATAACAAAAATTTGTGATTAGTTCGCAACAAGTAGCAATCCTTCACTAAGCCGGATAGATTCAAAATTATGTGTGTTTGATTGCAGAAAAATAAGCTTCAATTCCACTGCCACGGGTCATTCAGAGCTCGGTCAATTAAATATACCTATCCGCTCGTCTGGCTTCACTATTCCTGCTTCGCACCTAACTAGAGTATCTGGAATGCTCACCTTTGAGGAAAAACTAACTGGTGCTTGCTTGCTTGTAGGCCGTGGAAACTGGAAGAGAGATTTGCGATTAGTGGCGTTCAAGTAGCAATTACATTGAGTAGCCTCGTAAAGTACACAAAGTTGGAAAGATTAAAAAAATTACATGCGCGGATATAGATAACGTCTTGCGACGTAACAGGGCACACTTCAATGTCGCTCGCGTGTATTACAGAAAAATAAGCTTCAATGCAGGAGCCCCCAGTCGTTCTGAGCTCTGCCAATTAAAAATGCTGTGACGGTCGTCTGGCTTCAGTATTCCTGCTTCGGGAATCTGGAATTCTCACCTCTGAGGAAAAGCAAACTGGGACCTGCTGGCCCTTAGGCCGTGGAAACTGCCAGAAAGATTTGCGATTAGTTGCGTCCAAGTACCAATTTCTTTGACCATCCACCTACAGCACATTAAGCCGGATAAATTCAAAATTTATGCCTCTTGTGACAAAACTGGGCACATGTTTTGTCGCCTACAGCAACACTGCAGCCAGACAGACAAGCGGTACGGCATATTTAATTGACGGAGCTCAGAACGACTGGGGACGCTTTCACTGAAGCTTGTTTTGCTGCAATACATGCGTGTATTGCAGCAAAACAAGCTTCAGTGAAAGCGTCCCCAGTCGTTCTGAGTTCTGTCAATTAAATATGCCGTACCGCTTGTCTGGCTTCAGTATTGCTGCTTCAGAGCAATCTAGAAAATCTAAATCCTCACCTTTGAACAAGAACGAACTGGCGCCTGCTGGCTTGTGGGCCGTGGAAACTGCAAGAGATTTGCGATTAGTTACCTCCAAGTAACAATTTTTTTGAGTAGCCAACTACAGCACATTTAAAATTATATGCCCGGGACATAGATGCCTCATGCGACGAACTCCCTTCATCCTTGTTTTCTGTTAACTCTGCTCACCTCCACCACTCGCCTCAAATTTCTACGCTACTCCTTTAATCTCGATTCCCTGGTTCCCAAAGGCCATGCCATGGCTTGTGCCAGTCACGAGTCTGTCAGCTCTGCAACCGGCGCCATTGTGGCGAAGACGCCACAGCACCTGGCGCTTGGTGTGTTCTCTTAAAGGTTGACGACCAGACACGAGATTCTGCAAGGCAGAAGATCCTCCTCCCGCTGGGGGACGAGGAAACAGGTGACGGTGGACAGGGTAGAAGGGCCGAGAGGAGGAAGCCAGGGAAAGGTGGAAAGCGCAAACTGGTCGTCGGTCTTTAATATTTTGAGCATGGCTCAAAACAGGTGGATGGGTGTCTGGTATGCCCTTTGCTTATTTGCGGATCGTTCCGAATCAGAGGGTAGGCGCTTCTGCGATCTGGGCGCATGCTCGGTATTTTACAATAGTTGAAATTGAACTCTGCAGGAATCTTGAAACATAACAAACATAATGTACACGCCAAAAGGCAAAGCAAATGAAACACTTACCATCTATCTATTTTCGCTACATATTACTTTCTTTAAAGGAATGAAAAGCAAAAGAAAGTACAGCATGTCGACGGCGTAGTAGCTCGACACTCGGTGCGGGAACACTTGTCATGAGCCTTGAACAAAGTTCTCGCCATAGCCTAGCCGCTCTGGAGGTCTTCTATAGCGCGTGGACCTTCTCAGCACTGGAGCTGTCGCGGCCTTGCTGCCTGTGGGTCGTTGACGTTGTTCCGGTGTCTCGTCGTTTGAGTATTATTCATCCGACGAGTATTCTTCGGAACGGTTGAACCACTCTTTCGTTGTTAGCAGATGTTGGCAATTACTGCGTAAAACGTTGCCCTTTTCTGTGGCGACCTGATAAGACCGGGGTCGCGTCCTGTTGATTACCTTCGCCTTCGTTGCCCATGTGTCGCCCCTGGTGCGGACCACTTGTCCTTCTTGCAATGCTGGAAGATGGCTCCTCTTCAGCTGCGTATGCTTTTCTACCACTGTGCGTGGTGTTTCGTTGAAGTCTGGTACTGGCGTCCGCAGTTGCCGCCCTTGAAGCAGCTCTCCTGGGGACTTGCCGTCTTCCAAAGGACTGGACCTGTAACTGAGCAGTCCAACCCAGAAATCGTTTTTTCCTTCGGTCGTTTTCTTAAGAATTCTTTTAACCACCTGCACCCCCTTTTCCGCTAGGCCGTTCGAGTGAGGAAACCTAGGGCTCGAAATGGTGTGTTTGAAATCGTAGTTCTTTGCAAAGCTGGCAAATTC
The DNA here is from genome assembly GCF_016920785.2 of Ixodes scapularis. Taxonomy (NCBI): domain Eukaryota; kingdom Metazoa; phylum Arthropoda; class Arachnida; order Ixodida; family Ixodidae; genus Ixodes; species Ixodes scapularis. The sequence continues at coordinate 154,440,938 of NW_024609846.1, forward strand.
TCGGCTCGTAAACTGTAGCCCGCCATCGGTACACACTTCTATTGGGATGCCATACCTTGCGAACATCGCACTTAGTTTATCGATGACTGTAGCGGATGATGTGTCGCGTAGCAATTCTACTTCTGGGAAGTTTGATAATGCGTCGTACGCGCACAGGTAAGACCTCCTGGCGTATTCAAAAATGTCAACACCAATTCTGTACCACGCGTACTCAGGAACAGGGCGTATCATGGGAGGCTCACTAGGTTGCTTGTAAGCGTACTTTCTGCAAACTTCGCACTTGCTCACAAGGTAGTCAATGTCTGTATTAAGACCAGGCCAAAAGACGACACGACGTGCTCGTGATTTGCACTTGTTAAGTCCCATGTGCCCATCATGTATTCTGCGCAGTATCTCAGGACGCATGCTGGTTGGTATCACCGCTTTGCAACCTTTAAACAACACATTGTTCACCAGTGATAATTCTTGTGAGAAGGGCCTAAGCTGTCCCTCTACCGTACGGTTGGCCTTTAGACATTCCCTGACGCTCTTCAAATAACTGTCGTTATTCGTTTCTTGCGATAACCGTACCCGAGTCGCTTCACTGACGAGTGAGAACGCCACCCTCATGGCTTGTACTTTCACGTCCTCGTTGGTTTCGTCCTTCTGCGGCCTGCTGACTGGAGCTCTTGACAGCATGTCTGTCAACACCAGCTGTTTTCCTGGAATAAACTGGAGGTGGAAATTGTGTTTCAGAATACGAAGGAAAAACCGCTGCAGTCGCGGCGGCATGTCACCAATTTCCTTTTGCGAGATTGCTATCAGCGGGCGGTGATCGGTTTCGAGAATCATTTTTCGCCCATACACGAAGTGATGGAATACAACCGCCATTGCTTCATTTTCAATCTGCGAGTATCTTCTTCGTGTCTCTGTGAGTACGCGTGAGGCATAAGCAACTGGTTTCCATGCTTCCCCGTGGCGCTGCATAAGTGCTGACCTTATGCCATTTTGAGAAGCATCCGATGTCATTTTGGTCTCTTTTTTCGGGTCGAAAATGGCCAACACAGGCTTCATGCTGAGGCACTTGCAAAGCTCGTTCCATTCCTTTCCATGATTTTCGCTCCACTCGAACATCGAGTCTTTCTTTATTAGCTGCCGCATCAGTTGTGTTTTTTCAGCAAGCGCTGGCAGAAGCTTCCCGAAGTAATTAACAACGCCTATCATTCTCTGCACTCCTAGCTTGTCGGTGGGTGCTGGTATGTCAAGCACGGAGCTCACGATGACGGGACTTGGCCGGATGCCCTCCTCGGATATTATGTCACCCAGAAAGGAAATTGTTGTCACCCCAATTTCGCACTTTGTGGCGTTGAATGTGAGACCTGCATTGCGTGTTGCTTCCAGGACAGCCCTCGGTCTTTCATCGTGTTCCTCTCTTGTGGCAGCCCATATCAACATGTCATCGACATAAACACGTTTCCCCGCTATCCCGTGAAATATCTGACTCATTGCCTTTTGGAAAACTTCTGAGGCCGACGCTATCCCGAACGGCAGTCTCAGAAATCGATAACGGCCGAAGGGAGTCGTGAATGTGCAAATTCTGGACGTCTCGTCGTCCAGTGGAATTTGGTGGAAACCCGAGTTAGCGTCTAAACGGAAGAAAAATACAGCTCCCGCGATTTCCGCCTCGATGTCTTCTCGTCGCGGCATCTCGTAGTGTTCGCGCTTCAAGCATTCATTGATTTTTCTTGGGTCTATGCACACTCTTAGTTCTCCGTTTTTTTATTAAAATCACTAAGGGACTCACCCAGTCCGTCGGTTCCTCTGCCGCCAGCATCCGCTCGAGTTCTCGTCGAAGTGGCTCTTGCAAGGCGAGAGGCACCCGTCGGGTCATCTGAACGACGGGAACGGTGTCCTCCCGCAGCACCATCTTGTATGGCCGTTGAAGGCACCCAGTGCCGGTGAAGACTTGATGGAACTCTTTCACCGCTTGATCGATGCTGCTTGCCGTCACGGCGTTGACCGACCGTCTAAACAGCCCCAGCAGTTCACTGGCGTGAAGCCCTATTATGGCTTGGCGTCCCTTTTTTACCACAAAAAAAAGTCAATGTCAGCTGACCTGTTGCATATGGTGGCTTTCGCTTTAACCACTCCAAGGTGCCTGATGACCCCTCCGTTGTAGTAACGTAGCACGGAGTTGCTAGCCTTCAATTGCATCCTTGGTTGCAATCATCGGAACATGCAGTATGGCAGAAGATTGGCTTGAGCGCCTGTGTCCACCTTGAGTTCGAGCACCTTGTTCGCCACTTGTGCTTGGACCACCCAGTCGCCTTGTCGCATGACACTGTCGATCGAGACGTCGAGGATGTCGAAGTCTTCTTCGTTACTTTTGATTTCGGAGACTTGCTTGTTGTTGTTGGAGCGTAGAGCGAAATGGTTTTTTCCCCCGCATCGCCGACAGGTGCGTCCGGACGCTTGGCAGTTCCGTCGGCCGTGTCTTCGCCCACACTCCCGGCACTTGAACCCCCCCCCCCCCCCCCCCCCCCCCCCGGTGGCTCGTCGTTGCTCGACCGCGTCCTTGCAATGTCGTCGTGTCGCTCCTGCGCTCTGCCGTAGTCCTGTGCTGCATGCGGTTCGCTGCTCGGTGTAGCCTTCACTGCACTAACTTGACGTTCGCGTGCCCAAAGCTCCTTTTGAGCGTCCGCTAACTCGGCCGCCTTGCAACTTGTTCCCCTTTCGCCAACGTCAGCTTGTTGTCGCGCAGCGGTTTTTTCCGGACTTTGTCGTTGTTCGTTCCAAAAACAATTTGGTCGCGTACCATAGAGCCCGCCATGGTGCTGAAGTTGCATGACTGTGCTAGCTTCCTTAGATTTCTGATGAACTGTTCTGACGGCTCACCCTGGGCTTGCACACGTTGGCGAAACAGGCAGCGTTCGTGCACTTCGTTCAACTGCGCTGCGCAGTACTCGTCGAACTTTTTGATGATGGTCGCATAACCCTGCTGGCTCTCACCTTCACTGAAGATGAAGTTGTTGTAGACTTCCAAGGCGTCGTCGCCAGCTACACTTAGTGGCAGTGCGGTCTGCGTGGGTCCTGGTAACGGCTTTCCCCCTGGAGCTGACGCAGTCCCAAATAGTTCAAAGTTCTGTTTGAAGAGACGTCAGTTCTTTCCAATGTCACCACTCAGCCGCAGGTGCTCCGGTAGCTTCAAAAATTTCATGCCGGTTCCCCTGGGGCGCCAGCCGGTGATTAGTGGCACGGTTCGTGTGTGACCCCTTCTGACACCATGTTTCGATTGACGACACGAACGAGCCGGTTCCGGAAAGAATAATAGCCTCGTCCCACTAGAGCAACAAACACCGATTTTTGTCCGACGACACCACAAAGTTCCGTGTCACCGATGCTGTCCCACTACAACGACCAACGCCCGCGACAATCGTTGACACGCGCCGACAAACGATCGACGACGGACGAGTTCCTGTCTGTCGTTGGACTTGAAGCGCAGCAAGCAGTCCCACTGAGGGACATGTCTCGGAGACAAACGTATCCTCCTCGCCCGGTTGTGCCTTCTGTTGCCTCCCTTCCCACCCTTCTACCTTTCCTCCCGTTCCTCCCGTGGCTCGCTTCGCCGCTCGACCTTCAGAGAAGCCCTTGGCGGCCACTCCTCGTTCCCGCAGTTCCGGTCCCTCGATTGCTCGTAGTGGTCGCAGGCTCGGCTTGCTTGCTGGCGCCGGGCAGTCGTGTTGCGAAAGGGAATTTGCTGTGGTTGGTTTTGCTCGCGAAAACTTGGTGCGTGAGGTGGTGCTTCAAGACGGCGAGGTATACGGCCCTGCATCAGGGTGGATACCACTCATGTTCGAGGACTAACCAAAGTAAGACCTCTCAACACGAAGTAGAACACCACGTTCCGCGGCACGCCATTCCGGCAGACGAGAGACTTGTCATTACGTTCTGTAATAATCAAAATGCCTTATTGTCCTCCAAATAAAAACAAAAAAAAAAGCCTGCCCTCGATCATTCCGATACGCGGTTATAAACATCCTCAAAATCGGCGTGAAGTTCCGTGGCGCTCACCTAGAATTCCTCGAACGACTCAAAAAAGGAACGATTCGGGTATTCTAGCTGGGAAAAAAGTTTGGTGTCGATTGTCACGACTGTTTGCGGAAAGTCGCCAATGGCAAATGAAAACAACCGGAAGCTTTAATCAAGAAATAAAGTAATCGTCTCCTCTTTCACCGTGTTTGTCGGCGCGTTTTATGCCCAAAGAGCAAAACACGAAAACCGCGCCGCCAGACTCAGTTTGTCTGTGTATTTCGAAGTTTTTGTTGACAACTCCAGTTCCACTAGGAGACAAGTTTCCTTGTCCCTGTGTTCTGCGTCGTGTCCGACAAGTGGGACGGCGGACTTCGACAAACAGGCTGTCTGTCGGTGTCGTCTGTCGCTCGTTGTCGTGTGTCGCTGTCGTTTGTTGATTGATTGATTGATTGATTTTGGGTTTTAATGGCGCAGCGGCTGCTAAGGCCATAGTGCGCCAGAACAGTGGTAGAAGAAAACACTGCGGTGCTATTTAGTTAAAGGTGAGGCATGATATGAGAGTTTAAAATCTTTCATGAAATGCAGACAATACAAAGAAAATTCACTAAATTAAATGTGCTGTAATAGGCCAATACTGTTTAGGAAGTTAAAAACTTGGTTATGAGGAACAAGAGGCTCCTCTCCCAGCAAAAGGGCTGGGTGGAATGGGATCTGTTCTTTAAAAAACCGTGAAAAGTTGGTGCGACGCTCCTCATGATATTTCGGACATTGAATGAGAATGTGCAAGACGGAGAGTGTATCATCACATTCTTCACACATTGGAGCATCCTCTGCTCGCAGAAGGAAGCCATGTGTGAGTTGAGTGTGACCAATTCTCAGGCGACAGAGAACAACTTCATAAAAGCGCTCGTTATGTCGGAAACTGGCCCACTCAGAAAGAAGAGGTTTCACGCAATGGAGCTTATTGTGGACTTCAGTGTCCCATTCCTCCTGCCACTTCTTTTTATTCGACTTTTTCAATGATGCCCTGTAATCCAGGTATGGGATGCAGGTAACCTCTGTGTCCATGTCCTGACATGTTCTAGCGGCTTTATCGGCCTCCTCATTTCCGACTATACCGACGTAGCTAGGGACCCAACAGAAATTAATGGTGATGTTGGAGTTTGTGGCAGCTACAATCTTGTTACGTATATGCAGAATAAAAGCATCTTTTGATCTATCTAGGGATGCAAGTGCACGGAGTGCACTGAGGGAATCTGAGAAAATTATTGCAGCCTTGATATTTCTTTTGATGATAGTGTCCACAGCTACCAGTAGGGCATATGACTCTGCAGAAAAGATGGTGGCTTGGTTGCTGAGCCGCGTTACAATAGTGCATGACGGCCCGACTACAGCACATCCTACACTGTTGCTCCCCTTCGTTCCATCCGTGTAAAACTGTACAAAGTTTTTGTAGTTTTCAGAGATTTGGAAGAACTCTTGCCTAAGATCTTCTGCTGGTACATTCTTCTTGTCATACTTGGAAAGAGAAAAAATAATCGGAATAGGTGTGATGTTCCAGGGTGCAACTGGGCTGGGCAACACTGCTACCGGACTCGATAAGTCTATTGCAAAATTCTTGGCCTCGGATTTAAGGCGCAGAGGAAAAGGAGGTATAACAGAAGGTTTGTTCTGGTACGTCCTTTCATACCGCGTGTCCAGAAACACTTCGAGTGCAGGATGTTGAGGCATAGAGCGAACTCTTAAATGATATTGAAAGCCCAAGAACAGACGTCTTTTTCCGAGAGAGTATTCATTAGATTCAGCGTAGAGACTGGGAACTGGAGAGGTTCGGAAAGCCCCCGTTGCAAGTCGTAGTCCCAGGTGGTGGACAGGATCCAAGATCCGAAGAAGAGACGGCCGTGCCAAGCCGTACACCATGCAACCGTAATCTAATTTCGATCGAACAAGGCACTGATACAAACGCAGCAGGCACCTTCTGTCACTACCCCAGGACTTGTGCGAAAGAACTTTTAAAATATTCAATGCCAGCAGGCATTTCTTTTTTAGTTGCAAGATGTGACTACGGAAGCTAAGTTTCTTATCAAAAATAACCCCTAAAAATTTATGCTCAGGATGTACGTTTAGGGTCTGACCTCCCAAAGTTAGAGTGGGTTCTGTAATGATACCCCTTCGAAGAGAAAACAGAACACAGACTGTCTTTTCTGCTGAAAAACGGAAACCATTCTCATCTGCCCAACGTGTCATTCCATTAATACCTAGTTGAACTTGGCGTTCACAGATAGCTGAATTACACGAAGAGCAGGATATTTGCACATCATCAACATAAAGTGCATAGGAGAGAGATCGGGGAAGAACCTGTCTAAGAGAGTTCATTTTGATCAGAAACAAAATAACACTCAGCACCGACCCTTGGGGAACACCATTCTCCAGGACAAACGTTTCAGAAAGTGTCGTGCCCAACCTCACCTGGAACGAGCGCTCATCGAGGAAGCTCTTGATAAGAGCTAGCATTTTCCCACGAATTCCAGCTGAAACTAAATCACTTAAAATTCCGTACCGCCATGTGGTATCATATGCCTTCTCAATATCGAAAAACACAGATAGACAATGTTGTCTGTTAACAAAGGCATCCCTGACCGTTTTTCCTAGGCAAACAAGGTGATCAACAGTTGATCGCCCTGTCCTATACCCACATTGAAATTTGTCGAAAAAGTTTTCCTGCTCTAAAAAATACACCAATCTAGAGGTCACCATTCGTTCAAACGTTTTTCCCAGGGAACTGGTGAGTGCGATTGGTCTGTAGCTGGAGGGTAATGATGGATCATTTCCAGGCTTTAGCAAAGGAACCACAATTGCCCTTTTCCAGAAATTGGGATAAGTTCCACTGCTCCATACAGTGTTAAAGAACAATAGGATGGTATCTAATGTTGCAGGATGTAAATGCTGAAGCATACTGTAATGAATAAGGTCTGGTCCCGGGGACGAGTTCTTTCCCTTGTCAAAAGCAATCATCAGTTCCACAAGGGTGAATGGTTGATTATAAGCCTCGTTAAAACCACCGGTACATTTTGTTGGTACTTTCTCTTTGGCAGCCTTGTATTTTAGAAAGGTGTCTGAATAATGCTCAGATCCCGAGACAGACTTGAAGTGTTCACCTAGAATATTTGCCTGCTGTTTTAGTGTGGGAACACTGCTGCCATCAAATGTGAAGAGAGGGATAGTAAATGCACGGTAATCCCCTCTAATTCTATGAACCCTGTCCCATACGACTTTTATGCCTGTGGAACTGTTGACTGAAGAAACATACGACATCCACGTGGTTTTTTTTAGATTGGCGTCTTACATTGCGGGCCTTAGCACGTAGCTTTTTAAACCTAATGACATTTTCAACTGATGGGTAGCGGCGCACTATTGTCCATGCACAGTTTTGCCGCTTACGAGCTAGGCTACACTCCTCATTCCACCAAGGCTTTGGTTTTGATGGTAAGCGTCCTGACGTTTTGGGAATAGAGCACTGTGCTGCTTGGACAATTACATTAGTCACAACTTCACAGGCTTCAGTAACATCTAAGCTAGCTAATGTACCTGGATGCAACTCTGGCTCCTTTTTAAAAATGGCCCAGTCAGACTTTTCCAACTTCCAACGCGGAGTTCGAGTTTGTAATGACTTAAAAGAGACTGTGCTTTTTAAAACAATGGGAAAGTGATCGCTACCACAGGGATTCTGATCTACACTCCATGAGAAGTCAGGCAGCAACGAGGCACTACCAATGGAGAGGTCGATGGAAGTCGATGATAAGGATGAGGCGCTAAAATAAGTTGAAGTACCAGTATTAAAAAGGCAAAGGCTTCGAGAAGTTAAAACCGATTCGATTATTTTCCCGCGAACATCAGATAGATTCCCACCCCAAAGGGTATTGTGGGCATTAAAATCCCCCATCAAAAGAAAGGGCTTTGGAAGTTGATCTAAAAGGGAGTGAAGTTCTGCACTTGTTACAGCTTGTGAGGGTGATAAATATATTGAACAAACAGAAATGCCTTTATGTACTAGAACACGCACTGCCACTGCTTCTAAAGGAGTGTGCAAGGGTATGGCCATACAAGCAGCCAGCCTTGGAACTACTATCGCTACTCCTCCAGATGAAATGGTAGCATTAAGGCGGTCCTTCCGAAAGACAGTATAATTTCGGAGGAAGTTGGTATGTGTGGCATTTAAATGTGTTTCTTGTAAATACAGGGCTGCAGGTTTGTGTTCCTGCAGAAGATATTCAACATCGTCGAGGTTAGTAAGTAATCCCCTGCAATTCCATTGGAGAAATGTTGCACCCATGTGTTGGAGATTCTTACTTCGGGGGTGTTACTTGTTTTTTACTTTAATGGCGGGCCTTGGGAGTCTGCCACTCCATGTCGTCTGTGACAGACGCATGAGAGGAGGCTTGGGTACATTCATCTATAGGTTCTGGGTCCTGTGGCGAGACCTTGCCAGATGGTATGGAAAGGCTCTGGCCACGAGGAGCCAGCCGTCGACCACGTCCACCTCCAGCCAAAGAGGCGGTGGAGGTGCCAGGCAGGGAGGCGCCAGAAACCTCCTGTTCCTGCCCTTTGGGTGTTGGAGTGGCACAGGAACTATGCCGCTCCTTGGATGAGGATGTGTTCTCGTGAGAGCGTGGGCCCCTGTCCCTTGAAGGGGATCGCGGGCTACGGACAGGCTTGGCCGTTGCCGACCCAACCTGTGAAGGGGATGCCTTCTGTGTTCCCTCCCCACTAACTGGGACAGACTGCTGTCCCGTGAGAGCGGGAGGGGTGGTCGTCTGGCTGGAGGAGGCCGTAGACCCCCGAGCCGATACTGCACGCCCGGGCAGCTCGATTTTAAGCTTGGGCGTGGGGGTAGTTCAGAAAGGACGTCTGGGTAGCCACTGCAACCTTCAGTGGTGCATGTCCCCGCTGCACCACCTGCGCGCAGCCGCCCTTTGGCAAGAAAGCAAAACGACGGCGTGCCTCCAGGTATGACAAGTTTTCTTTTACTTTTAGAGTCAGTATTTCTTTCTCATCTTTCCATACTCTACATGATCTGGAGTATGCCGGGTGGGCCTCGTTGCAGTTTGCGCAGTGTGCGCTGTTTGTGCAAGAGTTTGTCTTATGATCAGTTTTACTGCATTTCGCACATGTGGCTTTCCCGCGACAGTTCTGGGAGCAATGTCCGTACCTCTGACACTGAAAGCATCTTCGGGGGTTAGGGATATACGGCCGAACCCTGCAGTGGAGGTATCCGGCCTTGACAGCTTCAGGAAGTGTGGCGGCTTCAAATGTTAGAACGATGTGTTTTGTTCTTATTTCCTGCCCGTCACGTCGCATGCAAATACGTCTTGCGGCCACGACTCCTTGGTCAGAAAGACCTTCAGCAATTTCAGTGTCTGTTGTCTCTAGAAGGTCCTCCTCGGAGATTACTCCTTGGATCGTATTTAGTGTGCGATGTGGCGTGACTGACACCTTATGGTCGGACATTGTACTCAGTGCAAGGAGGGCCGCACTCTGCATGCTGGTTTCAATTTCTACCAGAAGGTCACCAGAAGACATTTTTTTGGCTTTGAAGCTCTTTCCCACAACACTTTCGAGTACTTTTGCAACAAGGAAGGGTGATAATTTTGAGAGCTGCTTGTCACTTTCGGAGTGAATAACCAAAAACTTTGGGTAATTGGAAAGAAAACATGGAGTCTTGTCTGGGATAATAACTTCCGTGCGGCCTCTTTTCAGAGGCCGATCAGGTTGGTTTGACTTGGAACCCATAAAAGTGGGGAGGTTTTCAGAAACTGTGGTGCAGCGCCCACCACCGAGCCCAACAAGGGGGTAGGTAGCACCCCATAGCAAGTATGGCTTGGCTGGGTATGCTACACTACGAGTGCTACCCAGTAACTATAACCAAGTATGGTTCAAGAAAGGTATCTGTCGCCACCCAAGGTTAGCCCTTGCCGCCAAAGAAGGGAAAAAAGGAGCAAGAGAAATGAGAAAGAAATGAAGGAAACAGGACAGGTAAAAGTGAAAGATCGGAGGGGATAGTAGAAGAAAAGACGACCAGACTGAATCATCCTGGCCGGACCTTACCAGGACTCCCGCCTACGAGAAGCGGGGCCGAAGTGGTGTATTGCCTCACCCGGGGGGCCCCGAAGGGTCCAAACCTACCCCGGGCCCTGCTCAACCACCAGCATGCCCTTTTCCTTGGACACGGGCTCGCCACGCACAGCCAGACATGGGTGGGTCTTAGCCACTTTTTACTCAGGGTCTGCGGTGTCGCCCATGTGGCTGGGGTCCGTGGTGACGCTACTCACCAAGCACCTAGCACCTAAGGTGCAGGTGCCCCCTGCGTGGCTCGGGGTCCGTGGAGACGCCACTCTCCAAACACCTGCTTTCAAAGGTGCCCCCTGCGGGGCTGTCGTTTGTTGCTGTCTGTCGCTCTAGTGGGACGCGGCTATAAGTAGACGTTTGTTTATTCAGTTATCGTATTTGTAGGTTGTTCTGGAGAGAAGGTAAAGAAGAGGGAAAGAATGAAGTTGCTACAGAGCGTGCGTCACGATAACAGAGTGTGAGCGCTGATACCAAGTTCGGCGCGTGTCTTGTGACACAGCAAACACGATACAAATACTAAACATAAAGAATAAAGTCCATAAAAAGCAAGGCGCAACAAATATTTTTAGCTTTAGAGCTCAACTTCTAGGCCGGGTTGAGCGGCGTCGATGTTGGCGTAACTGCGCGTTGCATTATGGGACGTCTCCCATAATGAAACGCGCTCGTGACGTTAAATTTTACACTCGTGAAGTGTAACGTCACGAGGGTAAAATTTTTTCACTGAATTTGGCGGAAAAGCTTTTTGTAAATAAGGCGGGAAATTTTTTCGCTAAAATTAGCAAGGGAAGTTTCGCTAAATTTTGCGAATTTTTTTTTTCCAAATTTAGCGGGAATATTTTATCCCCGTGACATAGCGCGTGATGTCACTTGACGTTAATTTCCCCTCTAAATATAGCAAAAAGATATTTCCGCCAAATTTAGCGGGGAAATAATTCACCTAAATTTAAGTTGAAAATGTTTCCGCTGAATTCAGTGGAAACCTCTCCTAGCTAAGCTTAGCGGGGAAATGGACGTCACGTGACCTCAACACGAATTCAGTTGCCCCGCTAAATTTAGCGGGAAAATTTTCGCTATATTTAGCGAAAATGCTTCGCTAAATGGGAGGGAAGCAGGAGAGGATGAGCAGAGAGTACGGAGGGCACACTCCTCACTAGTTGCGCTTTAATTCGGCATTACAGGGAATTATAAATGTTTTTAATTTTTTTATAGTATCAGTTACTGATAATTCACTTTGAGCATATAATTTAGATAACATAACCACTCCCTCCTCTTTCAAAAAAGCTATCGAGCTCCGATGTTTGCAGTTCCAGAAGAGTTCCAGAAATTTGCATCCACGAAAAAATATCATTAGCGTGGAGAGTATTAGTTTTTCCTGATTTAGAATATAATGTAGGCCTTTTTAACACACTGCAAAGCGGAAGACGTTAATTAAGGTATGAAGGAAAATTTCATCAAACAACTGAGATAATTATTTAAATAAGCCGCCTCGGTGGCTCGGAGGCGAGAGCGCCGGCCTACGGATCCCCAAGTGGCGGGTTCGAATCCCGACCGAGGTGCCCGCAATATGACGAAGGCTTATTGCGGAGAAGGCGCCGTGTAACCGAGCTTTCGCTTGCACGTCAAAAGATCCCCAGGTGGTCCAAATTAATCCTCAGTCCTCCGCTGGGGCGTGCCAGATGCCCGTCATAGGTTTGGCACGTAAAACCCCCAGATTTGAATTTGACTTAATTATTTAAAAAAATATTTGCTATAGTGATTTAACCTCATGATTACCCGTGAGTTGTCTTAGCTACATATCATTCGCACAAATAGTTCAAGACATAATTTCTCTCTAAAATCATAAATACCAAGGGACAAGCTATTTACTTGGGTCCGCTGAACTTCAACCAATTCGGAAAACATATTTTCGCCTTCTATCAATACAAGCTGGTACAATAGGACCTTTCACAGTAAAACGAGCCGGAAATATCGGCGCCTACAAAAAGGAAGTAGAAAGGTTCACCGGCTGTGCACAGGGCGGGTCAGTTTTACCGTGTGAAATCTCAAGGCCTGCTTCTCGTAAAAATTGAGAGCCACGAACGTACCAGTGAACGTTGGGCGCATACGCAGACGACTTAGTTAGTGGCGGCATGAACCTGTGGCGTTATCACCCGATCGGCGCAGCGAGCAGGTAACAGAGTGCGTTGTCTCCTCGCTGAGCCTATGAAATTTTGATGTCCTGATTGAGCAACGGCCACTCGCGCATAACACCCCTACTTGTTTTGTGTTGAAGATGCCTCGCATATTGCAAGTAGTGTTGCAATGTCATTACCAAAACTTTGTGTCATCATTTCCTAGTGCCATCTTATGGTGGTTAAGGCAGCGCTCCCATAGAATCCCATATATTTCATATGCAAATATGGACACAAGCCGAAACGTTATGCTTGGAACAATTTTCTATGCTTCTACTTTATTCTGTCGTATACCACCATTCTTGTTCCAATATTTCTAGATGGTGGCGTGTAAACAGAATGTTCCTCGGTCGAATAAACTTCATGATGCATTGCCACTTCAGATAGTATCAAAGTTAATTGAAGTGTACACTGTACTTTTGAGTAAGAGCAAAACGTTATGACGTATAAATGAAATAAGACCTCTCTTCAATATTATGGCGATTCTTTCTGATTCTTCTGCTACTGATTCTTTCTAATGTACAGTAACCTCCTGAATTTTCTTCTGATAGTATAATAGGTGATCATTAAAGTTTCTTTGCATTATTCAGCAGCTCAGTCTCCTCATTACAATTAAATATCTACAGAAGGACAGCTGGCTCTTGTTCGGTACCTTTTTCCCAAACCTCTGAATTCTTTCTACGTTACCCACCGTAATCCCACTTTATTCTCGTAGACTTCCGTGAGAAGGGAAATATTAAGAGGCTGTCTTTTCTCCACATGTGTTGATTCCGTAAACGATATCTTATTTTATCGATTGCGATTTTCTAGATCCTAAATTTTGTCTGTCAGTAATGCAACTTGCTTGTTCACCTTTTTTTAGCCTGCTCACACTGGTCTACCTCAGTTGCTGTTAATGAAACCGACGCCACTTTTAGTTAAATCAGATTGAGCCTTGAATTTGTGTAATATATGTGCTTATTAAGTGTTTCCTTAACGGGTTTAAGGTTGTCTGAATTCTACTCTAATTTTCTAAAATTTCAGCTAACTGTTAGCCAGCCTTAGGGACGGGCTTTGTCTCGACATTTCTCGCTAGAAGTAGTACAACTAAACCAAAATAATCCAAACAACCGCAGACAACGTCCCATAACACTTCAGGGCAAGCCGTCACCATTACGGAAAAAAAATTAATTCGAAATGAAGAGCACAGTTCACAAACCTGCAACAAAAACATAAACGGGTTTAATTCCGACCGCATCGCTCCGCTGCTGCCTTGCCCGCTGTAGAGAACGTCATGATAGACCGCGATGGATGCTTTTGTAAATGACGATGATAGTGTGCGAGGCCGGATTAAAGCCACAAGATCCCGGAGCGGGCTTAAAATTTCTGCGGCCTACCAGGAATAGCTACCGCTGACGATGAAATCCACCGGCAAATCCGTGCTCCAGCTCCCTATGCATTCTCGGGGCTCTTGCGCGCACTCGCTCCAATCCAAATTGACAGGGCAGGCGAAAAGCGCAATGATGTGCACCAAAAACACGATCGAATTTAGTTCAGACCGCATCGCTCCGGTGCTGCCTTGCCCGAGCTGAAAGCCTTGCGGCGGCGTCTCACAACATTGACGCCTCGCTGGAGAACGCCGGCGTGCGTCGCCTGCGAGGCGGGCACCTGTAGGCAAGGCTGGAGAGATTCATCTTGAAAACATTTTCTCAGCACCAACGATGTAGGCACCACTGCCCACATTGCTTTTTCTGGCTCTCAATATGGCCGTTTCTGGATACATTGGAGACTTTTCTATTTCATTTATTTTAAACCTGAGAAAATAAGAAGGATTTAATTTAATACAAGCAATTCAGTTATTATTTCTTTGTGAACTAAGAAAAAAATAATTGCAGCTGACACCACACTCCGAATGGACTAACACAATAAATAAATCTCAAAGTAATATTTTTAGCTCCTATCTGGACTCAATCCAACATATTTCAACGTTTGTATTTTAGTGTAAGAAAGGGAATATCATTAAGTAATTGCGCGTCCACCTAAATTTGTGTAATAAGTAACCGTTTCTTCACAGTGTTTTTCTTAACTACATGGGTTTTACGTATACCAGGGTCGGCTTGCTAGAGCACCGTCTCAGCTGACACATGTTGAAAGAAAGCGCTGCAAAGATTGGGGCGCGCGAGCGTCTTGAGACGCGGTTTGAGTCCCGCTTTGCTCGTGCGCTGGCTTCAGCAGTGCTTTTTTTCCTTTAGTTATGATGCAGGGAGCGCTTCTTTGACTGATCTGTTTAGCGTCGTATGCTGCCCATACATCAAAAGTGGTCCCGGAGTGCCAACAGAGGACGTCACAGAAGCCGATGGGTCATGCTGTTGCGTGTCGCCATCCTGGCGGTTGGTCGTAGAAATGCAAACGAGAAGCTGCGAGTAGGAGGACCGAAAACAAGTTTCGATGGCGTCACGGCGTCCCAGTTTGTGACTGCCGAAGCTTCCCTTGACTGCCAACCTAGAGAACAACGTGCAGCAGAAGAGGCGTCTGCCACATACACCACAGCTGTTGGAACACCGTCAGGATCGCAGCTGGCGACAGCCTGACACTCATATGACGTCATCAGGCGTCGATCAAGGGACCAACTCTTTAGACGCGGTAAATATACCAGTCGGAACGCGTTCCAGGCACCCTACCCCAATCTCAGCTTAGAGGTTATTTCTAACAAGCCGGCCCAGAAATTTAGAGCATAATATAAAAAAAATGTACAAAAATTTTTTTTGTACTTTAGAGGCTTTTATTTTTTTATATAAAATTAATGTTTTTTCTGCATATCCCAGACATGAAAGATGTTGCCGCGTCTCATTTGGCATGGAGACGCGGCAATATTGCCCACTAAGAACCGGCACTTTTGCAGCGAATCCAGAAAAAGGTAATTTTTTGCCTCCTCAATCTTGGACAAGTTACTGAACACGGCAGCTATATGAAAGAAGTAGACAAAGTGCACGAATTTGTATGGAATTTGCAAGCGAAGAATTGTCTTTCATCATGCTGCCGCTATTTTTTTTTTTTTTTTTTGCTGCCATTTTTTTTTTTTTTTGATTTGCCGTAGGTCACAGGTGCCTACGGGTTTCGATTCTGTAAATGCCAGCAGCTGGAACGTTGTTGAACGGAAGCGCCGGCAAAGTTACATAGCTGACAACTGAAAAAAAAAAAGACACAAGAAAAAAAAAACGATCATCCACAAAGGAAACTAGGGCGGATGACTAGAATGCTGCGCACGTGCCAGCCTAAAAATACATGAAGTTCCCAATCAATGATGGCGGCAATAGAAGAAGACCTGCAGCAAGAACGTTATTTGGTTCAATTGCAGCCTAACGCTCGCGGGACTACACGCCGATACTAAGCTTTCTTACAGGCGATTTTTTAATGCGAAATCACTAAATATATATATCCCATGGAGTGGAGCAGACGGTACACACACATTCACACATTCACATGCACATTCTACCACTGGCTGAACAAAACAGCTCCTGTACCCGCCTTGTGAATTTCAAAGCCTCTTGTAGTACATATCATATTAGATGCTTCATTAGAAACTTGTAACACAAATGATACGAAAAGACGGAATCGGCCTCCAGAGCATTTGTCCGTCCCATGCCGACCGAGGCATGGGACGGACAAAGCGGAGCAAATACGATCGTCTAAAAGTACGCAGTTCTCGCTTATTGCGGTGATAAAGTAGATTAAAAATCGGAATTACTAGTCTTAAGTAGTCTCGTCTGACTATAATGCATGTCCCACAACAATCTATGTTGAAAACATAAAATAATATAAACACAAATAAAATAATAATACTGCCGGCTACATCACGCCACACTGAGACCACCGCGATTGTTTTGATCGATCGGATCTATCGAAGTCACTGAATTTATTCGGTAGGATTTGAAGTCGGGTGCTTCGAATGGAGCACAGATAAAAGACGGAGGCACCTGATTCCCATTGGAGAATAGCAGCTCTAACTTTGATATGAGATTTTTGTACAGGATATATATTGCCGCGTGCTTGGCCGAGGAGAAACGCTACTCTGTACATCTAGATGATTCGTGTTTACTCTAACCCCTAGTGTAAAAGATAAAGAGGGCAGAATGTCCTTGCCTTGTCAGTATCGCCCTAGCTAACCTCCTGAACAGTGTAGGCCGAATGATCTAGATCCCTAGTGTAGTGGATAAGGAGCTGACCGTGGCCGTGCCGACGCACTCTCCCCACCACAACACACTCTTTCCCCTGCGCTCGACTCTATGTTACGGCCGACTTCGACGCCCGCGACGCTCCTATATTCATTTCCCCCTTCAGGCTGTTTGTTGTGTAATAAAATAAACGAAATTGAATGAAATTATCAGTCGACTCGGCTACGGCTAGCAGGGACACGGGTGCGAGACTAGACTCAAACCCAGTGAGTGATCGCGAATAGGTTATTTTGTCCCTGGGGTCGAGTGTTTCTTGGAAAGCTGTATATCCAATTTCGGACATAGCCCCAGGACAATCAAGTTTGGTGTGACACGTTGCGCTATCTAGCTCAAAGTATTTGCTACACTGATCAGGCCCTTTCGCCAGCCTGCATGCTTGTGCACCAAGCTGTATGCACCCTTGCGTACCGGACTGTCGCAACCCCGAAAGCTTAACAGGCGTAAAGCTCGGCAGGTTTCTGTTCAAGCAGTGGGATATACACTCTAAGAAAAAAGATGGTCTCAAATGACTCACCGCAGTATTTTTCGTTTGAACTACAATTTGCGCCCCGAAGAGACCATCTGGTTCGAGTTATGTACCGTGCGCAAACGTCACGCGACTGGGACTAGCCGAGAAGCGTGAGCAAGCTACAGAAGCAATTAGTCCTCCTAAGAGGTGTGCATCTTAATGTTTTTGGTCCCCAAAGGCAAACGGAATGCTTGCCAGGAACACAGCTAATTCGCCCGTATTGGGGATCGTCGCGATTTCGCAGCCAGCACGGCTGATAGTTTTGACCGAATTAGAACAAAACTGGCGAATGACAAAACTGCCGAATCGCTTTAATGTGAAGCGATCATTCCGACATTAAATAGTACAATGACCTTCGCGTGGTGTGTGAATGAGAGTTAACGATTGTGCTAACTTGAATTCACCCAACTGTCTTGTCAACAACGATATGTTGACATTTCACGAGTCCCACTGACGTAATCTGCCCTCGCGCAAACATGATTATTTATCCAAACGTAAAATGTAAAAATGCGAGCACTTTTTTTCTCGAATCAAACAACTTCAAGAGTTTGTAGAAGGCGCGCTTTCAGCAACGAAGTTTCGCAGTCACATAAATGATTACCTCAATCACTAAAACAGAGTTACTGAGAACAACTGGAGACTCGTCTTTGCGTCTCACTGTGACCAACATTTCTGGCTAGTCCTATGTCAAACTCAAAATCCGCGACGTCGCACGTTATGTACAGCACGTTCCACTCAGCAAAAAACATTCAGGTGCAGTATCCAGACGCCTTCATGTAGTAGCTTTATCACGAAACCTTCCTGTCAAGAACGAAGACCCAACTCAACGCGCGAGCGACGTCATCCATTACAACCCCGTTCCCGTGGCCGTGGCAAAACGGATGTGAACTAGCCATGCGAAAAAAAAAACAAAAAAACACTGCGTTTGCTTGGAAATAAAGAGCTTGGATGTACTCCAATCACGCCTAAGCTGTGGATGGAGTACACCTAAGCTGGGCTGTGGAACCTACCCGCTCGCCAAACCAGTCAACCGCTCCCCTATTATTAATGACCTCGCCCCCTGCGTGTGGGTATGCTGGCGGGGGCGTGAGCACGTGGCGATAAGTACACGCATGACTGGATCAACGAGCGTGTAGCATCCACCGCACTGTCAGCTTAAGTATAGTCTTGGTGTCCCATACAACGTACGTCACTCGACCAGCGTTGGAAATTGACACCTTCCCCGTCCCCATGCGTCTGTGTGTCTTGTGTATGCGTTTCACGGGCTGGACTAGAGGCGTCCAATGACATGTCCTCACTCACGAGGGTGGGTGGAGAAAAAGGGAGGGGGACGTTTTGGGATCCTTGTTTGAAAGTACCTGTTCTTACTAAGTCAAAATACAGCCTTCCTCAGAAGTTGATCATCCTGTTTCTTCTCCCTCAACGAGCGCAAATTGAATGCCTAAACCGGCATGCCGAAAAGAATGTCCCCAGAATGGGCTGCGTTGTCTTTCTCGTTAGCCGGAGTGGTTGTCCTTTCGCTCTCTCGAAGCCGTATTGCGAGATGCGGTTTGGATTCGCGGTGCTGCAGCACAGCGCTTCATCTATTTTGATGTCATTGGTCGAGGGAACTCGATAAAGGTACGTCGAAGCACTTCCGCTTACTACGTGCATTCTTTATACGCCGCTTGAGAAAGTGCTTTCAGTTTGAGAGCGTTCTGGAGCTGACAAAGCGCTCTCCGTGGTCTATCTTTGGTACCGCGGGTGCTGTTTTCGTCATGCAGCACAGATGACGTGAGATTCAATTACATGCAGTTACCTCATAAAGGCGAGCGAAACGCCAATTCTAATAATGTTTGACTTTTGTTTTACAGACCCTGGCAGGTGCCGCTGGCAATCGCAGACACTTTTCGTCGACTGTACATTCAATTTTCGCGTTGTTAGCGGGAGCTCAATTGCGGTCAATTTAAAATTGAGATCTCGGCCGCTGAATCCGCATTCCTCAGCGTACGGTAAACTAAAACTCTGACATTTCACTGGTTCGTTGCCAATAGATCGCATCTTTTACGTAAACCGTTCAAGCACTTACGCAGTCTACTTGTTATTTTCTTGTGAATGCGGTAGGCCTCATACGTTTGTAGAGCGATTAAGTATTTAACACTACTAGTGTTACTAATATTTCAAATCTCTCAAAAACAGGCAAGAGGTTGTCGGTTCCTCAAAAAAGGGTGCTTGGACCACGACCTGTAAGAACAGACGTCGCAGTGTCCAAGTCAGAGTCGACACAAGGGAAATTGGTCTTACGGTGGAATTTTTGCCGCTAAGAAAATTCTACTGCAATCATCTTTTAATGTGATATATATTTATGAAACAAAAAAAAAAAAACCTAATTTCATTTTAACTGCAACGCCTTGATACTATAGGATCGCAGCGCACAGGGAAATCAGCATATCTGTGCGAGTTACATTCTTTCAGTAGCGGGCCGAATATTGGGGTACGACCTTTGGTCCAAGAGGACTAAAAGCGCGTACGGGTTGAAAATATAGTGGCTCGGGACCAAATGTAAAGGATTAACTTTTAGTCCCAGGTGTCTAGGTGTAAAGGCGCAACATTTAGTCCCAGTGGTCTAAAATAGGAGAGGGAAAGCTTAGTCCTGGGGGTTCAACTTTTAGGGTGTAACGGGAGGGGCGCAAAAGTTGCTCCCCTTCCTGTTAGTCCCAACCGGGGACTAATGGCAGAGCTGGCCAAATTACTCATATTTTGTAATTAAATTACATTACTAATTACTTTGCTGAAAATTGCTGAAATGTAATTAAATTACATTACAAATTGCCACAGCCAGAAAGTAATTAATTGCCATTACAAATTACTTTTAAAAGTAATGACATTACTTTCGCATTACTTTTGTATAATTTTAAATATAAAGGAGCTATTGATAACTTCCTTTTACAGATGACTTTATTTACATTATTTACACAGTTCATGGCACACAGCTAGAACTCTCTGTTGCATGTTTACCGATGGACAGAGGAACGCACGGGACTGATCCGTTTCCCACCCCAACCCGGACAATTATTTTTGGAGATGACTGAGGACCCTATGCAGATTATCTCTGGGTGGGGGGAGAACATTTGTCATTGTTCGCAAAATCGCGTCGAGGGCCGTTCTACTAGGGGCCTTAGTTCGACCTACTTCCCCTCCTTCGTTTCCCGAGAATGTCGAGCAGAAAAGCTCGAATGGCAGGCACTTACCAGCCCTATTTTTCACAGTGGAAGATAACACAGAGAGGGTACGCAGCATGCATCAGAAAAAGTAAGCGGAAACTTTCAAGAGGGGCCAGAAAACGTCGAATGCAAAACCGCAAAACATAGGTAGAGAATCGCGCTGAGCAGGTTTTCACAGTTCAAGAGAGTGGCAGAAAATGTCTAGCTGATGGCGGGCGCGAGAGTCGCACCAGCCGCATGAGCATCAGCAACGTAGCGGCGGCCGAAGAGCGTTTTTTGGAAAGGTGTAGAGGGAAAAGAAAAAGTAAAATAAAAAGAAAAGCGCTCTCGTGTATTGTGGACACAAAAATATGCCTGGTGCGAAAAAGTAATTAGGTAATTTAATTACAATTACCGTCGCTGGAGTAATTCATTACATTACTAAATTACCTGCCACAAAAAGTAATGAATTACATTACTAATTACTGGAACAAGTAATTAAATTACTGTAATTTCATTACAGTAATTACATTACTGCCAGCTCTGACTAATGGTGGTATCAGCGGATTTGGTCCCCACAGAGCCTAAATACCACTCCCCTATTGAAAATTCCATCAAACTACGTAATTTGGGACAGTGACTGCCAGTCAGCAGCTTTGGTGGAACGTGATGGACCATCAGACCAGAGCTGGCAGTAATGTAATTACTGTAATGAAATTACATTAATTTAATTACTTGTTCCAGTAATTAGTAATGTAATTCATTACTTTTTGTGGCAGGTAATTTAGTAATGTAATGAATTACTCCAGCGACGGTAATTGTAATTAAATTACCTAATTACTTTTTCGCACCAGGCATATTTTTGTGTCCACAATACACGAGAGCGCTTTTCTTTTTATTTTACTTTTTCTTTTCCCTCTACACCTTTCCAAAAAACGCTCTTCGGCCGCCGCTACGTTGCTGATGCTCATGCGGCTGGTGCGACTCTCGCGCCCGCCATCAGCTAGACATTTTCTGCCACTCTCTTGAACTGTGAAAACCTGCTCAGCGCGATTCTCTACCTATGTTTTGCGGTTTTGCATTCGACGTTTTCTGGCCCCTCTTGAAAGTTTCCGCTTACTTTTTCTGATGCATGCTGCGTACCCTCTCTGTGTTATCTTCCACTGTGAGAAATAGGGCTGGTAAGTGCCTGCCATTCGAGCTTTTCTGCTCGACATTCTCGGGAAACGAAGGAGGGGAAGTAGGTCGAACTAAGGCCCCTAGTAGAACGGCCCTCGACGCGATTTTGCGAACAATGACAAATGTTCTCCCCCCACCCAGAGATAATCTGCATAGGGTCCTCAGTCATCTCCAAAAATAATTGTCCGGGTTGGGGTGGGAAACGGATCAGTCCCGTGCGTTCCTCTGTCCATCGGTAAACATGCAACAGAGAGTTCTAGCTGTGTGCCATGAACTGTGTAAATAATGTAAATAAAGTCATCTGTAAAAGGAAGTTATCAATAGCTCCTTTATATTTAAAATTATACAAAAGTAATGCGAAAGTAATGTCATTACTTTTAAAAGTAATTTGTAATGGCAATTAATTACTTTCTGGCTGTGGCAATTTGTAATGTAATTTAATTACATTTCAGCAATTTTCAGCAAAGTAATTAGTAATGTAATTTAATTACAAAATATGAGTAATTTGGCCAGCTCTGCATCAGACATCATCTGATGGGGGCGTAGCATAGCGGTTAAGGTGTCCGATTTGTACGCATGTGGTCGCGGGTTCGATGTGCGGTGGTGCTGCTTTTTTTTTTTTTTTTCTCGAACTTTTTGTTTTATTGGGGCATTTGGCGATATTTATGAGTGCGTATAGCTTTACTCTTATATAAATGCTGCCCTTGTTGATGATATTCCCTTGGCAGTGGCAGTCAGACGTCATCAGATGCCGTCTGACTGCCACTGCCAAGGGAATATCATCAACAAGGGCAGCATTTATATAAGAGTAAAGCTATACGCACTCATAAATATCGCCAAATGCCCCAATAAAACAAAAAGTTCGAGAAAAAAAAAAAAAAAAAAAGCAGCACCACCGCACATCGAACCCGCGACCACATGCGTACTAATCGGACACCTTAACCGCTATGCTACGCCCCACCGTTAGAAAACTCGATTTGACTATTCGTTTTATACAAAAGACTTTGGCTGCAAATGTAGTTGAGCCGTCAGCATGTTATCCAAAGCACTCGTACATCACTCGCCGTACTTCAGTTCTACTCACCTGCCATGTAGAGGACTTTCATGTCGTAGAACGATCCTTTTGTTCGCGCATCACCGGCCCAGTAGACACACCCTGTCGTCTTCAACTACACCGCTTAAGTCCCTTACATCGTCGGAACTCACAACAGGCTGGGTCTTGTCGAGTATAAATTCTACTAAAACATAAGACATTGTAGAGCCCGGGCAGGATCGACAGGTTGGAGCAAGCGGGCAAACAAAACGAGTCGAGAGCGATCGTTCATGAAAGCTCGGCGAAGCGGCGAAGCCTCTATAGGCGAAGCGAAGTGCGAAGTGTCGTGTTCGGCCTGTTCGGCGCTTCGGCGGGCTTCTGATCAAGGTTGTCGGTCGGTTGCGTGTCAAATCTCTAACGTCAGCGGTTTTATGGGCTCACGTCCCAAAATCGTTTTCTGGTGCATAGATTACTTTTCGTATTCATAGATTTGACGAAATAGTGGTATCCGAACGAACTTTACGTCCTTTGACCGTACGTCTGTCTGCACGTCAAAGCTTTCTGACGTACAGTCAGAGACAATCGATGTACAGTCAGAATCACCACCAAGACATCCTGATGGCATTTCGCGGCGACCGACTGCCACCAGGAAACCATCAGAAAGCCGACAAGCGGGGTCTGACTGGAGTTTGACTGTCGGTCAGAGTAACTTGTTGGCCAATCAGACATGCTTGACGTACAGTCAGGCACAGTCAGCGGTCCACTAGAAAACATTGACTGCCAAGCAGGGTTACATTACGTAAGGGCGCAAACGAGCTGGTGTACATTGCACATGGTTGAAAAAAACGCGAGACTGCGGGTAAACGACACAACACTAAAAAGTCTCTAGAAAAGACTTTTTAGTGTTGTGTCGTTTACCCGCAGTCTCGGGGTTTTTTCAACCATGAGGGTTACATTGATGGATTTTTCCTTCGGGCCCCCTTTTCTTAGAATGTACATCGCTTTCGGAGATGAATAAATGCCGTAAAACGTGTGAAATAACATTTCTTTTAAATTACATAACTTGAAATGCTTTTCTATGTGTGCTATTTGAGTCGCTATGCGCTGGAAGTGCGGCGTTGTCTCTCCCCAGAGTCTGAAACGTCTTCTGACATTCTAAATTTGAACGCATCTTGATCGAACGACGTAAAGCTGACGTTTGCTGAGTTTGAGCGTAGATGCCAGAGTGGGAGTTCTCTCCTCCTCGCCGGTTGCAGAGCGGACTGTCGTTTGAGTATTTAGCGTGAGCGAGTATCTTTCCAAGATGGCTGCTATATGCTGTTCTAACTTTGCCAACGTTGTGAAAAAGAGTCTGCTAAAAAATGAAATGTGCGCACCCCACGACACATTTTTATTCATAAGGCGTTTCTGTGTTCTATATAAAATAGAACAGCTTATTCAATCGACGAGAACGAGCATCACGTTGCGACGAGTAACTGCGTACAAAACAGTCCAAACTGCAGCCAACTCCACAAAAAAAAAATATCACATTCTTCGGACACCACAGTCGTCTTCAACATGACGACAAGTGGACGGAGAACAAGCTGATTTCGAAATTGCGGTCAACTATTCACGCGGGAAGTGTTCATTTGAAAATAAAAGGTAAGTTAGGGGGATAAGGAGAAGCTGGACGGACGTCAACGTTTTTTGCAATTTTGAGGAGCGAGCAAACTCTGTAAAAAACGGTTTGCGTCTGCGTAATTTTATTGAAAGTTAGCTTTAATATTTGGATGTTCTATTTTATTATGCCAGTTCCCCTTTAAGGCACCTACTAAAACTCGCTTATGCTGTAACCACACAACCACATACGCATACACATTAATATATTATAACGTATGATGCATTTCGAAAGCAGTCGGTGATGTAGTTCGCAGCAACACAACGCTCGGTGTTTCTAATAACGTAATCACGCTAGTGTAGGCCTGCGGCTCTGCCGATTTTAGCCTTCCCAGTGTTGCCTCATTTGGCCACGGTGGCGCTGTTGATCAACCTATATACGGTGGCGCGCTCTGGAACCCTGTCCAGCGCCTATTGAAAATAATTTCTATCGCCACACAAGGTTGAAATTTCCCGTCAAATGAGAGGCATAAGGAAGGTACGCAGATGGTGAAAAGTGAAAAATAAAAGAGTTTAGTTGACGAATATTCGACTGACTGAATTATCCTGGTCGGGCTTTACTGGGACTCACACCTATGAGAAGCGGGGGCTAAAGTGGTGTTTTGTCTCGCCCGTAGGTCCCCGGAGGGTCCAACTATCATCGGGCTCGGTTGAGCTACGAGGATGCTCTTTTTCCCAGACACGGAAAGGTCACACGGTACCAGGCATGGGCGGGAAAACCCGCGTGGCTCGGGGTCCGTGCCCAGGTAGCACGCCAGAGAAACTCGCAACTTAGCAAAAGTGTGGCAAACGTAACAGCCTAACATGAGCCCAGTTAGGATTTTTTTCACCATGGCACTTTTTAGTGCCAAACTACGTTGCGTAACTATAGCCCTAGTTGGGCGTTTCTAAGGCATGCCAGAGTTTGGCATTTGTGTGGTCCGCGAAGGAGTGCCAAAGTAAGTACCATACTTCAGCAATAGCTGATAATGATTGTAAACACTAATTTGTGGATTCCGAACATGCTAAAGTACGGCTTTTCTCTGGTCTGCCACAGGAGTGCCGAAGTAAGTGTCACCCTTGAGCCATAACTGCCAAAATAACTCCTAATTTGAGGATTCTGGGCTTGCCTAGGTTAGGCTTTTTTTTCTGATTAACCACTACAGTGCCAAATATGTGCCAAAAGTGCGAAAGACAACCCAGAGGCTTGCGTAGTATGGCATTCCTCTTGTGCCACGAAAGCGTTTGAAACATGATGGTCAGATGTCATCATTTCTGCTCCCAAGCAGCACGGTGATAATTGGCAGTGTCTTGCCAGCACCGGTTCAAAATCGGTTCCAATATCGGACAAATGTCCAGTTTGGCACCACAGCTCGATTCCCAGCAGGTTTTGGCGTACCGTCGTTTTGTCCCGTCCTAGTATTTAGAACAATATCGCGCGAATACGCTACAATGCTTCTGCTCCCTGCTAGCCGGACATTGTGCAACTCTGCTTCGGATAGGCCGTTGCACGTCAATTCTCGCATATCAATCGCTTACACGGACGAACAAAATTGTTTTCTATCGGTCCCAGTTCATTAAACCACTATCATTACACACAGCTTTTTCTTGACATATTTTCAAATGTTCTACATCATTGAAAAACTAAAAGCAAATTAATAAATAGAATTAACAATGTTTTTATGCCAAGAAAAGCTGATTTATTAAAACGCAAGGAACCGTGGAGATTGAGAGAGAGGCAGAACTACCCACGAAGCATGCTTGCCGTTTACTTACAAATAAAAAAGCGATATCACGTAGTTCTTGATAGATGCATAACCCGACTCTGGCAGCAAAAACACAAAATAGAAAGCGAAGGTTGACCACATTCAAATGAAGTCTCGCTGTCGCCGAAGAGTAGTTTTTGTTTTGTCGAAGCACGTCAAAAAAACGCCGCACAAGAATTCCACGGACTCCAACAAAAAACAAAAAAAAGGTCATTACCAACAAATTAGCTAAAGCTATTTTGGCTTTTTACTGCGAAAAACCATGGCCGGGTCTACAACGCATAAAAGCAACAGAACACTGAAAAGCGCCGTTGGGAAAACAGACCTACGTCGCCCACCCATTTGCATAACCTGGCAAACGGCGCAGACTACAGCACTACAATCCCATCACAGCGACGTAGAAAGTCACTGATAAATTTTCGTCCCAGTGTTTTTGTCCCACACGTCCTACAGAGAGAGGTCATGCGTTTCGCTCCACCCTTCTGATTCGGTTGAAGCGGTTGTGGAGCTCGTTCACAGTCACACGAAGACAAACGCAGGAGGGGAGGATTAACAAAAGGCGATGTTGAAGGGAAATGGACAATGCAGTTAAGCGGGCCCTCTTCATTTTGGACTGATTGATGATATTGTAAGAAAAGGAAAAACAAAGGTAATGATTCGTAGCCGAGGTTTAGAAATTCCACCTTTCGTTAAGGCATGGGGGGGGGGGGGGGGGAGTGAAATATTATGCGTGAAAAGAGCGCCAGGGCAGTTGCTGACAAATGCTTCAAATGAACGGTAAAAAAATCTCTGCCGCCAGGATTTCTTCTTAGTTTCCCCGAATATGATATTGTCCCGGGTGGTGACCAAAATAAAAGGAAATAAACGGGAAGAACTAAACGTTTAATGTGGCGAACTTGTGCCAAAAAAATAAAGGGAGAACAAAGGTAATAACAGAGCGTCGCGGGCGTCGAAGTCGGCGTAGCAGCACAGTCGAACGCTGGAGCGAAACTGACTCCGGCTTGCCTGCGGAGCCGCTTTTGTACACACGTTGGCTTCTGGAGCATTCGACGTAGAAGGTTCGACGCGTAGAAAATTCTGACCTCGAATCAGCTAGACGGTTCTCGATTTCACCAGAACATCACATTACAGTGTTAACAAAAATGCATAGCCGCGGCCAGGAATCGAACCCTGGCCCTTCGAGTGGGAGGCAAGCGCGATAACCGTTAGGCTACGGCCGCGCTGCGTACATGGCGCGTGGCATTACTCCCCCCTTAAAAAGTGCATCGCCCCGATGCATTTAAAAAAAAAAACAAAGCACATAAAAAGAACGGTAAACTAAAGAGTCACTTGAAACACATAAGATACACAGTCTTATCGAGCGTAGTACGGCTTCAGGCGCACGACGTGGACGACTTCAGGTCGTGGTGGGCGGCGTGATGATGTTCTTGTTCCGTCGGGCATCACCTCGTAGTTCAGCTCGCCGAGGCGACGAAGTACCTTGTATGGTCCAAAGTACCGTTTCAGGAGTTTCTCACTGAGGCCGCGGCGACGGATGGGCGTCCACACCCACACCCTGTCTCCGGGCTGGAAGTGAACGTCCCTGCGACGAAGGTTGTAGCGGCCCGCGTCGACGCGTTGCTGGTCTTGAATCATGAGTCGGGCGAGCTGGCGGACTTCTTCGGCACGTTGAGCAACCGCCTGGGCGTCGTCGCTCTCATTGTCAGATGGCTCACGGGGCAGCATTGCGTCCAGCATGGTCGTTACCTTCCGACCATGTACCAGCTGGAAAGGGGTGAATCCAGTGGTCTCCTGAACCGCCGTATTGTAGGCAAACGTGACGTAGGGCAACACCTCGTCCCACGTCTTGTGCTCTACGTCGACGTACATAGAGATCATATCGGCGATTGTCTTGTTGAGTCGTTCGGTCAGCCCGTTGGTCTGCGGGTGGTATGCAGTGGTTCGACGATGGCCGGTGCCACTGAGACGAAGGATCTCTTGCGTCAGCTGGGCCATGAACAAAGATCCGCGATCTGTAATCAGAACTTCGGGTGCGCCGTGCCGGAGGACGATGGACTCGATGAAAAACTTGGCGACTTCCACAGCAGTCCCTGAAGGAAGAGCTTTCGTTTCGGCGTACCGTGTGAGATAATCTGTGGCGACGATGATCCAGCGGTTCCCCGACGTCGAAGGCGGAAAAGGACCAAGTAGATCCATTCCGATCTGCTGGAAGGGTGTAGTTGGAGGAGAAATGGGCTGCAGAAGTCCGGCCGGCCTCGTCGGCGGTTTCTTGCGTCGCTGGCACTCGTGGCATGATCGTGTGTATAGGTGGACGGTATTGGGGAGCTTCGGCCAGTAATACTTTTCACGAATGCGGGCCAGTATCCGGCTGTAACCAAGGTATCCGGATGTCGGGTCGTCGTGGCAGGCTTGGAAGATCTCCTCTCGATGGTCACTCGGGATTACCAGCAACCACGGTGTGTTGTTGTCGCCGAAGTTCTCTTTGTAGAGTACACCTTGTCGGATGGCGAAGGTCGGCAGTACTCGTGAGAAGACACGCGGCACGGTACCCCTGCCCCCTTCCAGGTGCTCGATTAATGCGCGCAGCTCAGGATCGTCCCGTTGACGTCGTGCCATATCGTCGGTGTTCACTGCTCCTAGGAAGCACTCGTCGTCATTGTCGTCGCTGCAGCCGGAAGGGGTTTCGACGGGGGCTCTGGAGAGGCAGTCGGCGTCGCTGTGCTTGCGGCCTGACTTATAGACCACTGTCATGTTGAACTCTTGTAGTCGAAGACTCCATCGAGCGAGGCGTCCTGACGGGTCCTTCAGGTTCGCAAGCCAGCAGAGCGAGTGGTGGTCCGTGACTACACGGAACGGGCTCCCGTACAAGTACGGACGAAACTTCGTTATTGCCCAGACGACCGCAAAGCATTCTTTCTCAGTCGTGGAGTAATTTTTTTCCGCCTTGGACAATGTCCGACTTGCGTAGGCGATGACTCGCTCGATGCCTTCTTGGACTTGGACTAGTAGTGCGCCCAGTCCCGCGTTACTTGCGTCCGTGTGAATTTCTGTTTCCGCATCCTGGTCGAAATGTCCAAGCACAGGAGGAGTCTGGAGTCGTCGTTTCAGTTCGTCAAATGCCTGCTGTTGCTCCTCGGCCCATTCGAACTTCTCGGCGTCCTTCGTGAGATTCGTAAGTGGTGCGGAAATCTTTGCGAAATCTCGAACGAAGCGTCGATAATAGGCACAAAGTCCAAGGAATCTTCGCACGGCCTTCTTATCTGTCGGCGCTGGAAATGCCACGACGGCGCGAGTCTTCTCGGGGTCTGGGCGGACGCCTTCGTTACTAACCACGTGGCCAAGGAACTTCAGTTCGTCATAGGCGAACCGGCACTTTGACGGCTTGAGTGTGAGTCCGACGGTCTGAATGGCTCGGAGTCGTCTCAAGTGCTCGTCGAAGTCAGCTGAAAATACTACGACGTCGTCAAGGTAGACGAGACAACTCTGCCACTTCAGCCCTGCCAGTACGGTGTCCATGACACGCTGGAAAGTTGCTGGCGCCGTGCATAGTCCGAAGGGCATCACCTTGAACTCGTACAGTCCATCCGGCGTGTCGAAGGCTGTCTTCTCTCGGTCCCGTTCGTCAACCTCGATTTGCCAGTAGCCGCTCTTCAGGTCCATCGATGAAAAGTATCGAGAGTGGCGCAGCCGGTCTAGAGTGTCGTCGATGCGGGGGAGTGGGTAGACGTCTCTTTCGTAACCGTGTTGAGCTGCCGGTAGTCCACGCAGAACTGAAGAGTTCCGTCCTTCTTCTTAACCAGCACGACTGGAGAGGCCCATGGACTGCTTGAAGCTTGGATGATGTCGTCATTCAGCATCTCTTGAACATGCTGATGGATCACCTCCCTTTCCTTAGCGGAGACTCTGTACGGCGATCGATGCACAGGGCGCGCGTCGTCCTCGGTAACGATGCGGTGCTTGGCAACCGCGGTCTGGCGCACCTTCGACGACGTCGCAAAGCAGTCGCGGTATTCGGCGAGGAGGTTAACCAGCTGACGCCGTTTAGGGTCCGGAAGCTTCGGGTCAATGTCGAGCTGCGCTGGCGACGTACTGTCTTGCTGGGGCGGCGAGGATTCGTCAGTAATCGCGGTGATTTCGGCGGGGTTTCGGAGTTTCTCGACGTGGCCCACGGCTGCACCTTTCGTGAGGTGTTGCGTTTCGTTTCGGAAGTTCGTCACGAGGGCCACAGTCCGCCCATCCTGAAGTTCAGCTACTCCCTTTGCGACGCCTATGCCTCTTCCCAGGGGCAATTGGAGGCTTCCCTCGAGAAGAACTTCGCCAGAGGAAGCTTCATCGATCCCGACAAGTACGAAAACACTCGACCGCGGTGGTAGGTTTGCGTGGTTTGCGAGGACTCGGACCGTGGGTGACGTCGCTTGGGGTTCCTCCGCTGGTGGAGCAGGTTTTCGTAGCGTCAGCCGGTTTGTTCTGAGGTCGATGACGGCGCCATACTCGCAGAGAAAGTCCATTCCGAGGATAACGTCCCTCGAACAGTCATGCAGAAGGACGAACTTGACAGGGCACGTTTCACCGTGGATCTCGACGCGAGCAGTGCTTCTCCCGACTGGTGTGATGAGATGTCCTCCAGCGGTTCGTATTTGGGGTCCTTCCCACGGCGTCATGACTTTTCGAAGGCGGCGGGAGAGCCTCCCACTCAGGACTGAGTAGTCTGCTCCGGTGTCCACGAGTGCCGATGCGTCGTGGCCGTCGATGACGACGTTTAGGTTGTTGGACACCGTTGAAGGGGCGTCGTAGCGATGCGTGACGTCGGGAGAGTGGGAGCGCTCCGGCGTTCTTGGAGGCTCTTTACTCGGGTCGTCTTCGGCAACGGCACCTCCAGGCGTTGCCGCACTTAGTTTTCCCGGCGGGATAGGGGGGACACGCTGTCACGGCGCGACCGACGGAAAGGCGATGCGGAACGTCGGGGGGATGGAGAACGGGAACCTCGTGGTGCGGTGGGCGCTGGTGACGGAGGGCGATGGAGGTATTCTTCGATGTCCCTTGGTCGTTCTCCAAAACGAGGTCGACGGTCGTTTGGAGCGAATCCTCGCAGGCCGAGCTGGTGGTAGGGGCACCTCCGGTAAACGTGGTCAGCCTCCCCGCAGTGGAAGCACACCGGGCGTCCGTCATCCGTGCGCCACACGTCGGTCTTTCGAAGTCCACGCTGCTCTTGGCGCGGCGCGTACTGCGGCGAAGAGACTTCCCGTTGGGGTGCAGCTGGGTACTGCCGAGCAATAGGAGGCTGCGGACGACGAACAACGGCGGCATAGGTCACAGCTGGTGGTTTCGGTGCGGCGTCGGCGAGAGCGTCTGGCTGGAGCGCTTGCTGGACCTCTTCTCGAACAATCTCGGCGATCGAGAGTGAAGCTGGGTGTTTGGCGGCAGGTATCAGCTTCTTCAGTTCTTCACGGACGATGTCCCGGACTATTTCTCGGATCCCCGGAATATTGGTGCTGAGGGCGCAGCTTGACGGCGTGGGTGCAGCGACGGCAGGAGGTCGGTGGAAGTGAGCGGCTCGTGCTTGCAGGGCCCGTTCAATGTTGGTCGCCTGTGTTACAAACGTTTCGACGGTGGTCGGCGGGTTGCAGACGAGGCCTCCGAAAATGTCATCTCGTACGCCTCGGATCAGGATCCGCAACTTCTTTTCGTCGGTGGCTTGAGGGTCGGCGCGAGTGACCAGGCGCAGGACATCCTCGATGAAACTGGTGATGGTCTCGTTTGCGCCCTGGCTTCTCATTCGAAGAAGGTCCTCGGCCCTCTCCCGTCGATACTGGTTTGTGAAAGTTCGCCTCAACTCATTCTTGCAGGCGGTCCACGAGATCAATGATGGCTCCCGATTCTCGAACCAGTGCCTGGCCGTTCCTTCGAGCGCGAAGTAAAGGTTCTGCAGGCGCTGGTCGTCCGTCCATCGGTTGTGCTGGGCCACCCGCTCGTACTGTTGAAGCCAGTCCTCGACGTCTTCGTGGGCGTCCCCGTGGAATGTCGTCGGAGTCCGGGGTGCGACTGGCAGGTAGATGAAGGCAAGAGCGGCCGGGGTCTGTGACTGCTGGCCGTCCATCGTCGGCTTCGTCGGCTGCTTGGTCCTGGGTGGCAGAAGTCCGTATTCTGGGTGTAGACCTTGGGTGCGGCGACTGGTCCGAGTTTCAGGTTCCGCGTCGAGTGGTCTTCTCAACGGGCTCGGAATCGGGCTTGCACTGCGGGCCCTGGGAGGGGAACGCTGCACGGGCATGCGCTACCCCGCACCTCCACCAAAATGTCACGGGTGGTGACCAAAATAAAAGGAAATAAACGGGAAGAACTAAACGTTTAATGTGGCGAACTTGTGCCAAAAAAATGAAGGGAGAACAAAGATAATAACAGAGCGTCGCGGGCGTCGAAGTCGGCGTAGCAGCACAGTCGAACGCTGGAGCGAAACTGACTCCGGCTTGCCTGCGGAGCCGCTTTTGTACACACGTTGGCTTCTGGAGCATTCGACGTAGAAGGTTCGACGCGTAGAAAATTCTGACCTCGAATCAGCTAGACGGTTCTCGATTTCACGAGAACATCACATTACAGTGTTAACAAAAATGCATAGCCGCGGCCAGGAATCGAACCCTGGCCCTTCGCGTGGGAGGCAAGCGCGATAACCGTTAGGCTACGGCCGCGCTGCCTACTTGGCGCGCGGCAATATGGGCGTGGTACCACAGAGCCACGGCCGCCTCTGCTTTATTTATCACTGGGCTTTGACAGGAGTGAACCATAGTGCAAGACGCGCAAAGAGCTACGCTCACGTTTACAACACGCCGCCTAATAATGGTATCTGATAAAGAGACGTCCGCACAAGTCTCACAAGCTCGCGCTTGATGGCAGCAGTTGCGGTAACTTCGAATGAGTCTCATGGAGCGTACGGATTTTGGCGTGTTTAGCTAGGCGCGAGTAGAACGATCCCGCGCATTCTGCGTTGCAAAATCACCGTTGTCTGGTCTAGCCGCAGCAAAACATTCATCACACCTTTAGGCTGCAGAAATCAAGAGACACCCAAAGTAAATTTTAAAGTTCCGAGCAGAATTAAACCTTATGTTTTTTTCAAATTATTTGCAGACCCCCCCCCCCCCCTCCCTTACCGCCAATATCTCATCGGTCATCAATCTCAAAACATAAATAAACCTGCGCCAACGCGACGAGCTCTGATTACTTAACTCTGGTATTTGCTAAGAAATGGGGGTGAAAAAATGCCAGATGTTCACCGTACTACCATACAGTGAAGCCTAACTCTAACACTATTTTGGCGATTTGGGACTGAAGACGCCAGATGAACTCCGAACTTTTACGCAGGAAGCCCAATGGCGCATTCACACTGTCGGCTGTGATGCGTTTGCGAAGCTGTTGTGAATGCGGTTCACGAGCGACCCCGTTCAGACCGAGACGCGGTTGGCGGTTTCTCAGCGATCACATGTAATCTTTTGAGCCTTGCGGTCCGCGACCCTGTTTTACAGTCCAAAATCCAGTTTAATCTACAATCCCAAGCCAAAATTCAGCTTTTTTGGTACTCTAAAGATTTTTCTCCAGCCTGCTCACACGAATCCAGAATTCAGGCAGCAAAAGAAAACAAAAACATGGGCTCGCAAAACACGCCTGTGATTCCCTCGACTTCGTCCACAAGCAAAGTACTGCTAGGCGCGCCTTGCTCACTCAGAAGAGGGTGCCCCCGACCCTTTCTTCGGAATGGACTCTTCAAGCATGAATAGCTGACCTGGTTTTGAGATAGAGGGACAGTGTTCCCCGTCTTCGCTCGTTTTTATATGATTTTCGCAGTAGTGAGCGTCACTGGTGGCCCGTGGTGCGGGGAATGTGTTCGGTGTAGCCGGTCGTGGATTCGTTGGTGGCGGACTCTGTTCTCGCCACTCGCACGTCGATCGAGTCTACTGTTCGTTTCACATTAAGCTCAAATAAACGCCTTATGGATTACCTCTGCGTCGTCTGCTACGTATACTTTTTTTTTTAGTAGGTTCACTTTATTCCTTTTCTTAGTTGTAAATGTTACAGGTAGAGCTAGCGCAGGTACTCTGCCAGCTCCGTGGTAAAGCGTTAGCTACGGAATTAGGCTCACGACGTCTCAATTGACCTTCGTGGTTATCACGCACGGTGTTAAAAGCTCTCCGTAGTTTATGCAGCTGTCTTAGTGGGGAGAAAACTGTAATTTCGGGCGATCAAGGGCGGGTTCCGACTGCCTACGGGCAAAGACTAACAAGGCAGCGAGTGACGGGCTTTGACCAAACCGAATAATAAACAATCTCTTACCCGAACGAAATCACTGGAGCGAGGCTCGATAAGATTAAAAGTTCATTCTTTTCGCGGTGGATTCAAGTGGTGGACGTGAACGTCACGTGCCTTCGTTGATTTGTCTGCTGCAACGCTAGGACTACAGCACCTTGAGCGCTTCACTAGCGACAGATTCCATCTTGTTTCGAAATCCACCGACGTCACGTCAGCGTCACGTTGCAATTGACTGCCGCTTCGTGATTTACGAAAGCTTTACTGGAAAATCGGTCCCGAAGCGGTTGGCAAAACCGCGCTCCAACCGCTCAATTTCAGCCGGTTTGAGGTTGAGAACGCGCCTATCCGCATCGTGTTTGAGGATCCGCTTCAAGTGTGAATACGCCATTAAGGAGAAATTCTCTGGCACCTATACGGCCGGAAAGGTCACCCGTAATCCTAATAACAGAATGTTCCTATTAAGCACGTACCCAGTCCGCGAATAAAACGACCTTCCGCAAAGCAGATTGAGGAAAGTGCAATACCATACCTAAGGATATTGAAGAGCTGTCCGTAAGAAAACGGACTGGCATATGCATTCCATTAAATCTCTTACGGAAATCCCTCTAGTATACATAAGGGTGCCTAAAAGTGTTTCTGTGAAAGGACAGACCAGGCCTTCCGTAAATATCACGGAAAGCACTCAGGAGTATCAGTAGTCCTAGAGGGCGGCGTCAATAAAAACGTGGGCTATAAAATGAGCTAGAAGAATCGATGCCTTTATTTAGCAAGCTAAACTTATCTCCGAAGGTTTTTGTTTTTGTGGCACAGATTACCGTGAAATTATTTACGACGCAACTTTATTCTGTGAAAAGTATTTTCACCCATGAAGGTGACGTGAGAATGAAGAGCAGACTGAAAATAAATGTTCAATTGGCGAGCTTGTCCCAAACAAAATAAAGAACGAGCGTCGTGTCAGCAGAAGAGTGGGTGGCGATTTGGCGTCGTAACAGCAAGCGAGACCAAGAGTGACTTGACAAGGTTACGGATCAGCTCTTTATCTAGTTTGCGTAGGCAGCGCGAAAATCCGGCCCAGAAGGTTCAAGCAGCGAGTATTTGAGGTGGGAATGAACAGGCACTTTTGGGTAACACGAAACTAGGGCGTATATTAAAAGTTACGCCCCGAGTAAGAACAAACGCAAATCTTCTAGAATACCGTGACCGGGCGCTGCTTGCACGACCCTTCGCTCGGAAATATAAACTATAATATTTAATATTGTGACGATTTGTTTGGACGTAAACAACTGAGTCGTGTTGAGTGCTCTTGTTGAAATGTGTCGAAACCTGTTGTGGAAAGCAGGCCATGGAGCTGAGCAAAATATATGCGGCCAGTTTTCTCAACGTGAGCTGCTTTTTAATCTGTTAGTTCTAGCATTTTGATCAGCGTGCAGGATTAATCTTAGAAGGTACTGGGACTGCAAAACATTATTTGCAATCTGATTGACCACTGCAGTCATTCCATTTTTCAACGGCGATATGTAACACCTTCTCGATAACACCAAACACTCTCAGTCATCTGCGTCGTCACTCATCATTGAAAATATAGAGAATGCTGTTTTCACAATCCAGAGAAGAAGCTATGTCGTGACACGTCACAGTAGTGTGCACTTCTAAAGTAGGCCTTTGGTAAGAATCCGAGAAAAAAGTATCTTAGAGCCGATTTCTCAAGTTCGTTTTACAGCCAGTCCCTTAGTGAAGCTGCCCTGTACATATAGTAATGTTCATTATGAAACTAATACAACCAGGTTTTTTTTTAAGGCTACAGAATTTTCATTTGGAAAGGGATCTCTTTAAGATATTATCCCTAGTATTCTCTCGTATGTTGCTTGCATCAATCATGAAAGTTCATCTGAATAAGTGATCGGAAAATAAGAAAAGTATCTTGGCACACTTTATTTTGGGTTCTTGAAAAGCCAAAGTGGAGTACCGTGCAGTTTGGCCTTTGTGTTTAGATGCTGCATACAAAATGATAAGTTCGAGCAGCCAGTTAAAATCTCCCCCTTGAACGAAGGGCTAGTTTTACTTTCTCGTTGTCGAATCAGGCGGTCAGCCTCAACTGCTTAGAAAGCGTGAACATTAGAAACTTTATCTTCTCTTGAAATATGCCTGTTGTAAGGTTTTCGCAGTACTGAGGGTGTGAATGAGTGCATTTGTACTCAAAGTGCTATCAAAAACTGGGTACTAAGCGCTTGATCTCAAAATTGGGGACCTCCGTTCTATCCACGATCGAGCACACCTGTGCGCACGCTTTTGAGTTGAGCAATTGCCAAGTATTTACTCAATGTTTTTATATGAGATGCAAGTTTGTTTGCTGGCTACACACTTTGTGCACCTGATTATTCCCAAAATGAGATCAAGCTATTCTGTTTACCCCAAGGGCCTACCACTCAAGGAGCGCACTTGATACCTCGTCAAAATATACTGCTTGCGCGTTTTTTTTTTTGTTGCCCATTAAACGGCATGTCCCTCTTTATAATTTTCTCAAAGAGCTCGTTCTGATATGTGCGAGTGACGCATTTAGGTGTACCTGCATGCCATATACTTTACTTTACAAATTGGTTTCGGTGCTGACAAAGGCATAGTGTCAGACGCACGATTTTAAAGAGTTCTCTGTGCGTGAGCGCTCATACAAACCATGCTGTCCTCATGTACTGGTGCTGTTGCCTGTATTAGAGCCAAATCGGTCACACAACCCATCCAACATACCAACCCACTGATGCTGCTGTTAGGATGTTCCACCTACTTTCTGCTCAGCCTCAGGTTGCTGCTGCGGTGGTTTTCTGGCCTTGCTGTTGGGGCCGCCACTATCTTCGACAAGGGATGCCTTGAATCAGCACATCGGTGGACACTCGTTCTTCTCTCGAAAGTTTGCGACGCTTCGCCTGTGTGTGCTGCACCCTCCAACTTCGGCTTCCTCACCAACCGTGGCGGAATTACCCACTCCAGTCTGGCAACAGCTGCATCGATACCATCGGAGAGCAAGACCGCAAAAGAGGCCACAAGCACCGCAACACCTCGGGCGCGATACCACTGTTAGGATGCTCCACTTACTTCCTACTCACCCTCAGGTTGGTTTCCTAGAATCATATCGCCGAGACAAAGTTATGTTTGTGAGTACGGTATCGTGCACACCTAGCGTATATAACTTGCTGCTCACTGTGCGTTCAATTGTTGCCGCTTTCACAATGAAGTCGTACCTCAGTCTGGAATTTGTTAAGATTTCACTGCTGTTGCCAGAGGACGTCGAGAACAATCCTAGCCCTCACGACGTTCCCTATGTTTTTGCCACACCTCTTGATCAAACGCTCGTTCTCTTAAACCAACTCGCTGCTGGCCAAACACAAATAATGAGTGAAATTAAACTCATGCATAAAAAAACATGGGGAAAACAGAGACCGCCTTAGCGGTCTTGAAAAGTAAAATTGACGATATCGATCGAGAGGTGCTCAACTTAAAATCAGTAAGGGACGGCGTTACTGCCGTTTTAGAGGTCGCCACGCGAAACAGTTCTGCACTTGAACAAATAGCACAAAGGTGCGCCGTGCTCGAAAATCATTCCAGGTAAAACAATTTTGTTGTAATGTTATTGATAGCAGGAATGAAACGTGGAAGCAGTCGGAAGAGAACGTCGTCAATTTTTGTGAAGAAAGGCTTGGTGTTAGAATAGAACCTTCCTCTATCGAACGTGCCCATCTAATTGATTACTACAGAAACGACGCCGCTTCGTGTAGGCCGATTATTGTGAAATTCAACTCTTATAAGGATAGGGAACTTGTGCTTTCGAAAAGCGCACAAACTTTCGCTTGAGTGGAGACTTCCCCAAGGCAATTTGCAGAGCAAGAACAAAGTCGGTTACGTTCGCCAAGAACCAAGGACAGCCCTTCAAACTACGCCATGATGAACTTTTAATAGGAAGTTCGCGTTATCTTTTTTTATCAGCAAGCCAATTGCGTCAAACCTTTTTATAATAGCTCGTAGAAAAACAGCAGTCATCTCCCTCCCCTCACGCAATACGTAACCCTTGTTTTAGAACTCTGAATATTTTTATTGCGAACGCAAGAAGTGTGTATGTAAAACAAGATGAGTTTTTTTCTGCTATGCAATCGAGTACTGCTGACGTTGTCATTGTCAGTGAAACGTGGTTAACGGAAGAAATTTCTTGCTGCGAATCGATTATGAGCGACGATTATTTTATTGTTCGGAAAGATCGAGCCGGACGTAGAGGGGGAGGGGTTCTGGTGGCTATCAAAAAGATTTTCCATGTAGAAAAATGCGATATAATTTCAAGTTTCGAGGGAGTATGGGCCCGGATAAGAACACCGACAGTTTGCCTTCTGGATATTGCTTCCTACAAATCTCCCGGGATTTGGGATTTTTCTAGTTTACTTCAAGAATGTATGTGTACAACAGCTTGTTAGAACTTACACTAATGATATGTATGTGCTCGCTGGTGGCTTTAATTTCTCTTATAATGTCTGGCCGGTCTTTCCTGCATCCAAGCCCTTTGAAAGTTGTCACACTCTTCTAAAACAATGTCGCGACTTTCTAGATGTAACAAGTGGCTTCTCCCTGCGTCAAATGAATGATCGACCAACTCGTGGTTTTGCTGTTTTAGACCTATTTTTCAATTCAAAACCCGAATGTGTAATGTGGGTTCACCATTAAGTGATCATGCGTCTGTAAATGTTAAAAAGACCATTGCCACATACTAACATTTTGGGATAAAATTATCCCAAAGCAAATGTCAATGTGATTTGCGGAAATTTAGTGTAATTTTGTACTTTATATTTCAAGGACTTTGCTTCTAGGTCTGTCTACTAATGAAAATTGGAATTCATTTGAACTTAAATTACTTCAACCCGCAGATATTTTTATTCCCAAAGTAAATATACACTCTAGCGTTGAAAAGCCGTGGTTTTCGGCACCGACTGAAAAAACTTCTCAATAAAATGCATCGTCTCTAAATGACTGCTAAGCTATCTAGATCCCAAGATGCATAGGAGAAATACGATCAATGTAATCTAACAACCAAGCTCAAAATAAATAACGCTAATAGGAAGTATTTTAATGAAGACCTTGGTAACATTATGAAGACAAATCCCAAAAAGTTCTGGAGTGTGGTTAATCCGAAACAAGGAAGGGAGTCTTTTTCATTTTCCGATGACTTTGGAAACAAGATGAGTCCTCTCGAGGCGTGTAAGCGGTTCAGTCGATATTTTAGTGAAGTCTTCTCAGAGGACTGTTTCTTCTTCCAGATTACTACCCTGATTATAGTATGTATCATGAAATGACTCGACAAACTATTTCTGCAACTGGTGTTTTGAAACTTATTTACTAACAGAACTCAATCTCCGCTCCCGGCCCAGATAAAATTTCAATAAAACTTCTCAAACTAAGCAAGCATGCGTGATTCAACCATCCTTTCCCTGTGTAGGGCGCCGAGCGCCAAGAAGAGAAGAAGAGGAGCGCAAGGTCGGGGAGCGCGCGACACTGGACAGAGCGCGCAGCACGGCCGACGATCTCGGTGGGGTACCAAAGCAACGCCTCCGAACATATCGCTCATACCGTTAGATATTGCAAAGTGTAAATAGTGTAAATAAATGTGTAGGACCTACACTTGGTCCCTACATATTTGGTGACCCGATACGCACGCATTCTTCCGCGTTTTCGCCCCCCTCGTACGAACATGGCCACTGGACAACCCAGCGGAGAAGTCGGTGCGGTTCGTCTTCGACTCCCGCCGTTTTGGCCATCTGACCCCCTTCTATGGTTCACTCAAGTGGAGGCCCAGTTTTCCACAGCCAAGATCACGGGACAACTGACAAAATTCCACCAAGTCATTGCAGTTTAGTCACCAGAAGTCGCAACAGAGGTCCGGAACCTCATTCTCACACCACCACATCAGAACCCGTACGACACCCTCAAAGCGGAACTGGTAAGAAGAACCTCCATTTCCGAACAACGAAGACTACAGCAACTCCTGACCACAGAAAAACTTGGCAATAAAACGCCATCCCAAATGCTTCGACGCCTCCAGCAACAGCTTGGTGACTCTCCTACGACATTTGACCCTTCGCTTCTTCGAGAGCTTTTTCTTCAGCGGCTACCGGCGACTGTCAGGATGGTGCTGGCGCCAACAACGAACATCACAATCGAAGCTTTGGCACAGCTCGCGGACAGAGTCGTTGAGGTAGCCTCACCGGCTATATCAACGGTTGCTACAGACTCTCTGGCTGTTAACAGGTCGCAGCAAGAGAACAGCAACACAAGAAAACCTCTGGTCACAGATGTCATCGAGGACATGCGTATGCAGATCCACCAGTTGACAACGCAAGTGGCCGCACTCATGACCGCTGCTCCATCTAGATCCCACCAGCGTTCAAGGTCTCGTTCTTCACAGTTCGGCCGTTCTCCACCACGACCCGGATTCCCTCCACCAGGTATCTGCTGGTACCACTGGAAGTTTGGGAACAAAGCACAAAAATGTCGAGCTCCATGTACAGCGTCGGAAAACGGCCAAGCGCGCCACTAGAGGCGGCTAGTCGGAGCGCTCACTCTACCTCCCGCCTGTTTTTTGTCACGGACAAGAACTCTAAACTTCGATTTCTGGTAGACACGGGTGCCGAAGTGAGCATTCTCCCCGCACCGCCCAGCATATCCCCCAGCAAGAGACAGGCATGCACGCTACAGGCAGCCAACAAGACACCTATTCCAACTTATGGCGAATCTTCCCTCACCCTCGACATAGGGCTTCGCCGAAC
This sequence comes from Ixodes scapularis, assembly GCF_016920785.2. Taxonomy (NCBI): domain Eukaryota; kingdom Metazoa; phylum Arthropoda; class Arachnida; order Ixodida; family Ixodidae; genus Ixodes; species Ixodes scapularis. The sequence goes on from NW_024609846.1 coordinate 154,481,858, forward strand.
CTTCCGTTAAATATTTCTCGTCGCGGCTGTCTCTTACCCGATACTTGGCGCAGACTTCCTTCGTCACTACGATCTCCTGGTAGACATGCTTCACCTTCGCCTAATAGATGACACCACTCGCTTGACTGTACAAGGCATTGAAATGAAGTCTCTACTTCTTCCACCGATCATCCCTGATCCTCCTCTTTCACCTTACGACCACCTTCTCAAGGAATTCAAGTGCCTCACATGTCCGAACAACTTCTCCCGACCCGTGCCACATGACGTAACCCACCATATTGTAACGACGGGTGCTCCCACCTATGCTCGACCACGACGATTTGCTCCAGAACGTCTGAAGATCGCCAAGGCAGAGTTCGAACACATGCTGGAATTAGGCATCATTCGTCCTTCTTCGAGTCCATGGGCCTCGCCTCTGCATATGGTACCTAAAAAGAATCCCGGAGACTGGAGACCTTGCGGCGACTACCGCGCCCTAAACAATGCCACAATACCAGACAGGTATCCGATACCACACATCCAGGACTTTTCACTATCCCTTCACGACTCAATCATTTTTTCGAAGATAGATCTCGTTAAGGCCTACCACCAGATACCGGTAGAACCTGCCGATGTTGCTAAGACGGCCATCACGACACCGTTTGGGCTGTTTGAGTACCTTCGAATGCCCTTCGGACTCAGAAATGCAGCCCAAACCTTCCAAAGGTTCATCGACACCGTCCTCAGAGGATTGCCTTTCTGCTTTGCATATGTCGATGATCTCCTAATCTTCAGTCGAAACGAGACTGAACACATCCAACATCTGCGACTACTTTTCCAGCGCCTCGCCGATTATGGTGTTAACATCAACAAAGAGAAATGCCAACTCGGGACATCACATCTAGAATTCCTAGGCCACGAAGTGGATCAGTACGGCGTACGGCCCCTTCCAACAAAAGTGCTGGCGATAACCAAATTCCCAACACCCACAACCATCCGCCACCTTCGTGAGTTCCTCGGACTGGTGAACTTCTATCGGCGATTTGTTCCCCAGAGCGCTGCGATTCTGTTGCCCCTCACTTCTCTGCTGAAAGGCACCAAGACACCCTCGTCTCCTGTGCAGTGGACACCGATCGCCGAACAAGCTTCTAGCCGAGCGAAGCTGGAACTCGCAAATGCGACGCTTCTGTCACATCCCCAGCACAACGCTCCAACTAACATCATGGTAGACGCCTCCGACGTCGCCGCAGGAGCTGTCTTGCAACAACTAATCGGCACTGTCTGGAAGCCAATTGCTTTCTTTTCAAGACAACTGACGTCGGCGGAACAACGTTACAGCACTTTCGGGCGCGAGCTCCTAGCAATATACACTGCACTCCGCCATTTTCGAAATTTTCTCCAAGGAACAGAGTTCTTCGTTCTAACAGACCACAAGCCCCTCACGTATGCTCTGCAAAATTGCACAGACGCTCACTCACCTCGCGAGACACGGCACTTGGCTTATATTGCCGAATATACAACCGACATCCGCCATGTCAAAGGCATCAACAACCCTGTTGCTGACGCTTTGTCACGGAGCACTCCAATTTCCTGCGGACTGGGTTTCCCTCCTGCTGTCGACTATGATGCAATAAGCGTTGCCCAGCAACAGGACCAAGAGCTTAAACATCTACGCGAATTTCCTGGTCGGCTTGCCTTCGAAGAGATTACTTTATCTTCATCCACCACAGGAGTAGTCTGCGACGTCTCGACCGGAACACCAAGACCATTCATACCTGCTAACTTTCGCAGGCAAGTTTTTGACTCCGTACACGGTTTATCTCATCCCGGTATTCGTGCCACTCAACACCTAATAACTGAACGCTTCCTCTGGCCCGAAATCAATAAAGATGTCCGAAGCCTGACTCGAACCTGCATTCACTGCCAAAAATCAAAGGTCCAACGTCACACTTCTGCGCCGCTACAGGCATTTCCAAACACGAAAAAGCGCTTCGACCACATCCACATCGATATAGTGGGACCCCTGCCACCATCTGAGGGTTATCGGTGTCTTATTACATGCATAGATCGGTTCACCCGCTGGCCAGAGGCATTTCCCATTCAAGATATCCAAGCAGACACCGTAGCACGCACTTTCGTTCAAGGATGGGTGTCCCGATTCGGCATCCCATCTACTCTCACAACGGACCGGGGACGTCAATTTGAATCCGCGCTCTTCCGACAACTTCTATCACTCTTGGGAACAAAACGAATACGAACGACCGCCTACCACCCTTCCGCAAATGGTCTCGTCGAACGTTTTCATCGCTCATTGAAAGTAGCGCTGATGGCACAATCCAACCCAAATAGCTGGAACACAAGCTTACCGATCGTCCTCCTCGGACTTCGGACTGCTTTGAAACGAGACCTCGGCTACAGTCCAGCCGAGTTGGTATATGGCTCTACCCTTCGCCTACCCGGAGAATTTTTCACATCTGGTATGGAAGAGCCCGCTCCTGATCCTATGGCATATGCCAATCAGCTGCGAACGATAATGCGAAATCTCCGACCCACATCACCCCGTAAGCAAGCACGAGCTCCAGTATACGTATCTAACGACCTTGACACGTGCAGCCACGTATTTCTACGCAGGGACGGCTCTAAAAAATCGCTTCAACAACCATACACCGGCCCGCATAAGGTACTTACAAGAGAAGCCAAGACTTTTACAATTGACTACAATGGGCGCCAAGAAACCGTTTCCATTGACCGCCTAAAACCCGCTCATCAGGAACCGCTTGGTAATCCAAACCATGCCATTCAGACTTCCACCATTCCCGCTCGACCAGCCACGGATCTCACCTGCCTCACCTCACACCGGTTCCCTCGACCTGATCAGAACCATACAGAACACCTCCAATGCACACAAGCACCTCAAGAATCCAACAGACCCAGCTCTGCTTATTCTGAAAACAACCGCAGAGACTGCGGTCAGCTTGGATCAAGACTATCAAACTCTCCGTCAAACACGACAACCATTATTCGCCGCAACCAAACAAACACAGGCGATTCTCTCCAAGCTCCAACTCGCCAAGTGACGTGGTGTTTACCGTTATCCTACGGTCATGCTAGTAACGCAGGAGAGAGAGAGGGGAGGGAGAGTATTGTAGGGCGCCGAGCGCCAAGAAGAGAAGAAGAGGAGCGCAAGGTCGGGGAGCGCGCGACACTGGACAGAGCGTGTAGCACGGCCGACGATCTCGGTGGGGTACCAAAGCAACGCCTCCAAACATATCGCTCATACCGTTAGATATTGCAAAGTGTAAATAGTGTAAATAAATGTGTAGGACCTACACTTGGTCCCTACACCTTATTTTTCAACAATCCTTAGACAAGGACGAAATTCCCGATTATTGGAAGCGCGCGCAGGTAATTTCGAAAGACAAAAATGGTTCAAAGAATGAATTTCGTAACTACAGGCCAATATCGTTAACAAATGTTCCTAGTAAGCTCATGGAGCATATAGTATCTTCTAACATTATGAATCATTTATGCATTAAAAACTTTATTTTTGTAAACCAGCATGGTGTCCGGCGATCTCACTCCAGCGAAACACAAGTTTTCGAATTCAGCAATGATATTAAAATCTGCATTCCCGCTTAGAAACGCATGCCATTTTTATTGATTTAAAAAAAAAAAAAATTTGGCAAGCTGCCTCATCACCGTCTTATGTTAACACTTTGCTCGTTAAGAATAGGCCCGTTTGTAACGAAATGGATTGCAGGCTTCCTTTCTAACCTAACTCAATGTATGAAAGTGAAATTCGTCACCCCAACAAGTAAAATCGGGCGTGCCTGAGGGAATCGTGCTTGGTCCACTGCTTTTTTTTTTATATATGTTAACGACCTGCCTACTCGTATTCAGTCCACGATAAGATAATACGCCGACGACTGTGTTTTACACCGAAAAATAGATGGCCTGGGTGACTGTACGCTTTCGCACAGTGATCTCATGTGTCTTAGAATAGAATAGAATAGTTTTATTTTCCAATACACACATTTTCAAAAAGTACAATGACGAGCCCGTGTAAGCCTCAGGGGCTTGTGTACCTGGCTCAGCGCAGTAGGTGACAAATTCAGTATGTGTAACATTAGTATAAAATGCTCACTCAGCATCGAAGTACTTATTCAAGGAAGAAAAAACATTTTAAGCAGGGACCAAGAAAAAATGAGCGAAAGACGGCATCACACTGCAGAACAATACGTCTGTCCTGAAAAAAAAAACAATCAAAGGGAAAAGAGGAAACCACCATCTAGCACTCATTCACTGGTCTAAATTCCGCAGTGCTTTTTTAAGTTTTTGTCTTGATGTGGCGACAAACAGGGACTCTGGCATGCTGTTGAATACATGGGGCACATAATAAATACGCGTACGTTCCCCATATTTAGTTCGAATTCGCGGCATGTTAAATCAAAGTGATTGTCTCATTGGTCGGCCTGGAGTGTACGGAGTTATAAAATTTGAGTTCCAAAAGTGTTGCAGTATCACTGTCTCCTTAAAGAAACCCAAAAAAGACGGCAATTTTAATTCTTTAAATATACAGGGGCTAGAGACCTCGGCCCGGTCAAACGCAATACTTCTTAAAATACCCTTCAATAAAGAATCAACTCTATCTCGCCAAAATAGAGAACACCTAGCAATGAGGGTTATACCGTATCGAATGTAACTATAAGCCAAAGCATGTGTGATTATCTTTCGTACAGTAAAAGGCATGAACATTTTAACGTTGTAAAGACAGCACGAAACACTTCTTAACCGTTTACACAAGTGCATCATATGCGTAGACCACGATAAATCGCTATCAAAATGGATTCCTAAGTACTTTACTGAATTGACATGCTGAAGAGGAATGCAATCACATGACCTGCAACTAGAAGTGTGAAGAGCGACAGTAGTCGATAGTTCGACCTTTTTTTGTGGGTTTTTAAAACAAACTAGCTTCGTCTTTGAGGAATTCACTCTTGAAACGTGCTGTGAAGAGTGGCAGTTGAAAATTAACGTTTCCAAAACAAAATAGCTGAACTTCAATAATAAATGCACATCAACACAATTTAACTACGCCCTTTTTTAATGTCCCCATTTAAAATGTTCACACATATAAATATCTCGGACTTCATTTCACGCCCAACCTTTCGTGGGAACCACATATTAATCACGTCACGGCAAAGGTTAATAAAACTTTAGGCTTTCTAAGACGTCGCTTACGCTTGGCAACACGGGAAACAAAACTGATTGCATACCCATCACTTCGTTCCAAGCTGGAATACGCATCTCTCATCTGGAACTTGCATCAGTCATATCTCATCGACAAGTAAGAAGTCATTCCAAACCGAGCCACCCGCTTCGCTCTGCGCAATAGCGCAACCCGTACAAGTCAACCCCTCTTGCAGACCGACGTAAAATAATTCGACTAAGTGCCCTTCAGCACCTGCGCTATCATTCACCCTCAAAGAAAGAAAAATATTTCCCAGCTGCGAACCACGTCTCGGCACCCCAGAAACTTCAGCTCGTGACTCCTAGAAATAACACCTTCAATTTTTATCTATACCAGACTGGAATTCTTTTCCCGACGATATCGTAACAGTAAGACAGTCTATTAGATTTCGTTCCGCAATTGCTACTCTTTACAATATGTAAAAAGAGCGGAAAGAGGAAACGATTCCTAACTCTTGTTGACTTGTATGTGTATTGTTGTTTTTGCCCCCCTTATGTAAAGTCCCTACTGGACTCTGTAAGGATATATTTCATGAAATGAAATGAAACAAACCAACCGACAGACAAAAACTGATAGAAGGTTCGTCAAGAAATGCTTTCGCATTTAAAATCAGAACACGACAAGCTGAGACAAGCAACCCATTAAAAAAAGGTATCGTGCTACTTTAATGACATCAGTTATTTTATATGTTCAAGAAATAAATATCAATTGCCAACCGCTTAAATTTATTTTGTAGAGATCCTAATGGGGTCTGCCCAAATCACGAGAAAAAAGCAAATCGTGTGGAAGGTTTTGTTAATAACTGTGGCCTTTGATATAGTGTAGCCATACAAGTTAGGATAAAATGAACGTTAGAGCTAGAGTTTTATTCTTAAATTCTGGACAAGTAGACATCTGACTAAAACTTGGAAGGGGAAGGGGGAGGGTGGAACACAAGCGATAGCAGCAGCCTTCTTCTGCGTGCACCTCGACCAAGTCGTATTAATCGGGATTCTGGGGACCTATACCTCCATGTCTTGGCTCGAAAGTCCGCCAAGCATTACACTTTCAAACCTAACACCTGTGTAAAATCAATCGGCATTGTCTAGTCGCGGCAAAACGTAGAGGGGAACGGGACATCAAAGAAGTGGGCGGCTAACAGGACTGGTGGGCAGCGAAACCACTGCCGCTCACCGTGGTGAGTACCTTGATTAGATGTGACCAATATTGTTCACACAATTTTTATAAGGGTGCTGTCAGCCACATCAGGTTTGCCTTTCTCTCAGTGACATGTTGGATTTTAAAAACTGAACTATTTACTTGTCAGCATACAAACATGAGCCGCCAACTAAACAAACTAACTTTTTCAAAATGCTCATCGTTAAAAATTGCTTCATGTTTTACAATTCCGAATGTAGCTCTTGAAAAAAAAAAAGATAACCACGAACGTCAATCTAAACAAGGGAGAGTTGCTTCTATTGTAGCTGGCTATAGGTATACAAGGTAATTCCGCAGTACAATGGCTGCAGGGGACTGCCAGAAATCAGCTGACTTGTGCTTTAAGAAATTCCTACACACAAAACTTAAGAACCCTGCAGTTTCCTTTACTAAAAGGGGAACAGAAAATAAAATTGAAATATACAAATTTCTTAGTGAAGAAAGGTAAAAAACGCAGGCGAGCTGGTGAATGACATCCATAGTAACCCTGAGACGTAGGGGGAAAAAAAACGAAAAGAACAACGAAAATCGTTGTTCTGTCTGTTTTTTTTTATTTTCCTACGCCTTAAGGTTACTATGGATACGAATTTCGTTGCAAATGAGTCAAGTATGACGGATAACAACCATAAATGATAATCGCACGTTTGTATTTTGAACGACTGGATACATTTTTCCCTCCAAACGGTGCACTCGAGCAAGCGCTCGAAAGAAGCGAATAGAAAGCACGATGCGTCATAAAATACTCGGCAAAAGCAATGCAAAAAAAAAACGATTCTCCGCATTTGTGACGTAGCAAGGGTGGCGTGGTTATGAGCTCTGCCGTTGGCGGCGTTGTCATCGTTGTCGTGGCGTTAATAGTTTTCAACAAGCTACAACCGAACCGTTCGAAGCGCCCGTGGGGTGACGAGCGTGCGGTTGGCCCAGCGAGCAGGTAGCTTCCACAGCACTGTCAGCTTAGGGGTGAACGGGTTAGGGAAAGCCACTTTTGCTGAGTTTTGAGTGGCTGGCTAATTTTTCAGGGGGGAATGGCAGTATCCGGCTACACAAACGAGGGTCCGTGGTTCTTCCATTCCGCCTTCTTGAACTGTTTGGTACAATGCGCGATTTGTGAGTTCAGGAGAAAATCTAAGAAAAACATGAAAGGTCGTTTTTTGACCGCTTTAAACAATTGAGCGTGCTTTCAAAAAGCGGTGCTGCTCGAATGTTTAGTGCGGCATTTGCTACGTCATGACGTACGTAGCAAGATCTCTAAAGTTGCTAAACTAGGCTTCACGGCCATCCATTAGGTGCAGATTAAAATATCGTTTAATTAGCTTAAAATTTAGTTTTCTTGTGCCTTTCAACGAAAGACGGGTATTTTCGAGGTAAGTCTGCAACATGCCATATATTTGAGCTAGAAAATGAGCGCTAGAATTTGGTTCCCATGCCCCTTTAAAAGTTACCTGATAATTTGCTGGAATATATAAGAAAACCGATTGAAAATACTTTAAAGCGAGCCCTTCTAGGTATCGACACAACTAAACAAAAAAAAGCATTTAAAGGGCCCTTGTTATATTTGTCGTCTTGGGCAAGATAGTTTAGATAAAAAACTACTTAATTAAGTTGCAACTAAAAAACGCAACCTAAGAGATAAAGCGATTACTTTCACCTTACTTTTTTATTAGAGAAATAAACAAGGACAATGTAGCAACCGGCTATGCTTAGGCTTATTCCATAAAATGCCTTTAGTCGTGTTGTTATATCAGACTTTGAACTAGTTCAACTACTCTACTCAAACTACTGTAGTTTAACTAGTTTTCGGAGTAACTTGGTGACTTTCAATTACAACTTTATTTGGGTAATTAGTAGTTTAATTTAACTACGTTTTTCAGGTAACTTCTACTCAAATTACTAACTACTTTCGAAATGTAATCCTATTTTTTTCATAACAAAAGTTTGAGCGCAGAAATAGATAAGACTGGCAGATTAAGTAGTATTTTCGAACAAGGGGCCCCCTCAAATTCCGTTCCCACGCACTTATACTCGGCAGCCGTAGAAACTGCATCACAGGCTTCCTGGGGCCAAGGTGGCGACGAGCAGCCAAAACATAACACCGACGCGCAAGAACGCAGGCAGAGATGCTTAACAATCCTTGGTGGGGTATTGACCTGATCCGGTAATGCACGCAGGCGGCCCGCCTCTAGCTGCAACCGTAAAAGACGGGGACACTCCGAGGGTTGTCGTTTTCGTGTTGTGTGCCTTCAGTGAGTTCTGACTCAAGTGGTAGGCTCTACCGTATGCGCCACTGGAATTACCTCGCAGCTGGGCGCCTATTCTCATGGTCGCCTCGTCGTCTGCGCATACTCCCTTCCGAAGCCGGACTCTCCCGCGCACAAACGCAGACACGAATAATCCGTTCATGGGAGCACGTTCTCGCTTCCCGCTTCTCCACGTAATCCTTCGCGTCCTTCCGACCTTCCACGCCAGGGAGACCTCCTTTTTGTTGAAGACGTACTTGTCACCCTTGGGAGATCCTTTTGTTGGACCCAACGCCAGCGGCGAAAAGCAATTTTTTTACAGTGGTGTAGCATTAACATTGCAACGAGACGGAAAGTTGTAATGGAGCAATCATAAAATTCTATGCCCACCGGCACCAACTTGGCAACAGGAGCCAAAATCAACACGAGCCTTTCTATGCCGCAGGGAGAGGAGCGCTAAACGTTTGGAGCGCTTCTAGAACTCCGATGTTACCGTGCCGCCTCGAAGCGCCATCAGCCCGTTGGTGCCTCGACGTCTGCCACGAGGGATGGCCAAACGCCGAGGCGAGACAAAAGCGAACCCCCCCCCCCCCCCCCTACCCCCTCTGCCCTCCACAGCTGGTTGACGCATTGTGGAGGGCGCTGGCAAGGGGGGGTCTGCACGAACAAGCCCCACCCCCTCTTCCGCCCTCCACAGGATCCAGCGCGTTGACATGGCGGAGGAGCAGGCGAGCAACACTCAAACCAACCCTGAACCCCGCGCAGTAGTTGCAAAACGAGAGTATCCTCAACCACTAAGATGGCCCGGGAGCTCACGTGGCCAACCCGGCCAGATAATACCAGCGCTTACCATGACTTTTCATAGTCATGATCCTGAAACTCACGTTATCATGCAGACTAAAGCAATCATCGGACTCATATCTACCCTAACCGCCGTATTCATAAACATTCCCCTACTCGACTCCGAACTCGACTCGACTTGAGTGGAGTATGGACGCGCGACTCCACTCGAAGTGCCATTGTTATTCACAGACGCGGATCGCCACTCACTCGAACTCGAGATTCCGTTCTCCACTCCAACAAGCTTGAGGACGTCTGGGAGCGAGATTATAGCCAAAGGTTTTATTCAAAACACCATTTTCACGTGAAAAGTAAATATATTCGTTCGTGTTATCTAAAAAAGTGTACCATACGAACATCGAATTAGTGAATTACGAAGTTTTATTAGGCAGAGTAAAGTTTAGACATGTTTGAGCGACAAAACGGACAAAGTCGTTACCTTGTCTGGCAACAAGCGCATTCGCTGGCTGCGTCTTGTTCTGTCGTCGACAGTCGTCCATCTCACGGTTTGTCGATTTCGTCTCGGTCTTTCTTGCTTTGCCGCCCGTTGTCTTCCGTGCAGCCCTGCATCGTCGCCTCGCCGCCTCGCACGACAAATCATGGAGGACCCCAACGGCAACGACTCGGAAATGGCCGATACCGAAGAGCGGGCAGGGGCTCGTTTTATTTATACTGCGGAGGAGAAGGCGTTCCTCCAAGCGCTCGTAACGAAACATGCGCGAGTTCTTGAAAACAAGAAGACAAATAACTACTCGAAGGAGGCTAAACTTAAAGCTTGGGAGAAACTCAGCACCGAGTATAACAGCCAGCCAAACGTCCGCCCACGAAGCGCTAAGCAACTTAAGAAGCGTTGGGAGAACGAAAAATCCAGATACAAAAAAACCAAGTCCGACGAGACGAGAGACATCCACGCCACGGGTAAGTCGACAATTTGCATACTTGGTAAACCGTTCCCGATGTGCAAAAAGTAAACATCGGAGAGAAGTCCTTTCGACCAGAACAATGCTATGTGCACGACGTCGTGCTCCTTTCAGGGTCTCTTATAAAACGAATTGTCAAAACGAGTTGTTCAAAGCTGTAGCGTAGCAAAGTCCGCTTCATACGCATGCAGCGGATCCAGGTTCGATTCAAAGTGGGCCTACTTCTTTGCTTTTTACTTGACATATTTTTTTTTTTGTAAAACATTTGGCGTTATTGACATTTTTTTTTTTTTTTTACATTCGCCACTGAAAGCAAATGAGGTCCCGGCATCTTGCCGGAAGCCTATTCTAACAAAGTGCTCAGCATTCAATTGCCCATAAGAAGGTTCCAGGTGGGCCTCCACTAAGTTGTGCCAGATTCTCTCTTCGTTGGGTTCGCTCTAGTCCCCCTAACAATTGTTTTTATCTCGCACAGAGGCGTTTCGAAAATTCAGTGTGCTCCTTGAATTGTTCGTCCCATACATTGTTCACTCTCTCCAATCTGAGCTTCAAATTCTTTGGTTTCTGTCACAGGAGGTGGACCACGAACAAGCCGGCCGATGAGCCCCTCACTCATTCTTGTGCGGGCGGCAGACCACATGGAGACAGTGGTCACAAATCTCTGCGACAGCGACAGGGCAAGAGACCGGCCAGTGCAGTCGCTGCCTCCGGCTGCAATGTTTGAAGCAATGGTGCGAGGCACTGAAGGCAATGACAATCCCGCCTGCTGGAACGACCTGCCAGGTAACTGGGGGCTTTTGGATTGGGACAAATTTGCACCAACATGTCGAAGATGGGTACCGTGAGCTGTAACATGTCTACTTGTATTTGCCACTTGTATCATTTTAACAGCGAACCCGGAACAAAAAAAACAAGAAAAAGGAACCCAAGCCTTTTTTTTTTTTTATTGCTCGGCAACACCTACACTATTGTACATATCTTCGAAGTTCCAAAATTGAAAATGCGAGCAGTGGGTCGTGACATAGTACTGTGAAGTGAAACCAAAATTAGTGGTTAATAGACCTGTTGCAAAGCGTACAGCGCCACGACGGCAGAGAATTTTGGGAATACTCGGTACAGATCACGTGCCTTCTCCTTGCGCTTCCGCGACAGCGAGTGAGTCGTGGCAGCTGCCGCCAGCAGCAGTCGCAGCCATCCGCCATCCCTCGAAGCCGTCGTTGGCGGCGTACCGTATCGGTGGCAGTGGGCGCGTTAAGTCGGCGCTCTTTTACTCCTACTCCGACGCTCCGAGTTTGATACTCCGAGTGCAGCAACTAAACGGCGCATAGCGTACAGGAGCGCGACACACCGAGGCTGCGTTCCAAACCTACTCGAATGGATCCGAGTTACCCTGGCAGATTGTGTCACGCGACATCAAAAATAGAGAAACGCTGGACGCGAGTAGGTTTTCGACAACCACCTTTACCCTAGAGTTAGATAGAGTAAGTTTTGGAACACGGCCAGAAACAATCACCGAGCCACAAAAGCTCCTGCCGATCGTGAATGCGGGTGGCGGAAGCTGAAAATATTTCGAAGATCAATATTAAGGCCTGTGTGGAGCAGCAGAGTCTAAAGCAAGAGAGTCGGCTACGTTATGAAGTTCTTACGAACGTTTTAATATTCTTGAAAGGTTTGAAGATTCGTTTCGTGCACATTATGTGGAAGCTGGAAGGTTGCCTTGACCGATCTTATTTATTGACCATACATTCTGTTCCGATTTTAAATTAAAGACAACATTCTTGCACACGCTCATCGACGCAGGAAACCCTTAAATTTGTCAGAGATTCCCTAGTTCCGTCCGTTCCGTCTCGCTGCGCGAGACGGAAGCCACGCCGATACCGGCACACGGTCATTTGATAGCACGTCAATTCGTTTTTAGGCAGTATGCATGAACAAACCTTTCCCGCAACGCTAACTGGTGTTTCGGCTTTCCATCTAGGTATCTTTATTCGCTACGGCTGGGCTAACGATTCTAAGCAGGGCAGCAGCCTGACTGTCTGCTTGACACGACCCCAATTCTATG